>NC_059326.1:24790166-25100000 GCF_018350155.1 Leopardus geoffroyi | reverse complement strand
CCCAGCTGCAATTTACAACATTCCTTGGAATCCCGCTTTGGGTTGACTGGGGCAGAAAGTGATTCACGATGACAGTCTTTGGGCTTTGGGCATTACAAGTCCCTCTGATGATGTTACTTGGTTTGAAATCAGGTTGGAAAGACGACGGGAACAAGAAAACAACACTTTGCCCGAACGGAAAGGCAGTTGGTCAAGACATACAGGCGGGATGTACCCGTGGACTTGGGAATTTTCATAGGGCTTTCCCAATGTTCTGATGGCCTTACCCCCTCTAGGCCTTACCCCCTCACAAAGTTGTGAGTAGGAATACAGGGACCCAGCCTCTGACCTCCAGCCTACTGTGCAGTGAGACTGACCTTGGACCCCAGTTCACGGGAGGGAGGTCGAATGGCTGGTAGTCCTCAGTCTAAGCACTGACAAGACAGGAAGAAAGGAGACAGGTGAAGGAGGAAGAGCCCTTGATGGAAAAGGGTGGCCTGGAGTGAGAAGGTTCTGGATTCTGCTGCCGCCTTGCCCCTCACACATATTCACCCTTTACCAGAGGCAGGCTTCTATACTGTGAGAGTGGCCAGAGGTTCATACAATGTGAACCTGAAACCATCTCTCCAGCTCCCCCTGGCCCCGCAGCTATCACCTTCTCGATAAGTCCTGAGCCCAAGATCAAGCCTCTGAACTGTTGCCTGCGGGCATGCCTGAGTGCATTCAGGCTAGCCCTGCTATCCTGTTCCATGACTGCTCTGTGGGCAGAGACCTGCCACTCCAGGCCAAGTTCAGGGATTGGAGCCCACCCAGTGCTGGTCCCCTTAGCCTTTTGCAGCATGCTGGAGATGCTGATGGCTTGAGATGTCCCCAGACCCTCTCTAATGAGGGTTTCCCTCAGCCTCCCTATTGCCAGGGCCCCTTTGCCAGAAAGAGTCCACAAATATTGACCCTGACTCTTAACTGGAGAAGAAGAAAGAAAGGGGAGGGGAATCCAGCTGAGTCGTTGGCCCATTGTGCTAATAAGGTGCCCTGAGGCTGTTTTGGAGTCTGGGGGGGCCTTAGCTTCCTGATCATGGCGGGGTGGGAGTCCCTTGACCTTTCTGAGCCTTGGGCTTCTGCATCTGATAAGGCGTAACTCACAGGGACATGGAGAAGACCAAAGGAGACAGCAGATGGGGCAGGGCTTTGCAGACACGGAGTCATGTTAGCTGTCACCTCCTTTTACTTCCTGTTCCCTTGGGGGTGGGGAGGCAGCACCCGACCATCAGTGGGCAGTTTGTGAGCGGACTGTGCAGTGATGGGGCAGCCGGCACCTGTCCTTCAGAATGGTGCTGAAGTGTCCCTGGCCCTGCCTGTCTGCCCCCCTCCCCTCCCCTGACTTGTGCCACCTCTGTCATCTTTCTCTTTTCAAATAAGGCTCAGATAGGCAGTGGCTTCTTACTGCTTTCTGTGGGTTGGGCTTTATTGTGTGTGTGTTTTTTTTCATGTCTATTTATTTTTGAGGGAGAGAGAGAGGGAGACATAGAATCCAAAATGGGTTCCTGCTGAGCTGTCAGCACAGAGCCCGACGCGGGGCTCGAACTCACAAACCGCGAGATCATGACCTGAGCCGAAGTCGGATGCTTAACCGACTGAGCCACCCAGGCGCCCCTATGTGTATTATTAACTCATTTAATCCTTGCCAAAACACCATTTTGTAGCTGCTGAAATAGGTAGGAAGTGTTAGAGTAATTTGCTCCTGGTCACAGAGGTAGAGGTGGGAAGGGATGGGACCAGGATCCACTCACAGGCAGTCTGCGTCCAAAGCCTATGCTGTTCAACTTCCTGGTTTATCGTCCAGTAGTTCTCAGTGTGGGGCGCCTTGACCAGCAGCGTCAGTAAGACCTGGGACTGTATTAGAAATGCAAATTTTTGGGGGTGCCTGGGTGGCTCAGTCGGTTAAGCATCTGACTTTTGATTTCAGCTCAGGTCAGACCTCACGGTTCATGGGTTTGGCTTAGCACTGAGGGTCTCTCAAAATAATTAAAAACACAGGCAGGCAGGATGTACCCTGTACATCATAATAAATAAATTAAAAATAAATTAATTAAAGGTAAATTTTAATAAAATAAATACGTTAACTAAAATAATAAATTAATTTATAAATATAATTAAGAATAAATTAAATAAATTTAAAAAATAAGTCAATTAAAATAAATTAAAAAAAGAAATGCAAATTCTTTTGGCCCTACGCACAAAACTACTAAATCTGAAACTAGGGTTGACCGCCAGTTGTCTGTGAGTTCCCCAGCCCTCCGGAACATTCTGGGCACTTGAAAGTTTGAGAGCCATGGCCCTCCTGTCTTCCAGCAAGCCTGGGGTTTAATTTCCTTGAATTCTGCATGAACTTGGCTACAGCTGATAACATCGAGTTTTTAAGGGTATTAGGAAGAAATTGATGGAAAATATTGATGCGGAAGTAAAGAATGGGGCTAGCTGGGAAAACACAAGCCCATCTCCAGGTTCTGGTTGAGAAGAGAGGCACCACCAGCACCAGGGAGAAACCGGGGTCTCGAATCGTCCTCTCGCCAGCTCTTGGCCTTTGGCCTGCTCGTGCAAAATGACTTCTTAAAACCCCTATTGGATGGCCATCTCCCAGGCAAGGCCATGATCATTAATAATGCAGCTCAGCTCAAAGAGCCCAGAGGTGCTCATTTTACTTTTCCTCTGCTTCTTTCTTTCTGATACACAAAGACCTATCTTGGTAAGATAGAGTCAAGCTTAATATATTACATATATTTGCAAAATCTGTTTCTGAAGGATTCTGAGCCAAGTTGGTGCTTCTCAGAGCTGTTACGTATGGCTGCACCCTGCACAAGCCAGGCGCTTTTGCAGATGAAACCACTCACCGGGTGTAGGAGGGTTGACTCCTGTGGGCAGCCTCCTCTCTTCTCCCTCCCTAGTTGGCTTCACTTGGTTGCCCAGGCCTTGCCTGCCTTTTTCTTTTTCTTTTTTCTCTTCCAAGGCACTGCTGCTTCATCTATTTGTTGCAGGACTAGGGTTGCCTCCCCTGCAATGGCCCCTCAGTCTACACACTGCCAGACTTGCCTGCTTGAAGCTCCACAGACCCCGATGTCCAAGACTGAGAACACAAGCCTCAGTGGTCTCTGCTCCATCCCTTCCCAGACCGTTCTAGACTCACCAGGGTGACTGCGGACGGAGCTCTAAGGAGATGATGCATGGCCGATATGAAATATCATTAGGAAATAAGTTCTTATCAGAAACAAAAGCCTCCAAGTCTCTATGTGATAAACACCGATCAACATGAAAACGGTCCTTGAGCCACATCTTGGTTGAAGACAGCATGGGGAAGAGAGGATTCTGGGCCCGGCTGCCTTCGCCATTCACATTCTGGGTGTGGTGAGGGGCTGGGCCAGAGGGAGAAGAGCATCTTGCTTGAGAAAAGCCACCCTCTGAAAGTCTGCTTCCCTGAATACACCAGAAGAACTCATGGCTTCCTTCCCCACATGTACCTTTCTCACCTTTATTTCTAGTATACCTAGGGGTTGTATGGATTTTACTGGCTTTTTGAATTAGAAAATACAAAGTAAAACTGGGGCCCTTGGGTGGCTCGACTGAGCATCCAACTTCAGCTCAGGTCACGATCTTGTGGTTTGTGGTTCGAGCCCTGCGTCGGGCTCTGTGCTGACAGCTCGAAGCCTGGAGCCTGCTTTGGATTCTGTGTCTCCCTCTCTCTCTGCCCCACTCAAGCTCTCTCTCTCTCTCTCTCTCTCAAAAATAAACATAAAAAAATTAAAATTAGAAAATACAAAGTAAAGTATCAACTCTGAATTCTCCAGAACCTTTTGGCTGACATTTCAAACTCTGCAGCCTTGTGTTCAGGTCTGGTTCTCTTGATCCATGGGCTAAGAAGTATTGACTGTCTACCGTGTTTTAAAGAACAGAAACTTGCCTCTCCTTTTCTTTTCTGCAAGACAAGACCACTGGGCCTAGAAGGCATTCTCAAAGAATCACTCCCTGGTGCAAACCTTTCCAATATTCCCATCTCTTAAATACGAATTTGACTTCTGGCTTGGCTGCGCAAACCAGTTCTGTGTCCTTAAGAAACCATTGAAGTTTTCTGAGCAACTTGGTTTCATCTATTTTTTTTTTAACCTGTAATTAGGAAATGATAGACATTGCATTTGCCTCTCAGCATTCTTTACAGCAGGCTGGCAAACCTTTTTTTTTTTTTTTTTTTTTTTTTTTTGGAAAGAAACAGTAAGTATTCTAAGCTTTCTCGGCCATGATGGTCTCCGCAGCCACTATTCAACTGTGCCATTTTAGGGAAAGCAGCCATGGACAAAACATGAAAAGGAGGGGGTTGGGTGTGTTCCAGCAAGAAAAAGAGGCAGTGAGCAGGATTTGGCCCGTGTGCAATAGTTTGCCAACTCCTGACTTAGCAGGTGAAGCAAGAAATATACGGGAAAGTAGACCGTAAGGTGCCATCGCCACGTAAGGGATGGTGAGGAGAGGCTAACAACAGGCGCGGGTGAACTCCAGCAGACCTCAACGGCACAGCATGGAACCGTCGGCCGAAGAGCCAGCAGCTGTGCGTCCCTGGCTCCCTGATAGCCCTGGGCTGTATGCTCAGGCACAGGTGAGCAGGCCAGCAGAAGAACCTCCTCCCAGGGAGAATGTTCTCCTTGTCTGTGGAGTGTGTATGACCGTGGACTTGAAGCTCAGGGCAAAAGCAGTCGACTGAGCATCAAATGATCTGGGCTTTGGCACGGGCTGTGTATAGCCGTGGTTGGGAACGTCAGCTGCCCACATCTGGAGACCTTGGGGGGAGCTTGGCTCTGTCCCTGTGCTGGGGAAGGAGGAGCCTCAGGTACCAGGCAATCCTGCTTGTTTCCATAGTAGAGGACAGTGACAATTCCACTGCCTCTCAGGGAAAAAGCATCGAGTCACGGAGAGACCAGGTACCACGGAGCCCAGCAGAACTGGGTTCGAGTCCCCTGACCCCCATGTGGAGGTTCAACACTTACGTAACCAGAACCCAAGTCGCTTCTCTGAAACTCTTGATCTGTCAAGTGTAAAGAATAATACTTGTGGCTCTTGTGATGGTTGGATTAGATAATATGCATATAGTATGTGGTACATAATTATTTTTTGAGAAATCTTAGTCCCCTTCTCCTTGGTATGCGTGTGTCCATGAGATAACTTTCTTCCACGTGGAAGGGGTAGTGGTCTTGGATGGACGAGGGGAGGCTGAGAGGGGAAGGGCCACAAAGATCTATCGTTCAGCTTTGCTTGAGGTGGTGCTGATGACCGTACTGGGGAGGCACGATAACCCATTCTCTCTCCTCCACTGAGCGTGATATCAGACTTAATGGGCTTACATTTCAGCATGAACGGTTCAAGGATTCCTGTTACACCTACAAATGAATGACTTGGGATGAAGAAAAAATTGTAAAACGGGATCAGTAGGTAGGTTTCTTCTTACTTTTTTAAAACCATTTGACTGAGATGTGGTTGACCTACAAAAAGCTGCACTAATGTATACAGCCTGATGAGTTTGGAGATTCGTGTATACCCATGAAACCATCACCATAATCTAATACCATAAGTATATGGATTGCCTCCAAAAGTTTCCTCCCAGCCAATTTATTCATGTGCGTTAAGGGTATTTAACATCAGATCTACCCTCTTACCAAATCGTTGAGTGTACAATACAGTATTCTTACCTATAGGCACTATGATGGACAGTAGGTCTCTAGGATTTATTCATCTTGATAATCTGGTACATATTGAAACTTCGTATCGTCTGCCTCCCCATCCATCCCTCCTCCTCAGCCCTTGGAAAATACCATTCTACCCTCTGCTTCTGTAAGTTTGACTATTTTAGATTCCTCATATAAGAGGTATCATGTATTATCTGTCCTTTTGTGACACATACTTCACTTAGTATAATGTCCTTCTAGGTTCATCTATGTTGTTGCAAATAGCAGATTTCTTTCTTTTTTTAAGGCTCCATACTATTCCACTGTATGGATATACCACATTTTCTTTATCCATTGATCCCTCAATGAACGTTTAGGTTACTTTCAAGTCTTGGCTATTGTGAATAGTGCTGCCATAAACCTTGGAGTGCAGATATTTCTTCAAGATCCTGATTTGAGTTCCTTTGGGTATGTACCCAGTAGTAAGATTGTTGGGTCATATGGTAGTTCTTTTTAAAAATTTTTGAGGAACCTCCATATTGTTTTCCACAGTGGCTACCTCCATTTCCATACTCCTAATAATATACAAAGGTCTCCTCTTCTCTACCTCCCCAATGGTACTTGTTATCTTTCTATATAATAGCCATCCCACTGGTGTGAGGTGTAATACCATTGTGATTTTGATTTAATGTGATTTGCTTAATGTTTAGTGATGTTGAACACCTTTCCATATATCTCTTGGTCATTTGTATGTCTTCTTTGGAGAAATACCTATTCAGTTTCTTTACCCATTATGACTCCTATTTTTAAAAACTTTTTAATGTTTATTTTCGAGAGAGAGAGAGACAGAGTACAAGCAAGAGAGGGGCAAGAGAGAGAGAGACACCCACAATCTGCAGCAGACTCCAGTTTCTCCGCAGTCAGCACAAAGCCTGACACGAGGTTGAAACTCACAGACCGTGAGATCATGACCTGAGCCGAAGTTGGACGTTTAACCGACTGAGCCACCCAGGCGCCCCTCTTTGCCCATTGTTAAATCAGATTACTTATATTTTTTGCTCCTGGATTGTAGGATTTCCCTGAAGGGGGTGGGAACTGACACTGGGGCAACCAGGGATTCTGTTAGAGCCACACCCAGCCTCTGTGAAAGGGTCGCAATAATCAGGACAGCAGCTAACACTTCCTGACCTCCTATTTGCTAAACGCTGTGGTAAGTGCTTTCCAAGCCGTTCTCAAGTCCCCCAACAAATGAGGAAAGTACCCTTATTACTCCATCAGAGAGGTCAGTGAACTTGCCTAAGATGACCGAGGTAGTGAGTAGCAGAACTGGGACTCAAAGCCAAATCTGCCTGACTCCAAAGTACATTATTCTACATACTCGGGGCTCTCTATTTTAGCAGCAGCCAACGTGTTGGGCTCACCTCGAATTGCCAACCGTATCTACCCTGCTGCTGGCCCACGGGCCTAGTCACCCTATACCTCCCTAGGCCCCAACTCTGCCTCCTCTCCTTTAATTCATTTACTCACTAAGCATTGAGCATGTCCTGGAGTGCTCAGCCATACATTGGACAACTGTGCGTAGAGTGACGGACCAAACGTACGCAGCTCCTACGCTCCTGGGGCCCACGGCCCAGGGAGGAAGATGATAAATGCACGGCAGTTACCATCTGTGGGATGAAGGATGGAGTGATGGGAAATACAGAGTGCAGGGGAGCGTAGAGCAGGTGACATTGTGATTGTTTTGAGGACGGGCCACTGCATCTGAAACCTAAAGAAAGAGAAAGTGGTTAAGAGGCAAAGACTCAACCTGCCTGAGTCAAGAGAGGGCATGAACATGTTTGAGTGATGGTTTGTAATTCTATCAGATGCAGCCTGCACACAGAATTCGTAGAAACCAATATAAAGCCACAATTGTAATATAGAAGGAACAAAGGGAAAGTAATTTAAATACAATGCTATGCATTTCCGTATGTAAATGCTCAAAAACACAAGGACGCTAGAAGATCTAGGGCAGTAGGCAGAAAATTACACCTCTCGGGGGAATGACAGTGCCTGGTGACGATGGTTGTATGTTACATTGGCAACTTAAATACCATGAGCGACATTGCCAACAGTGCTGTGAATTTCTAAAGTGAGGAACAACATTTGGTAATGTTCCAGTGACACGAAGTGCAATCTTTCCTTGAGGTACACGGTAGCTGTGTCCTTGGATACTCTAGTTTGAGGGGAAGAAACAGCCACCCCCAAAACCTCATGTTCGTATGTAAAGTGGGGTGGAGTCGAGGCTCAGATCGATATAAACAATTTTTCACCTGTCGGGACACTTGATGATGCGGGTCGCGGGACAACAATTTTGTTGCCTCAAGCTGCTCTTCGTAATTGTGTGGAGGGGCCTCACCACATGCCTCTCGCCCAACTTGCTACGTATCAGTAGCATCTCCTGCAATCAGTGTGACACGAAAGAGCCCCTCCCCCCAGCAAACCATCAAGCCACAGAAACTCTGGAGCACTAATGACTTCCAGAAATATGTGAGCCACAGATGCAACTTTAAATGCCGTAACAGCTGCATTGAAAAACAAAGTAAAATGGAACAATTGAAATTGACTTTACTGGTATATTTTATTGAACCCGACACAGCCAAGACACTATTGTTTCAACAAGGTAATCAACCTAAAGAGTTACTTTTTTTCATACACTATCTTTGAGATCCAGTATGTACTTTACACTTTTTTTTAAACATTTTTTTTTAATTTTTTTTTCAACGTTTATTTTATTTATTTTTGGGACAGAGAGAGACAGAGCATGAACGGGGGAGGGGCAGAGAGAGAGGGAGACACAGAATCGGAAACAGGCTCCAGGCTCTGAGCCATCAGCCCAGAGCCCGACGCGGGGCTCGAACTCACGGACCGCGAGATCGTGACCTGGCTGAAGTCGGACGCTTAACCGACTGCGCCACCCAGGCGCCCCTTAAACATTTTTTTTAACGTTTATTTATTTTTGAGACAGAGACAGAGCTTGAACGGGGGAGGGTCAGAGAGAGAGGGAGACACAGAATCTGAAACAGGCTCTGGGCTCTGAGCTGTCAGCACAGAGCCTGACGCGGGGCTCGAACTCACAGACCACGAGATCATGACCTGAGCCGAAGCCGGGCGCTTAACCGACTGAGCCACCCAGGCACCCCAACTATGTACTTTACACTTAAAGCACATCTCCATTTACACTGATCACATTTCAGATGCTTAACTGCCGCGCATGGTTTGAAGCCGTCGTAGGGGATAGTGCAGTGCCAGAAAGCATTAAGTTCCCTTCTTTGGCCCAAGGCTTTCTGTCTTGAATCCTCAGGTTCGAGAACTCTTACACTTGGGGAAAAACAGACCCGGGGTTTTCCCAGACAGGTGCATGTAAACCTACACACAGGGCCAGGACCCTGAACCACAGTAGACGCGCTGCTTGGAGCGAGCCAACAAAGCCCGTGACGGTCGCGGCTGAGTCAACGTCCAACTCCCAGCTCTCGGTCACGAAGCCGTGAGGAGTCACAGTTAACTGCTGATAAGCCCATGGTTCGGTGCTGTCTGCAAATTGAAGGCCCCCTTGAAAATGCTGGAAACAGATGTTCTCAAGACTCTGACCTCTCATCATTAACTTGAGAATTTAAATGCCTGTTAATTCCCCCCCTTTTATTGCTGAGCTCCACACTGTGGCATGCTCAATGTCAACGGGAATATCCTTTGGAGATGTTCAATATATCACATCTGAAGGTTGCTGGAAATCTGGACACTTAGAGGAAGAGAGGGGGGAGGGTGCCGGCACCGGGGCAAGGGTGGGGCACAGAGCAAGGTTGAAAAGAAGCTTCTGTGGCTGGAACTGAGGCCTGAGCAGAAGACGGTTTGCTCGTCTGTTTGCCCTTGGCTGGTGCACACACTGACGAGGGTTTCAGGGAAGAAGCACACCTGAGTATTAGGAAAGTTGAAAGCCGTGACTTGAGGGAGTCCCACTCATTCCCTGTGCCCCATGCCTGCCTTTGCCCTCCGATGACTTAAAGTAGCTTACCAGGAGCTGTCGCCCAGCAGTGGACCGCATGCGGATGCTGGTTCAAGCCCAGGTTCAAGCTGTTTCCCTGGCTTTCTAGCGGGAAGACCTTGGGTACCTGCCTTCTCCATTTGTGTGGGTAAAAAATGGGGGTGAGAGCGCCCCCGTTGCAGCTTTATTCGAATTTCACACTATAATGGGCACAGCTCCTAGCACAGGGCGTGACATACAATAAGGACTGGACAGATACTCATCCCTTTATCACTTCTCCCCTATCCTCGGGGCCTCGGGTGATGGAGGTGATGGCTTTTCTAGTGGCTGGTAATGACGAATTCAGAGAGCTAAAGTTTCAGCCATCTTAGGCACGGTCCTCCAGGAAACAGAGGATGTTTGAGCCCAGACCTCTGGGGGAGTAATCAAAGTGGCTTCTTACTTAGACCAGAAGCCCTAGAAAAGTGCTGTGGCTGAGACCAGACAGGGCGCCTAGTGTGTCCAAATCTTAAGGCCCTGGGTGCCATGGCTGAGCTCTTGGTTACTTTGATGCAGGCCCAACACTTCTTCAGAGGGTAAGGGGAGGAAAATCGGAACCAAGAGTGTCCCCAGCAACTGCCACCAATGAGAGGCTCCAAGTGTGAGCTCTCTGGGCCCACTCCATTGTGTTCGCCTGCTTTACCCTGTTCAGGAACAGATGCGGCCACACCTTGGGATGGGCCCTGGGAAGAGACCTCACCTTGACCGTCCAGTGCCTGCTGGAGCCCCAGCCATGAGCTCACCCTTCTACCATGGTGTCATTTCTCACCTAAGGCCTCCTGGGCTTTCTTTAAGCTGTTGGCTGCAATGCCCTAGTTTGGGCTTGAGATTGCAGCCAATTTTTGTGAAGGAAAATGATTATACTTTGTCAGTACTTTGAAGGCAATCGAGTTTCCTTCGCAAAAGGGAAGACCTCTAGGGTTTTAACTTCCCTTCTTTGAGAAAGGAGGGGAAAAGCCCTTAGCAGCCTACAGGGTCTCCGCCAAAGCTCCAGAGGATGCCCCAACTTTCACATTGTCGTTTGACCCTTGGGGAAAATTTGGCAGGGGGACAATGGAGGAAAAAAAGCAGACTTGGAATCTGCATTGCTAATGGATCTGAGTGTATTTCCCAAGCCCAGCCAGGAGGGGCTGGTGGGGACTTCCTGCATTCTAGCCTCCAGGCGTGGGACAGGGGGTCACCTTTCCTGCCTTAGGCATGGATGAGGCCCCTCTCCCCCGGTGCCAAGCCAGAGCAATTGTGGCCTTGTTCTCGGTGTTTTCTCTCCTGTTTGACAGCCCTCCTCGGGCCTAGGCAGGGACAGGGAGGCCAGTGCCTCCCAGTATTTGCTGGAAATGACCCCCTCCACTCCCCACTCCATATTAAGTCTCCTGGTGTTCGTTGTGACCTGGGTGGGCGGCGAGGAGGGAGGTGCAGCGGAGGAGTGGGGGCCCCGTGGCCTCTCTCTGCGTGTGCTGGGATCTGTTTGAGAATTGACATGCAAGATACTGACATTCAAAAGCATCTTATCATAGTTCCGTGTCCTGATTGGACGGGCAGTTATACAAATCTATAAACGTGCTAACGTTTCCCAGGACTGCGGTGTGCAGGCACACGTGGGTGCGGGGTGAAACTGGTGAAAGCTGAAACCTTTGAATTGATAGTATCGTTCTAGCATCCGCTTCCCAGTCTGGAACTGGGCTCGGCCGCGTGAGGTGTTACCATTGAGGAAAAGCTGGGTGAAGGGCCCGCATTTGGGGAAATGTCCATGTGTTCTAAGTTTTTATTTAAATTCCACCTAGTTAACCTATGCTGTAATATCAGATTCTGGCATGCAATATAGTGGGGCAACAACTACGTACGACACGCGGTGTTCATCACAGCGAGTGCACTGCTTAGTCCCCATCACCTACTTTCCCCGGCCCCCCCCACCTCCCCTCTGGTAACTGTCAGTGTGCTCCATATAGTGAAGAATCTGCTTCTTGTTTTGGCTCTCTCTCTCTTTTTGCTCATGTGTTTTGTTTCTTAAATTCCCCATCCGAGTGAAATCACATGACGCTTGTCTTTCGCTGACTGACTTATGTAGCAGAAAACTCTAGTTCCATCCATGTCGTTGCAAATGGCAAGATTTCATTCTCTTTTTTTTAATTCTTTTTAACGTTTATTCGTTTTTTGAGAGAGACCGTGCGAGCAGGGGAGGGATGGAGAGAGAGGGAAACACAGAATCGGAAGAAGGCTCCGGGCTCCGAGCTGTCAGCACAGAGCCTGACATGGGGCTTGAACCCATGAACCATGAGATCATGACCTGAGCCAAAGTCGGATGCTTAACTGACAGAGCCACCCAGGTGCCCCTCATTCTTTTTTTTATAGCTGAGAAATATTCCATTTCGTGTGTGTGTGTGTGTGTGTGTGTGTGTGTGTATCACGTCTTCTTTATCCATTCATCAATCAACGGACACATGAGCTGTTACTCTAATTTGGCTGTTGTAGATAATGCCGCTGTAAATATCACGATGTGTGCGTATCCCTTCGAATTAGTACTTCTGTATCCTTTGGGTAAATACCCAGTAGCGCCACTGTTGGATGGTGAGGTCGCTCTCTTTTTAACTTTTGGAGGAACCTCCATACTGTTCTCCAGAGTGGCTGCACTCCTTTGCACCCCCACCAACAGAGCAGTGCACGAGGGTGACACATTCTCCGCGTCCTCGCCAACGTCCGCTGTTTCTTGCGTCGCCGATTTCAGCCATTCGGACAGGTGTGAAGGAGTATCCCGTTGTAGTTTTCGTTTGTCCGTTTAAAAAAGCTTTGTTTCCAGACTTGTGTGTGTGTGGGTCCGCAACAAGGAGGCATGGCTGGACTGATGCTCCCCAGGGCACTGTCACAGCTACTTGGAATCCCTGTCTCAGACACTAGCCTGTGGGTGCCACCAGAACATCGGCAGGGAATTCCTCCTTCCCCACCCCACCCTGAAGCCCCTCAACTTCTTCCCTTGGTCTCTCTTCTTATTGCTGTACCTGGTATCTGCCATAGAGTGTAGACGCCCAAGAAGTGGGATTTTGAATGGATGAGTCCTAAATAGGATCAGGTAAGACCCACATGTGCTGGGAAGATGGCACAAGTCGGACCGTTTCTTCCTCCTGGTGGACCTCAGGGAAGAGGTGTTTGTTTTCCGTCGGGAAAGCTAAGTTCCACGGGAGCCTGGGGCTTATGAAGGCCTCCCTCCTGCAACCGGGGAGAGCTGCGTGCAGGACAAAGACACGTGGAGAGGGTAAGACCTCAGATGGCCGGATGGGGGGTGAGGCCCTGGAGAGATTGTGAAGGAGAGGAAGAGAAGACCCTCATGGCCTCACTCAAGCTCCTGGATTCAGCTGTACCTGAAGCCCCCAAGTTCTATGCCCAGAGCCGCCTGCCTCTCTACCCGGCTGACCCACCTGGAGCATCTCCTGCTTCTAGTCTGGCACCAGCATGGCCTTGGCCCCGCTTGCCCTTGAACCTCCCAAGGCCAAAGTGAGTCTCAAAGCAGTGCGCATTCCTCTCAAGCTTCCTTGACCCACCCTTCTTACCCTCTTACACCTGCACTCGCCCAGGGCTGTGCAGCAGCTGTGTGAGCCGTGTCCACACTACAAGGACCCCTTTTACAACGGATCCAACGTGTCCGTCTTCCCCAACGCACGGGCCCTCCACACTTGACTGCTCATGCTCACGCACTTAAGCTAAACGTGTCAAAAACATAAAGATGCACGGCAGACTGGCATCCAAAAAACCGGGCAGGGGCGGTGACCTCAGGAGGCTGCTCAGAAGCGGTGCACTTTGAAGAGTAAGCGTGACTTGGATGGAGTAACGGGGACGTGACGACCGGCAGAAGGGTGGCACGCGGGAAGCCACCACAGAACGGGGCGTGAGGCCGCGTGGGGCGTCTAGGGAGAGCCGAGGGAAGTTGTCTCTAGGACGTGAAGGAGGGAGCACGATGGGCCTAGGATGTTGAGTCAGACAGGGAGTTCTCCCCCGTGAGCTGGGGAGAATCGCCGGAGAGATTGAGGCGGACAGTGACATCGGAAAGAAGGATTCTGGCAGCCGTCGGGGGGTTACCGGGAGGACAAGAGGAAGCCCTTATGGAAGTCTGGGCAAACGCAGGTGATGGTCTTGGCAGAGGCTGGTGAGGAGCTCGTGGAAGTTATCTCACTAAAATGGAAGGCAAGCGGTTATACCTGAGGGTGTCCCCCCCCCCCCCCCAAAAGCCACAGGCTGAAACCTAACCTCCAGCGTGACGGTATTAGGATGGGCCTCTGGGAGGTGGCTGGGCCATCAGGGTGAATGGGATGAGTGCCCTGATGAGGAGCCCCGCGAGAGCTCAAGTCCCCTCTCTGCGGGCTGCCCTCCACCGTCCCGCGAGGAGTCAAGGAGAAGGTGGCTGCCTCCAAGCCAGAAGGAGGCGTTCATCAGACCGGGGCTCTGCCAGGGTCTTGATCTGGGGCTCCTCAGCCTCCAGAACTGTGAGGTGACCGATTTCTGTGGTTGCAACCCTCCACTCTGTGGTGAAATGTCACGGCCGCGCAGAGTAAAGCCCCGGGCGGGGGCTCAGAGCGAGGATGGGGGGGAGGGGCATGTGGAAGCCATTGGAGGTTTGAGGAGAGGAAATGAGGGAGAAATGAGTAGTGGAGGATTCCTGAGGGGGCGGAAGGAATGGGGTTCAAGTCCCAGGCCAGGAGATGACGTTGAGACAGTCGGAGGGATTCCTTGTTGTTCAAATGCAAAGTAGGGGGTTGGGGAGAGGGAGGTCAGAAGAAGGGTAGTGGTGTGTGGGTGAGAACAGGAGGAGCAAACTTTTGGGGGGTCCTGGGTCCTGTCTTCACCAGTAGTCCACAAGGCTTGCACAGTGTCGGTGGCGCCCCCTTGAGTTGGGGCAAAGCATGGTGAGGGCCACTGTGGTTTACGTGGGCAGGCCTTCCTAACTTGAGGTATCGAAAAGGG
This sequence comes from Leopardus geoffroyi, assembly GCF_018350155.1. NCBI lineage: Eukaryota > Metazoa > Chordata > Mammalia > Carnivora > Felidae > Leopardus > Leopardus geoffroyi. Next base: position 25,085,306 of record NC_059326.1, on the reverse strand, counting down.
GAGGTTGGGGGCTGTCCTTGGGATTCCCAGGGGTCCCTACTATTCCTATGCAACTTCATAGCCCACTCCACCCCGGAAGTCCACGTGCCCAGGAAGGATAGTCTTTACGGTAAACGACAACAAAAACATTAAAAGTCCAGAAGCTTCTATTGTACTCTTTAAGCTTGATCAATCAGGGAAGCCACTGTGGTGGTGTTTCACATAATATAACTTGCCGTCTCCACCTCCTGATGTAAAAAGAGACGGGTTCACTCGTCAAGGGCTACCTCAGTAGGTGCCCCTTTGAGGCTTGAGTAGTGTTGGCAGAGTCTTGGGTCAGAGCCCCTCCTGAGATCACCACAGACGGGAAGTCGGGATTCCAGAGTCCCTGACCCCCAAGGGACCGTCGCATCGGATGCATGAAGTTACACTTCCGGCTTATTTTGTGTCCCAAAGGAGATTAAAATATTTATCAGCGCACATTTCTTTCCAAAGCACACGTTCTCTCACCTCTCACCCCTCCGCCCCCCACTTCGTGTCCCTCCTATCTGCCTCGCTTCTGATTTTTCAAATTCTTATTCTTCCCACCTCCTGTCCAATCTCTTCAGCGTTTCTCTTCCCAGCTCCCCACACAACCCATTTTCTTCTCTCGGTTTTCATTTTGAAAAAGAGAGGTCAGCACGCAGGGTGTTCTCAGATGTGTCTCACGTGTGGATACAAACGCAGGGATGCTGAACTGGAGACCAGCCCTCCCGACTCTGGAGGTGGTTGTTGGGAGAGGGGTTGGTCCTGGCAAAGTTGCAGGAGACTGGCTGTCCCGGGTCTGCACCCAGACCCCTGACCCACAACTGCACTGCCAGGAGCAGAGTTTCCATTTCATTTACACTGACCGTGTTTAGACACGTCGCGAATATCAGGCTGTCCCCCGTGTGAGAATTGACGGTAAGGAATTCCAGAAAAAATTCAGCAAAAGCTGGTGATGGGGGGAAAGTTCTAAAATCCTGTATCTGGGCCTTTCTGGAGGAAAGGGAGCCAGGAGTCTAACCCGGGAGAAAGCGTGCGTCTGAGAGGTGTTGGATCTGCCCGATTCATCCTTGCTGGCGTCACTTAATGTCAGAAACTCCGTTTGACAAGCGAAGAAACACACAGAACAATTCTTTAACTTTCGTTTTCATTTTATTTTATTTTTTTAATGTTTGTTTATTTTTAGAGGGAGTGAGAGACAGAGTGTGAACAGGGGAGGGGCAGAGAGAGAGGGAGACACAGAATCCGAAGCAGGCTCCAGGCTCCGAGCTGTCTGCACAGAGCCCGGCGCGGGGCTTGAACTCACAAACCGCGAGATCGTGACCTGAGCTGAAGTCGGCCGCTTAACTGACTGAGCCACCCAGGCGCCCCACAATTCTTTAACTTGTAGATGTGCATTTAGAAGACAGGGCAATGGGTGTTGGAAGAAGGAGCAGTGAACCCAGTGAAGCTCCCTGGATAATTAAGGGAGATGGAAAGGTTTCATTTATCAAAACCAGGCCCCTCTCCACATATGCTGGGCTCACATATGGACTGGAGCAGGTGTGTGAGTATATTCCTACATGAGCACAGAAATAAGTATGAGAAAGTCGATTGGCCGCAGTCTATCTGAAACCCAGGCTGAGTCAGTGTCCTGCTTGTTTGAGAGATGAGCACCAGCGAGAACTTTCAAAACAGCTCATGTGGAGAGAAAGAGAAAATGGAGTGGACAGATGGATGGTTGCCACGTCCATCTGGGATCGAGGGTTTTTCCTTTCCTCTTTTCCAGCGGTAACGTCAAAAGAGCCAGAACTGTTCCTCAGACTGTTTGATGTGGAAGCCCGGGAGGCTATGTCAAGCCCTCAACGACAGCTATCAGTCGCTAGATTTCTTGTCTGTCTTGTGCAATGCCAAAAGCACATTCGGAGATGATTCTTGTCCCGAATAAGAGAAATGCATCCTTAGGGAGCACCCAGTGCCTTGTTGATGGGAAATTTAGATAGCTGGTAAGAAATGATAGGAGAGAGATAGAATCTTAGCAAACAAATTTCTTTTGGATGTCAGGCCACTCTTCTTGCTAACAGGGTGTTTTCATTAGTTAATGGGTCTGTCCAAAGAACTGATAAAGCTGGCTAAATATTGATCATTTGATAAGCATTATTTAAAGAACTGAGATGTCTCTCCTGCGTGGGAGAAGGGCAAAAGTTGAAAGCAGCAATGCCGGAAAAAAAAAAAAAAATTCCTAGTGCAAAATAGGAACTAAAAAAAAAAAAAAAAAAGAGGTTTGCCATTTTTTCTTCCATATTAAACGAGGTGCTCTTTAAAGATGCTTTTGTCACAAAAGCATTTCACAAAGTTACTGAACTGTGAGTCGCTTGTGTTGACTATCGTGTGCCTGTGACTCCTAAAACTTCAGCCTTCGGTTTTTCTCTCTGTACAGAAAAAAAGGTACTATTCAAAAGAAACCTACTGTTACAGCTGGCTTCACGAGAAAGACTGGAGTTCTTTATAGACATTACCTAGTCTAATCCTCAGATTTATCTCTTTTTTTTTAATGTTTATTTATTTTTGAAACAGAGCAAGGGGGAGAGGGGCAGAGAGAGAGGGAGACACAGAATCTAAAGGAGGCTCCAGGCTGCCATCAGCACAGAACCCAACACGGGGCTCGAACTCACCAACTGTGAGATCATGACCTGAGCTGAAGTCAGACACTCAGCCGAGCCACCCAGGCACCCCTAATCCTCAGAATTATCTTAGGTGCCAGTTTTATCCCCACTTTATAGCAGAGACATAAAAAGGTTAAGTAACGTAGCTGAGACCAGACAGTGATCATACAGAGGAATGAAGGTTTAACCACACTCTGTCAGGTTACTGAGGCAAAATGTTATTTTCAAAATTACACACTGACCAGAGACTGGCAATCAAGTCATTTTTAAAGGAAAGAATGTAACACTAACATCGAACTTTTGAACTACAATGTTTTGTGCCAGAAGATAAGGAGTAGTAAATTTAAAATACCCAAAAGAAGAAAATGGAAGCCGAGGATTGTATATCCCGACAAACTGATCTTCAAGTATAATGTCTATGGTTGAACTGTTATGAACGTAGCAGAAGTTAAGGAATATTCTTCCCATGAACCCTTCCCAAGGTATACATTTGAGAACAAGCTTCAGCAAAATGCTAGATGAGACAGAGGCATAGGAACTGATGGTGAAGAGTGAATGTTAGTATGGATTTACTTGGAGAACTAAATATAACTCACGGAAATACAGGAGATAGTGTAGTAAAAATGAATATGGAACTCAACCATCAAAATATAGAGAGTATATGGAAGGTAGAAAAGCTTGTTGGCAGATTCATAATGTTAACTGTGAGAAAATAATATTACATTAAACACTGGAGGATAGGGAAGGGAGGGAAAAGAAGTTAGTTGCTACTGTTACAATTGCTCAAAGTAGAGAATTGGTAGTGTCCCCCCCCCAAAAAAATGGAACTGAGGATATAAAATAATATTCATATAAAGCTAAATTTTGTGGGAATGCAAGCTGGTGCAGCCACTCTGGAAACAGTATGGAGGTTCCTCAAAAAACTAAAAACAGAACTACCCTACGACCCAGCAATTGCACTACTAGGCATTTATCCACGGGATACAGGTGTCCTGTTTCGAAGGGACACATGCACCCCCATGTTTATAGCAGCACTATCCACAATAGCCAAAGTATGGAAAGAGCCCAAATGTCCATCGAGGGATGAATGGATAAAGAAGATGTGGTATATATATACAATGGAGTATTACTCGGCAATCAAAAAGAATGAAATCTTGCCATTTGCAACCACGTAGATGGAACTAGAGGGTATTATGCTAAGCGAAATTAGTCAGAGAAAGACAAAAATCATATGACTTCACTCATATGAGGACTTTAAGAGACAAAACAGATGAACATAAGGGAAGGAAACAAAAATAATATAAAAACAGGGAGGGGGACAAAACAGAAGAGACTCATAAATATGGAGAACAAACTGAGGGTTACTGGAGGGGTTGTGGGAGGAGGGATGGGCTGAATGGGTAAGGGGCATTAAGGAATCCACTCCTGAAATCATTGTTGCACTATATGCTAATTTGGATGTAAATGTTAAAAAAAAAAAAAAAAACAAGTTAATAAAAATTAAAAAAAAATATTTACTAGTCAAAAAGCAGGGAAAAAATATAAAGCTAAATTTTGGATGAAAATACAAACCTTCCTGAACACAAAACATATACTGGAGAGAGTAAGATAGGAAGCCACATAATAAAACAATAGGAACTATATCAACCATATCAGTAAAAGCAAATGGGGTTTAAGCTATCTATAAAAAGAACAAGCTTTTCAGGCTGACCAGCAAAGCAAAATTTTAAAATCATGCCGTATTCAAGGGTATCTGGGTGGCTCAGTTGGTTAAGCCCCTGACTTCGGTTCAGATCATGATCTCACCGTTTGTGAGTTTGAGCCCCACGTCAGGCTTTCTGCTGTCAACACAGAGCCCACTTAGAATCCCCTGCCCTACCCTCTGCTCCTCTGGTCACTCTTTCTCTCACTCAAAAATAAACAAACATTTAAAAATAAATAAATAGGGGCGCCTGGGTGGCTCAGTCAGTTAAGTGTCTGACTTCGGCTCTGGTTATGATCTCGCGGTTTGTGAGTTTGAGCCCCGCTTGGGGCTCTGTGCTAACAGCTCAGAGCCTGGAGCTTGCTTCGGATTCTGTGTCTCCTTCCCTCTCTGCCCCTCCCCCACTTGTGCCCTGTCTCTCAGAAATAAATAAAAAAATAGATAAATAAAAATAAAATAAAATTATGCTGTATTCAAAAATATTGAAGACAAAGATTCAGCTAAGTTAATAATAAAAGGCGGAAACTGAAAACATAATTGCAAACCATTTTTAGTCATACTGTGCGTAGTAATGTTGGGATCATCGTTCTGAGGTTATGTGAGCTACTGTGGGGAAAAGTAAGTAGTTATGCTGATACTGTTGAGAAGCAGAATTTTTTTTATTGAGCTATAATTGACCTATAACATTGCATTAGTTTCAAGTGTACAACCTGATTCAAAATTTGTATATATTGTAAAATGATTAGTGAGTTTGACGTCTTTCATTACAGTTATAATTTTGTGTGTGTGTGAAGTTTTAAGACTTACAACTTGCAAATTTACAGAAAGGTATTAACTGTAGTCGCCATGCTAGATATCATATCCCTAAAACTGACTTGTCTTATAGCTGGAAGTGTGTATCTTTTGACCACATTTACCTGTTTTCCCCACCTGACCACATGCCTCTGGCAGCCACCAGTCTATCCTCTGTATGTGTGAATCCAGTTTTTTTTTGTTTTTTTCAGATTCCACCTATAAGTACCCTCAAGATCCACCCATTGTTGCCAATAACAGGATTTCTTTCTTTTTTATGACTTATATTTCACTGGATCCTATTCCACTGTGTATATATACTGTGTAAGTGGGGGAGGGACAGAGAGATAGGGAGACACAGAATCCAAAGCAGATTCCAGGCTCTGAGCTGTCAGCACTGAGCCCGCTGCGGGGCTCGAACCCATGCACCGTGAGATCGTGACCTGAACCGAAGTCGGATGCTTAAGCGGCTGAGCCACCCAGGCGCCCCTGATATTTTTTATTTAAAATTTTTTTTTCTTTATTAGTTTTCTTTATTTTTGAGAGGCAGAGAGAGACAGAGCGTGTGTGGGGGAGGGGCAGAAAGAGAGGGAGAAAGACACAGAATCTGAGGAGTCTCCAGGCTCCGAGCTGTCAGCACAGAGCCGGATGCGGGGCCCCAACTCACGGAACCGTGAGATCAAGACCTGAGCCGAAGTCGGTCCCTCAACCGCCTGAGCCACCCAGGCGCCCTGATATTTTTTATTTTAAAGGAAACTCCATATTGTTTTCCTTCGTGGCTGTACTAATTTACATTCTCACCAACAGTGCATGAGGGTTTCTTTTTCTTCACATCCTTACCAATACATGTTATTTCTTGTGTTTTTTATTCTAGCTCTTTGGACAGGCGTGATTTCTCATTGTGGTTTTGATTTGTATTTTGCTGATGATTAGTGATGTTGAACATCTTTTCACGGGTCTATTGGCCATCTGGATGCCTTCTTTGGAGAAATGTCTGTTCAGGTCCTCTGCCCATTTTTAATTGGATTATTTGGTTTTTTGGTATTGAGTTATATAAATTATTTGTATATTTTAGATATTTACTCCTTTTTGGATATATCATTTGCAAATATCTGCTTCTATTCAGTAGGTTGCCTTTTCATTTTCTTGATTGTTTCCTTCGCTGTGCAAAAGCTTTTAATTATGGTCTAGTCCCAATATATTTGCTTTTGTTTCTCTTGCCTGAGGAGACAAATCTAAGGAAATGTTTCTACAGTTGATGTCAGAGAAATTGCTGCCTGTTTTCTTCTAGGAGTTTTATGATTTTCATGTCTCACACTGAAGTCTTTAATCCGTTTTGAGTTTATTTTTGTGTATGGTGTAAGAAAGTGGTCTAGTTTCATTCATTTGCATGTGGCTGTTCAGTTTTCTCAGCAGCACTTATTGAAGAGGCTGTCTCTTCCCCATTGTATGTTCTTGCCTCCTGTGTTGTAGATTAATTGACCATACAATTGTGGGTTTAGTTTTGGGCTCTCAATTGCGTTCCATTGGCCTACAGGTCCATTTTTGTGCCAGGACCATGCTGAGTTTCTTTTAGTAAATTATTTTAATTTTTTAAGTTATTTTTTAAGTCTATTTCATTTCTTTCTTTTCTTTCTGCTAACCTTGGGCTTTGTCCTTCTTTGTCTACCTCCTTTATGTGTAAGGTTAGTTTCTTTGAGGTGTTACTTATTTCTTGAGGTAGACCTGTATTGCTATAAATTTTCTTCTTAGATATGATGATCTGTCATTAATGTAAAAAGGGTGTTAATGGCCCTACTGTTACTATATTACTATCAATTTCTCCCTTTGTGTCTGTTAATATTTGCTTTATGTATTTAAGTGCTCAAATATTGAGTGCATAGATATTTAAATTGTTACATCTTTTGTTGGATTGACCCCTTTATCATTACATAATGCTCTTATCTCATTAATAGTCTTTCTTTTAAAGTCTCTTTTGTCTGGGGTGCCTGGGTGGCTCAGTCAGTTAAGCGTCCGACTTCAGCTCAGGTCACCATCTCGCGGTCCATGAGTTCGAGCCCCGCGTCGGGCTCTGGGCTGATGGTTCAGAGCCTGGAGCCTGATTCCGATTCTGTGTCTCCCTCTCTCTCTGCCCCTCCCCCATTCATGCTCTGTCTCTCTCTGTCTCAACAATAAGTAAACGTTAAAAAAAATAAAAAAAAAAAGTCTCTTTTGTCTGATAAAAGTATTGTAACCCTGGGTTTTTGTTTTTGTTTTTTCTCTGTTTCATTTAGATTTTTTTCTGTGGTTTTATCTTATTCTTTTGTTTGGAGCATATTCTTCTGTCTCCCCATTTTGGTTGACTTTCTGTGTTTGTTTCTATGAATTAGGTGGAACAGCTACTTCACCTAAACTTGAAGGAGTGGTCTTGTGTATGGTTGTCACCTACGTAGACTGTGTGTGACTGGTGACTTTGGCTGGCTGGAGCTGTGTCTGGCATGGGCTGGGACTTCCCTTGTGATATGGCCAGAGCTGAAGTGGGCATTGGCCAGGACCTTCCTGGAGCTCACTGAACAGAGGGTACCCTGGCAGGACAATTTGAGCTAAGATGGGGCAAGCCAGTCTTCTGGGGCTCTCCCTGGAGAAAGCACCCTGGCAAGATGGCTGGGGACAAGGTGAGGTATGGTCCTGGGGTTCCTGGGATGCTCTGGGCAGGGACATTTCAGTGGGATTGCTGAACGTGAGGTGGGGCACAGGCCAATGGGTCCTAGGGTATTCTGCACAGGAGGCACCCTGTCAGAAAAGCTGTAGCTAAAGCAAACATGAGTCACATTAGTCCTGGGGCTCTGCACAGAGTGCACCATCAGAGGACAGCTGAAGCTGAAGTGAGTGCAAACTGATAGGTCCTGGGGTTCTTAGAACAGCGGTGTGCCCTGGTGCGGTGATGGGAGCCAAGGTTGGTGTGGTATAGATTTGGTGTGTCAGTGGATGAGATGAGTTCAGGGTCTTCTATTGCCAATTTGGACTGGAACTCAGTACAATACTGCTCTGATTGCTACAGCTTTGCAATATAGTTTGATTACCATATCCTTCTTTCTCAAGTTTGCTTTGGCTATTTGTGGCCTTTTGTGGCTCTATACACATTACAGAATTTTTTTATTCTGTTTCTGTGAAAAATGCCATTGGAATTTTGATAAGGATTGCATTGAATCTGTAGATTGCTTTGGGTACTTTGGACATTTCAACAGTATTATTTCTTTGAGTCCATGAGCATGGATTATCTTTCCAGTTGTTTGCGTCTTCCATTTTTCCATGGATGTTTTATAGTTTTCAGTGTATAGGTCTTTGACTTTCTTGGCTCAATATATCCCTAGGCATTTTATTCTTTTTTGATGTAATTGTTAATGGGATTGTTTTCTTAATTTCTTTCTGATAGCTCATTATTAGTGTATAAAACCCAACAGATTTTTGTATATTGATTTTGTACCCTGCAATTTTACTGAATTCTTTGATTCGTCCTAACAGTTTTTTATGGGTTTAGGGTTTTCTGTGTATAATGGTATGCCATCTGCAAATGGAGACACTTTTCTTTCTTTTCCAATTTGGATGCTTTTTATTTTTTATTTTTTCCTTGCCTAATTGCTCTGGCTAGGACTTCCAGTACTATGTTGAATAAAAATGGCAAGAGTGGAAGGAAGCAGAATTTTTAATGTGAAATGAAGATACCGATGTAAGATAGGAGAGGTTTAGTGAAAAACTTACAGTTCTGAACTGAACTATAAATATCAGTATGAACTCAGAATGTGTTATAACCCTTTCAAAGAAATATATGTATTTCCTAGATCTGTCCATTGAAAGAGCCCAGAAACAAGATTTTGGTCTATAAATACCATTTCCCACTAAAAACCAAAGCAAAACAACAACGACTACAACCACAAAAAACCACAAGGACCTTTGGAGAAATGGCTGACTCTAGGTCTCGGCAACAAATGTACAAAGTAATTCTGAAATGTTTTCTTACACTAGAAAATAGGGAAGCTTTGAAAAGTTATGTCATAAGACTTCGGAAGCCAATTTTGAAAAGATTTCCATTGGCCAGAGATGGTATAATCGGGGCATCAAAAAGAATAATACCTAAAGTGGACCGAAGTAGATCAAATTTGTGTATATCCATGGTTTTAACTTAAAAAAAAAAACAACCCTGTTATCTTTGGGAGTGACTGGTAACTAGAGGGAAAGAGTAAGTACTTATCTTGCCTTCCCTGTATGAATAGCACCTCATGGTAATCAAATGATTGATGAGGAAAGTTTCCTCTTTCGGAAGGCTTCTAGTTTATAAATGGAGAAAGAATGATAGAATCAGACTATTACCATTTCACATCGCGTAAGAAAACAGTGGATATAGGCAATAATATTCAATGGCTGCTGACATCACACAAAAAGAGACATCCAGACAGTTTATGCTTCTTCTTAGAAGTACACACACTACTACCCATGAAATATTTTTTGCAAAGTAACCTAATGTCATTGTATTCAAGTCTCTGATCATCAGAGAGGTTACCACTTTATCTAAGATAGCATCCTTGCTCTCCATCTGGCTTTAATTTTCATCCTAGTACTTACTTTGTAAAAATATATTTTATGATTAATGTTTTATTTGCTCATCTGTTAACACTGCTGGATTATAAGCTTTATATGGATAGGGAACTTGCCTTTGTCAACATTTTATTCTCAGCATCTGGGATACTGCTTGGTACTTAATTGGGCACTAAGTAAATATTTGGGTCAATGACTTTATGACTCCCACAGGACCCATAAATTATCGACTAATACCTTATTGAGGATTAGCTGATAAGCAGTTGAGGATAAAATTCTGCAAGCATGGAAAAGAGGCAGCTGGAAATTTGGAGTAAAGAGGTGAACTATAGAGGGTGCGTGAGGGGGAAATAGAGGTTTGGGGGGCAAGAGACTAGAAGGACCAGATTAACTTCAGAATCCGATTAACAATTTCACAAAAACGAATCCTTGAAAATTTTGGATTCCTCTTTACTACGCTGGTCTGGTTTTGATGGGAGCGTATTGCATACATGAAGACTTAATGGCAATAGAGGCTGAAAATGTGCTTTGAAGCCTGGTGGGGCTTTTTGACCTTGGGTACCCAGGTAATTGTTTGGCACCTCGCTTTCTTCATGAGAAAACTGAGGTTGCTGATGGCTTTCTTGCAGGTGTATGAGAATTCAGTGAGGTACAGAATGGGAACTTGCCTGGCACATAGCAGTCATTCATCCAGTGTCAGTTCCTGTGCCCATCCCTCCGGTGGTGATGGTGGTTGGCGCCCATCGACAACAGTGCCACATTCAGTGAGCAAAAGTGAATTTGGACGACCTTCAGTATTTGCATTCTTGTGTCTCAGCATCTTTGGATATCTTTCCAGCGTTTGGAGAGTTCTCTGCCCAGTGAATCTGTGTTGTCCCTAAGGTAAAAGAAACTTACTTGCCCAGCCTCCTGTTGTGGCTGGGGCCAGGCATGTGACTAGGCTCTAGGAGTCAGAGCTTCTGCCTGAAATGTATTTAGCAGAGAAGGGAGAAGCAGTGACCATGCAGTCTCCAGTCTGCGGAGGGAGGCAGCGGTATCAGAGCTCCTAGTGGGAGCATATGAGGCCCTGCGTATCCAGGGCAAGCTTCAGGGTCCATTCCCAGGGGCACAGAGAGGAACGATCCTGTAGTGTGATGTGTGCCCTACTCCTGGTTGTATAAACTTCAAGCTTGTTCTCTGGCCTTTTCACATCCTTTGATAAATGGTGTTCGGGGAAAAGTAGTTTCTGTTGACTCATATACTGACCTTCTTTATTAGCTGAGATAGGTACCCTGCTGTAATGACAGCAGTTTAACACACTGGTCAAGTGACCTTCCCCTGGGCAATGGCTGGGGGACATGGGCTCTTGCAGCTTGTGAAGCCATGGCTCTGTAGGGTCTCAAGGTCTTGTGCTGGATTCTCTCTTGGGTCTAGACAACTGAGGAAAGAGAATGTGGAGGCTCTCATGGGACTTGGTGGGAGCTAGGACTGAAAGTGACATGCATCACTTCTGCTTGTCAAGGGGGTGGGAAAATCTGGGAGAGCTGTGTGCCTGAGAAGAGGAGATGCCTGGCTGCGCCACTGGCCTTGGACAAGCCTTTCTGGGCATCCTTTTCCTATCCAGCATCCTATCCAGATAAATGCCTCCCTCTCTGGCCACACCAGTGCACAAAGGGGATAAAACTGCGATAATAGAGGTGAAAGGGTTTTGTCAACTTGCAGAGGAACTATTGCAGTTAGGGGAGAGACACTGTAGTAGAGAGAATGGCTCAATCACGAGCCACTTGCAAGCATCTCAGAGGTCAGGCAAAAGAGAGTTTTTCTATCCTAGGAAGGAGCAAACAAGCTAGAAAGGGGAAGAGTAGGCAATTGGTATTAATGGGTAGTATGATTGGATAGTTGATCAGGGGACGACTTTCATTGCAGTAGGCTGATTCTCAGGAGGGGATATGAGGAGGAATGGCTCCTTGTTCTTTAGCCCGAAGGATGGGTCAGGATTCAGGGGTTGGGGAGGGGGAAGAGTCTGACTGAAGTTTAGTCCAGTTAAATTAGTGGACATTTAGTACAGATTGGTCAGTGGAGACAAACCGCCCAGCTAATCCCTTAGGAGACAAAGAATGGGAGTTTGGAGGGTCTGTGTCTGGCCTTGTCAGAGAAAAACAAGGGGTTCATCTACGAGTCTTATCCAAGTTTGTGGGGAACGGGGTTCTTTGCAGTCAGCCATTTCTTGAACACAAAAGGGCAAGGCTCACGTAAAGCTCAGCATTGTCAACCAAATACTGAGGATTGTACAAAATGACTGTAATTACAGAAACATAAGAAAGAATAACAATTGATGGCAATAGTTAACTTTCACTTACCTGGTCTATTGTTAATACATCATAATGCTAAGTATTAGACAGGGTATGCATCTAAGACAATTACATCACATAGAAAACAATAAAATCTGAGTTATGAAATAATAATGAATTACATTACAATATTATCCATAAAGTTCCTGGCATTTGGGATTTTCATTCAAATAAAAATATAATTTCAGCCCACTTGTGGATAAGATTAGGTTAAAGTCTTTTTGATTCAACATAGATGTTTTTAGTTTACAATTTTTTTTTTCAGCGTTTATTTATTTTTGGGACAGAGAGAGACAGAGCATGAACGGGGGAGGGGCAGAGAGAGAGGGAGACACAGAATCGGAAACAGGCTCCAGGCTCCGAGCCATCAGCCCAGAGCCCGACGCGGGGCTCGAACTCACGGACCGCGAGATCGTGACCTGGCTGAAGTCGGACGCTTAACCGACTGCGCCACCCAGGCGCCCCTAGTTTACAATTTTTAATGTTTAAAAATTGTTTCCAACTGAATAAGTATTAAACCAGCTTAAGCTAATTATAGCTTAAAGAAAGGATGTCTTGTACTTAGATTTCAGAGAGTTCATTATTTAAACTTATGTTTTAATGTATTTTATGAACTCATTGTTCAAGTCATTAAAATCAGTTATTACTTATGCTCAGCAGGTTCATTTCAATTCTCAGTATTTAAGCTGTTTTCACAGTTAAAATACCAAAAAGCCTTATTCAACATTCTGCACCAACAGCAGGAAAAACATTTTCATAATTGAAGTAACTTTCAATTTATGTACACAAAACACATTCAAGATCAAGGAAATACCCCTGACCCATCCTGTGTATCATGAATAGAGGAATTTTCTCTTCCCACACAGAGTGACAAAGAGGAAAGAAATTTCACACAGATGGTATTTGGAGTATGGGTGGTAGAAATAGGAGAATGGTCTTAATGGCCAACAATTATCAGCCACTTCGAAGATAATCTCTACCTTACCTGTGCTTCTAAAATCCCCTTCCCTGCACATACCTCACCCAAGCAGCAGAGTCCTTTCAGGTTGCTGTGAATATTTGGTCTATTGCACATTTCAAGGGGAAAGGAAGCCAGTGCTGAGGTCCTGGGATACACACTAGGGATTAAGTAGTGACTAGTGTCCATGGAGTGCCAGGTACAAGCCACGACCCACTCACGTCTCTCCTGCCCACATGTGAACCCCACATGATAAGCCGGTGGGAAGTAAAGAGGCCTCCCCCACGTAAAAAACAAAACAAAATGCAACCAACCAACCCAAAACACCTGTCCAACATGATCTTCCTCTGGCTTAATTATGTGAAGTGTTGGATAGAATTTGTTTTAACCTAATGGAGTTTTGATTGGATAGTGACATCACTGGCAGGTGCTATTTCCCATCCTTGCCAAAGTCTGCTTGTTAAAGATAAGTGCTGTGAGTTTAATGTATGCTATACCCTGTGGAGTCTGATTGAAAATAAAAGCCAGTATCTATTTAAGAATTGTAATATGAGATTCTTTTCCAAAGAGACAGGCAAAGATCTTCAGGACAGACGGTAATAAGATCTCACACGTAGCCACGAGAAGTGTCATCAACTTAACACAAAATTACCTACTAGCCCCTTTAACCTCAATATGACTAAAAGAGCTTCTTGGTTGGATGGTTAACTTTAATAGGAAGCCTGTCCACATTTGCCCTTTAGGGAATTCATATTCTCTATGAACAATCAAATTCAAGGATGAACCTATTTAATGTGCTCATTAGCACAATACAAAGATTAATTAAGCCATAATCTCTGTAACACTGCTCAACAGCGGTTAACAGGTTTGCTAGTTCCTGAAGCTCAACCCATGGTGGCGAATGTTCTAGGCCACTGGTTAACCACAGTAACAGTTTTAACAAAGCTTAGTGCTGCCTTCGTTTGCCCTTGATGATTTGGAACAGTCGTAATGAACTTATAAATATTATGCATGAGACAGCAGTGCAGATGGAAAGAATTGGCATTCATCCATGGGGGGGGCTGAGGGCAAGATTGGAGATAACCAATCCCTTGTCCCTTGTCTTGCAGGGACAAGATTGCTGCCACAAGTGTGAAAACTGTATTATAGCTTCCATTTTAAAATAGTTGTATCGTTATTTTTAATAATTTTGTCCATTTTTCCCCCCATCACTACAGATGAAACTTAAACTAACATAGAAAAATACTGCAAAGAACTGACGTCTGGGAATTAGAGAGTGAAAATGAATGAGGCCTAAGAAAACTTGATTACCTGTATTTACACGTTAATATGAAAAGAAAGCTACATTAAAAGGATGAAAGTTTTAAGTGAACTTAACTAGAACCTGACCAATCCTAATGATTCTATCACACAACTCCTGTCCTTACGTAAAAGAACACATATCCATAAATTTTATGACCCAGTAGACCAATTTCACTTGTTCCACAACTGCATTCAGTTAACATTTGAGTGTTTACTTGGGTTCAAAGGTAAACTGAAGCATGTTAAAAATCTTCAAGTTTATTTGAGCAAAAAGGTTGGAACTGGGCAGGGTCGCACCGGAAGTAGCTAACGAGCATTCCCACCTGGCCAAGGCTTTTCTAAAGGGATGGAAGCAAAATAAGGAAATTGATTTGATCAGCTCAAGCCTAAGTGCTTGCCTTATTCGGGAAAGACTCGTTGGCTGTTTGTGCTTGGTTGTCCTTAGGTTTTGATTTCTTAACCTTGAGGCATTTTAGGCTTAGGTTTTGGTTTGCTTAGAAAGGCTACTAAGGCATTAGAACCACCTTGGTCTAATGGCTTCCTTGTCTAATTAATTTAGTACTATGTTCAAGTGACAAGGCATTCACAGTGCTGGAATGAGATAGATACTAAAATGTTCATTCACAAATGGTTTCTTGGGCAGGGGGGCGCCTGGGTGGCTCAGTCGGTTGAGCATTCGACTTTGGCTCAGGTCATGATCTCATGGTTCGTGAGTTAGAACCCCACATCGGGCTCTGTGCTGGCAGTGCAGAGCCTGCTTGGGATTCTCTCTCTCTCTGCCCCTTGCTTGTTCTCTCTCACATACTCTCTCCCTCAAAAATAAAGATGAAAAAAATAAAAAATAAATACAAATAAAAATGGTTTCTACACAGTCTGGGAAACAAGCTGGACACATACATATCCAGCCAACTAGAATGTAACAAAGAAGTGACATAATAGAGACCACAATAATACAATGGACAGTGGAGGCTGCTATGATAGACCAAAATCAAAGTGCAGAGAGGAGAGAACATTTAATTTGGAATGGGAAAAGTTTCATCCAAGAAGTGGCATTTGAGTTGTCTTTGAAGGATACAGATTTAATATATAATAAAGGGGGAATTGGAGTGAGGAGCAGGCAGATGGTATTCAAGGCAGAAGACACAACACCCACTATTTATTAAGAAACTACTAGGGGCGCCTGGGTGGCGCAGTCGGTTAAGCGTCCGACTTCAGCCAGGTCACGATCTCGCGGTCCGTGAGTTCGAGCCCCGCATCGGGCTCTGGGCTGATGGCTCAGAGCCTGGAGCCTGTTTCCGATTCTGTGTCTCCCTCTCTCTCTCTGACCCTCCCCGTTCATGCTCTGTCTCTCTCTGTCCCAAAAATAAATAAACGTTGAAAAAAAAATTAAAAAAAAAAAAATTAAAAAAAAAAAAGAAACTACTTATGTGTCTGACACTGTGCTGAACCGGGGCGGGGGGCGGATTTTCCTCAACCCTTTTAATATCCCTGGCTGAGTCCAAAAATTCACCTGACAGATGAATGGGAGAAAAGCATTCGCATTTATTTCTTATAAATTTTATGTGCCATAGGAGCCTTCATAAGAAAATAAAGACCCAAAGAAACCGTTAAACTTGAGTGTTTTTTGGTAGGTTTGATGAAGACGGGAAGTCGTGGAAATGTAAGACAGGACAAAAAGGATAGGAGCTAAATGTAATAAACCGGGGGAATCTTTGCACGACCTGTTTCTTTCTTCTCCGCCTTCCTCCATCTTGAAAACAAGGAGGGATACCTCTCACCCAAGGGTCTTATGATGTATTTCAAAAGAAAGGGAGGAGGGAAGGTCTGGTGTTTTTCAAATTCGTTCGCTTTAAAACGTTCAGTACATCAGGATGCCTGAGTGGCTCAGCCGGTCAAGCATCTGACTCTGGATTTTGGCTCAGGTCAGGGTCCTGCAGGTTCGTGGGTTTGAGCCCCACGTGGTGCTCTGTGCCCTGACTGCATGGAACCTACCTGGGCTTCTCCCTCTCTTCCTCTCTCTCTGCCCCTCTCCCCCTCTCATGCTCTCTCCGTCTCCCTCAAAATAAATAAGTAAACTTAAAAAAATATTCAATACATCAAGGCCCTGTTTTGGGGTCATGTGTTCAGAACCCTGTCAGTGTCCTACATTAGGCATGCAAAGATAGGTAAGACACAATATCCAAGATTCTGAGTCTCACAGAAGTTGAACAAGCACGTAGAGCCATGGAGATCTATTGGGTATAAGAAGAAAGATAAATCATGAGGGGAGGGAGATATGTCCAAAGATAAGTCGGGTTGAGATTGTGAAGGGTGTTCACAGGCCAAGCGCTTTGTTTGGACTGTGTTCCATAGAAAACATGAAGCATTCACAGAATTTTTGAAGTGGAGGAGTGACAGAGAAAGTCCTGGAAATTTAAAACAACCTACGACCCAGCTCTCTTACTTTATAGATTGAGAAAATGACACTCAGAGAGATTAAGTGGTTTGCTTAAGTTTATATTACTTGACAGAGGCAGGATCCCAGCTAGAAACCAGGTCAATCGTGTCTGTATTTTGGGATAATTTAGAAAGATTATTCTGGTCGCAGTGTGGAGAATGGATTAAGAAGGTAGGGCTGAGGGAGAGTGTTCTGAATAACAACCAGCAGCCAGGAAAATGTTGAATGGTCCAAATCAAGAAATGATGAGACCTAGGACTTAGTATTAATGGGTATTTTTGTTAGTTTCTAAAGTTAATACACATTAAAATCAGAATCGTTCTTCTTAATTATTTTCTTATAATTATCCTGAGGTCATAAATAAGGCATAATTCCCCATTGCCTGCTTACAAGTGCTAAGAAGGTGTCCTATACATGTCGTAGAGACTTTTGCCCCAATTTCTTGGTTATGCAAGAATGAACAACCATTGGGCTTGATGAAAGGAGCACAGAGCTCATTGAGGGGCTCAAACTCATGAACTGCAAGAAACGTGACCTGAGCAAAAGTCAGACATTTGACCGATTGAGCCACCCAGGCCCCCCAAGGATTGTTGATTTTTTTTCTTTTTAATGTTTATTTTTGAGACAGAGTGCAAGTGGGGGAGGGGCAGCGAGGAGAGGACAGAGGATCTGAATTGGGCTCTGCATTGACAGCAGAGAGCCCAATGTGGGGCACAAACTCACGAACCACGAGATCATGACCTGAGCTGACATTGGGCACTCAAAGACTGAGCCACCCAGGCGTCCTGTTGATTTTTTTTTTTTCTTTCTTGAAAAACACCAGCAATTAGTTTTATTTATCTTTTCTATTGTCTGTTATAGTCTCTATTTCACTGATTTCTGATCCGATCTTTGTTATTTCCTTTTTCCCCCAACTTTGGCTTTTGTGCTTTTTCTAGTTCCTTGATGTGTAAAGTTAGGTTTGTTTTGTTTTGTTTTAGTTTTTTTAATGTTGATTTATTATTGAGAGAGAGAGACACACACAGAGCATGAGCAGGGGAGGGGCAGAGAGAGAGACACAGAATCCAAAGCAGGCACCAGGCTCTGAGCTGTCATCACAGAGCCTGACATGGGGCTTGAACCCATGAACCACGAGATCATGACCTGAGCTGTAGTTGGACACTTAACTGACTGAGCCACCCAGGTGCCCCTAAAGTTAGGTTTTTATCTGAAATCTTTCTTGTTTGTTAGTGTAAGTATTTATCTTTATGAACAAGAGCTGCTTCGTTGCATCCCATAGTTTTGGTATGTTGTGTTTTCACTTCATCTCAAGGTATTTTTAAATTTCTCTTTTGATTTCTTTTTTGTCTCATCTCTTGTGCAGTAATATGTTGTTCAATCTTCACGTACTTGGAATTTCTTCTTGTAATTGATTTTTAGAGTCATACCATTGTGATCAGAAAATATGCTTGATATGATTTTAATTTTAAATTTATTAAGACTTATTTTGTGGCCTAACATGATTTATTCTGGTGAATGTTCCATGTGTGCTTGAAAAAAATATGTATTCTGTTGCTTGTGAATGGATTGCTCTGTATATATCTGTTAAGTCCATCTGGTCCAACATGTCACTTAAGACAAGTATTTTCTCATTGATTTTCTGTCCAGATGATCTACCCATTGATGAAAAGGGGGGCGGGTATTAAAGTCTTTTACTATTATTGTATTGTTGCCTATGTCTTCCCTTCAGGTCTGTTACTATTTGTATATAGGTGTATATAGGTGTCAGTTGCAAATATTTATATATGTGATATCTTTTTGTTGGATTAAACTCTTTATCATTATATAAGTCTTAGGACAGTCTTTGTCTTCAAGTCTATTTTGCCTGATAAGTATAGCTACCCCAGCTTTCTTTTGTTTTCCATTTGCATGGAATATCTTTCACTCTTTCACTTGACAGTATATGTGTCCATATATCTGAAATAAGTTTCTTATAGGCAGCATATAAATGGGCCTTGTTTATTTTTTATCCATGCAGCCGCTCTGCCTTTTGACTGGAGAATTTAGTCCACTTACATTTAATTATTTATAGGTATGCATTTATTGCCATTTTGTTAATTGACATCAGCTGTTTTGTAACTCCTTGGTTCCTTTCTTCTTGGTCTCTTCTTTGTGATTTGATGATTTTTTTTTGTAGTGGTATGCTTAGATTCCTTTCCCTTTCCCTTTTGTGTTAAGTTTTTGCTTTGTGGTTACTATGAGGCTTACAGAAAACAACTTATATTTATAATAGTCTATTTAAGTTGATAACAACTTAAGTTTGAACTCTTTCTAAAGCTCTACATTTTAACTCCTCCCCCCCCACTAAATTTTGTTTTGATGTCACTATTTACATCTCTTTATTTTGTATATGCATTAATAAATCATTATAGTTGTATATACTACATAGTATATATTATAGTATATAGTGTTGCCTTGTAATCTTCCTACTAGCTTTATAAGTGATTAGCCCATCACCTTTACAACATTATGTTGTTCTGAATTTTACTATAGGTTTACTTTTCCAATGAGACTTTACTTTCAAATGTTTTCCTGTTACTAATAAGTACGTTTTCGTATCAGCAGATATGGGGAGGGGCTGAGAGAGAGAATTGTAAGCAGGCTCTATGTCCAGTGCGGAGCCTGATGCGGGCTCAATCCCATGACTGTGGGATCATGACCTGAGCTGAAATCAAAAGTCAGACACTCAACCTACTGAGCCACCCAGGCGCCAAACATAAAATGTTACTTTAATTTCAGGTGTACAACATAGAACCTCAACTTCTCTATTATGCTATGCTCACTACAAGTGTAGTACCATCTGTCACCATATAATGCTATTCTATCACTCACTCTATTCCCTATGTTGTGCCTTTTATTCCTGTGATTTGTTCATTACTGTGGAAGTCTATATCTACCACTTCCCTTTACCCATTTTGCCCAACTCCCTACCCACTCCCCTCTGGCAACCATCAGTTCTCTATATTTACAGGTCTGATCTTGCTTTTTATTTGCTTATTTGTTTTTTTTTTTTTTAATTTCCTTATGAGTGAAATTATTTGGTCTTTTTCAGTCTGATTTATTTCACTTATCATAATACCCTCTAGGTCCATCCATGTTGTTGCAGATAGCATGATCTCATCCTTTTTTCATGAATGAGAAATATTCCTCTGTGTGTGTGTGTGTGTGTGTGTGTGTGTGTGTGTATGTGTGTGTATCTTCCTTATCCATTCACCTATCAGTAGACACTTAGGTTATATCCATATGTTGGCTATCATAAATAATGCTGCAATAAACATAGGGGTGCATCTGTCTTTTTGACTTGGTGTTTGTGTTTTCTTTGGGTAAATTACTGGATAATATGGTATTTCTATTATTAATTTTCTGAGGAACCTCCATACTGTTTTCTACAGTGGCTGCCCCAATTTTCATCCCCACCAACAGTGCATGAGGGTTCCCTTTTCTCCACATCCTCACCAACACCTGTTATTTCTTACCTTATTTTAGCCATTTGACAGGTGTGAGGTGCTATCTCATTGTGGTTTTGGTTTGCATTTCCCTAATGATTAGTAATGTACATCATTTCAAATTTCTGTTGGTCATCTGTATATTGTCTTTGGGAAAATTCAGGTCCTTTGCCATTTTTAAATCAGGTTTGGGGGCGCCTGGGTGGCGCAGTCGGTTAAGCGTCCGACTTCAGCCAGGTCACGATCTCGTGGTCCGTGAGTTCGAGCCCCGCGTCGGGCTCTGGGCTGATGGCTCAGAGCCTGGAGCCTGTTTCCGATTCTGTGTCTCCCTCTCTCTCTGCCCCTCCCCCGTTCATGCTCTGTCTCTCTCTGTCCCAAAAATAAATAAAACGTTGAAAAAAAATTTAAAAAAAAATCAGGTTTGCTGTTCTTTTCTTTGATTTGTTTTTGGTGTTGAGTTCTGTAAGTTCTTTGTATATTTTAGATACTAACCCTTTAGTGGATATACCATTTGCAAATATCTTCTCCCATTCAATAGGTTGTCTTTTTGTTTTGTTGATGGTTTCCTTCACTGTGCATTTAATAGTTTAGTTTTGCTTTGTTTCCCTTGCCCAAGGAGATATAGCTGGAAAAATGTTGCTACAGCTGATATCAGAAATCACTGTCTATTTTCTTTCCTAGGAATTTTATGGTTTCAGGTCTCAAACTTAGGTCTTTAGTTCATTTTGAGTTTATTTTTGTGTATGTTTAAGAAAGCGGTCCAGTCTCATTCTTTTGCATATGGCTGTCCAGTTTTCCCAGCACCATTTACTGAAGAGACAGTCTTTCCCCAGTGTATACCTTGCCTCTTTTGTTATAGAATAATTGACCATATAAATTGTGGGTTTATTTCTGGGCTGTTTATTCTGTCCTATTGCTCATGTGTCTGTTTTTGTTCCAGCACCGTACTGTTTTTTTTTTTTTAAATAAGTTTTATATTTTAATTCCAGTGTAGTTAACATACAGTGTTATTAGTGCCAGGTGTAAGGACCATACTACTTTGATGACTCCAGTTTTGTAATATATCTTGAAATCTGGAATTGTGGTGCCCTTAGCATTATTCTTCTTTCTCAAGATTGCTTTGGCTATTTGGGGTCTTTTGTGGTTCCATACAATTTTAGGAGTATTTGTTCTAGGTCAGTGAAAAATGCGGTTGGTGTTTTGATAGGGATTGCACCGAAGTTGTAGATTGCTTTGCATAGTATGGATATTTTAACAATATTATCCCAATCCGTGGGCATGTATGTATTTCCATTTATTTGTGCCCTATAATTTTTTTTCAGCAATGTTTTGTAATTTTCAGGGTGCAGGTATTTCACTTCTTTGGTCATGTCTATTCCTAGGTATTAGTTTTGTTGCAATTGAAAATGAAATTATTTTCTTAATTTCTCTTTCTGCTACTTCATTATTTTTTTTAAGTTTATTTATTTTGAGAGACACAGAATGCTAGTGAGAGAGAGGAAGAAAGAGAAAGAGAGAGAGAGAGAGGGAGAGAGAGAATTCTAAGCAGGCTGCACACTCCACAGAGAGCCCAACGTAGGGCTCAAACTCACAATGACATCAGGACCTGAGTCGAAATCAACAGTCAGAAGCTTAACCAACTGAGCCACCCAGGTGTCCCAATAACTTCTTCTTTTTATTTTTAAAAATATTTATTTATTTTTGAAGAGAGAGAGACACAGTGCAAGCTGGGAAGGGGTAGAGAGAGAGGGAGACACAGAATCCAAAGCAGGCTCCAGGCTCTGAGCCATCAGCACAGAGCCTGATGTGGGGCTCGAACTCACAGCCAAGAGATCATGACCTGAGCTGAAGTCAGATGCCGACTGAGCCACCCAGATGCCCCAGGTGTCCCACTAACTTCTATAAATGCTTGGTAGAATTCAGCTACGAATCCACCTGGTTCTGAACTTTTATGTTTTACTAGTGATTTGATTACTGATTCTGTGTCATTACTAGTAATTGATCTGTGCAGATTTTCTATTTATTCCTGATTAAGTTTTGAAAGATTATATGTTTCCAGGAATTTATCCATTGCTTCTAAGTTGTCCATTTTCATAGTATTCTCTTATAATGCTTTGTATTTCTGTGGTATCTGTTTTTCCTTCTCCTCTCTTATTTCTGATTTTATTTATTTGGATCCTTTCACTTTTTCCTTAATGAGTCTAGCTAAGGGTTTGTCAATTTTGCTTATTTTTCCAAAGAACTAGTTCTTGGTTTAATTGATTTTTTTTCTATTTTTTAAATCTGTTACTTATATCTATTCTTATCTTTATTACCCTTTCTTCTCTCACCTTGGCCTTGGTTTCCTTTTTTAGTTCCTTTAGGTGTAGGATTAGATTGCTTATTTGAGCTTTTTCTTGTTTCTTAACATAGGCTCATTTTGCTATATATTTTTCTTTTCTTTAATTAATTTATTTTTTATTTTGTACTCTGTAAAAAAATTTATTTTATGAATATAATTTATTGTCAAATTGGCTTACATAAAACACCCACTATTCACCCCAACAAGTGCCCTCCTCAATGCCCATCACCTATTTTCCTCTATCCTCTGCTCCCCCCATCAACCCTCAGTTTGTTCTCTGTATTTAAGAGTCTCTTGTGGTTTGCCTCCCTCCCTCTCTGTAACTATTTTCCCCCTTCCCCTATGGCCTTCTGTTAAGTTTCTCAAGATTCACATATGAGTGAAAACATATGATATCTGTCCTTCTCTGACTGACTTATTTCACTCAGCATAATACTTTCCAGTTCCATCCACGTTGTTGCAAATGGCATGATTTCATCCTTACTCATTACAAAGTAGTATTCCACTGTATGTATAAACCACATCTTCTTTATCCATTCATCAGCTGATGGACATTTAGGCTCTTTCCATCATTTGGCTGTTGTTGAAAGTGCTGCTATAAACATTGGGGTACATGTGCCCCTATGCATCAGCACTCCTGTATCCCTTGGGTAAATTCCTAGTAGTGCAATTGCTGGATCATAGAGTAGTTATGTTTTTAATTTTTTGAGAAACCTCCACACTGTTTTCCAAAGCGGCTGCACCACTTGCATTCCCACCAATAGTGCAAGAGGGTTCCTGTTTCTCCACATCCTTACCAGCATCTGTTGTTTTCTGAGTTAATTTTAGCCACTCTGACTGGTGTGAGGTGGTATCTCAGTGTGGCTTTGATTTGTATTTCCCTGACGATGAGTGATGTTGAGCATCTTTTCGTGTGTCTGTTGGCCATCTGGATGTCTTCTTTGGAGAAGTGTCTATTCATGTCTTCTGCCCTGGTGTTTTTTGGTAAGTTCTTTACAGATTTTGGATACTAACCTTTTATCTGATATGTCCTTTGGAAATATCTTCTCCCATTCCTGTGGTTGCCTTTTACTTTTGTTGATTGTTTCCTTTGCAGTGCAGAAGCTTTTTATATTGATGAGGTCCCAATAGTTCATTTTCGCTTTTAATTCCCTTGCCTTTGGAGATATGTAGAGTAAGAAATTGCTGCAGCTGAGGTCAAAGAGGTTTTTGCCTGCTTTCTCCTCTAGGGTTTTGATGGTTTCCTGTCTCACATTTAGGTCTTTCATCCATTTTAGGTTTATTTTTGTGTATGGTGCAAGAAAGTGTCTAGGTTCATTCTTGTGCATGTTGCTGTCCAGTTCTCCCAGCACCATTTGCTAAAGAGACTTTTTTCCATTGGATGCTCTTTCCTGCTTTGTCAAAGATTAGCTGGCCATACGTCTGTGGGTCAAATTCTGGGTTTTCTCTTCTATTCCACTGGTCTGTGTGTCTGTTTTTGTGCCAATAACGTACTGTCTTGATGATTACGGCTTTGTAGTAGAGGCTAAAGTCTGGGATTGTGACGCCTCCTGCTTCGGTTTTCTTCTTCAATATTGCTTCGGCTATTTGGGGTCTTTTGTGGTTCCATACAAATTTTAGAATTGTTTGTTCTGCCTTTGAGAAGAATGCTGGTGAAATTTTGATTCGGACTGCATTGACTGTGAGATTGCTTTGGGTAGTGTTGACATTTTAACAATATTTATTCTTCCAATCCATGAGCATGGAATGTTTTTCCATTTCTTTGTGTCTTCTTCAATTTCTTTCATAAGCTTTCTATAGTTTTCAGCATACAGGTATTTACATCTTTGGTTAGGTTTATTCCTAGATATTTTATAGTTCTTGATGCAATTGCAAATGGGATCAGTTTATTTCTCTTTCTGTTGCTTCATTATTGGTGTGTAAAAATGCAACCAATTTCTGTACATTGATTTTGTACCCTGCGACTTTGCTGAATTCATGTATCAGTTCTAGGAGTCTTTTGGTAGAGTCTTTCGGGTTTTTCATGTAGAGTATCATGTTGTCTGCAAAAAGTGAAAGTTTGACTTCTTTTTTTTGCCAATTTTGATGCCTTTGATTTCATTTTGTTGTCTGATTGCTGGTGCTAGAACTTCCACATGATGTTAAACAACAGTGGTGAGAGTGGACATCCCTGTAATATTCCTTATCTCAGAGGGAAAGCTCTCAGTTTTTCCCCATTGAGGATGATATTAGCTGTGGGGTTTTAATGTATGACTTTTATGATGTTTAAGTATGATCCTTCTGTCCCGACTTTCTTGAGGGTTTTTATTAAGAAAGTTTGTTGTATTTTGTCAAATGCTTTTTCTGCATCTATTGACAGGATCGTATGGTTATTATCCTTTCTTTTATTAATGTGATGGATCAAACTGATTCATTTGTGAATATTGAACCAGCTCTGCAGCCAGCCCGGGAATGACTCCCACTTTATCAATGGTGAATAATTCTTTTTATATGCTGTTGAATTCGATTTGCTAGTATCTTGTTAAGAATTTTTGCATCCATGTTCATCGGGGATATTGGCCTGTAGTTCTTTTTTGTGGGGTCTCTGGTTTAGGAATCAAGGTAATGCTGGCTTCATAGAATGAGTCCGGAAGTTTTCCTTCCATTTCTATTTTTTGGAACAGCTTGAGAAGGATAGGTATTAACTCTGCTCTAAATGTATGGTACAATTCCCCAGGGAAGCCATCTGGTGCAGAACTCTTATTTGTTGGGAAATTTTGATAACTGATTAAATTTCTTCACTAGTTACGGGTCTGTTCAAATTTTCTATTTCTTCCCATTTGAGTTTTGGTAGTGTGAAGGTGTCTAGGAATTTGTCCATTTCTTCCAGGTTGTCCAGTTTGTTGGCATATAATTTTTCATAGTATTCCCTGATGATTGCTTATATTTCTGAGGGATTGGTTGTGATAAATCTGCTTTCATTCATGATTTCATCTATTTGGGTTGTCTCTTTTCTTTTTGATAAGTCTGGCTAGGGAGTTATCAATTTGTTTATTTTTTCAGAAAACCAACTCTTAGTTTTATTGATCTTTTCTGTTTTTTTTTTTTTTTAATTCTATATTGTTTATTTCTGCTCTGATCTTTATTATTTCTCTTCTTCTGCTGGGTTTGGTGTTTCTTGTTGTTCTGCTTCTAGTTCCTTTAGGTGTGCTCTTAGATTTTGTATTTGAGATTTTTCTTGTTTCTTGAGATAGGTCTGGATTGCAATGTATTTTCCTGTCAGGACTGCATTTGCTGCATCTCAAAGGGTTTGGATTGTTGTGTTTTCATTTTCATGTGTTTCCATATATTTTTAAATTTCTTCTTCAATTGTCTAGTGACCCATTCATTCTTTAGTAGGATGTTCTTTAACCTCCATGCTTTTGGAGGTTTTCCAGACTTTTTCCTGTGGTTGATTTCAAGTTTCATAGCATTGTGATCTGAAAGTGTGCATGGTATGATCCCAATTGTTTTATATTTATTGAGGGCTGTTTTGTGACCCAGTACGTGATCTATCTTGGAGAATGTTCCATGTGCACTCGAGAAGAATGTATATTCTGCTGCTTTAGGATGAAAAGTTCTAAATATATCTGTCAAGTCCATCTGGTCCAGTGTATCATTCAGGTTCATTGTTTCTTTATTGATTTTCTGTCTAGATGTTCTATCCATGCCTGTAACTGGAGTATTAAAGTCCCCTGCAATTACCACATTCTTACCAACAGCATTGTTTATGTTTGTGATTAGTTGTTTTACGTATTTGGGTGCTTTCGAATTTGGTGCATAGACATTTATAATTGTTAGCTCTTCCTGATGGATAGACCCCATAATAATGATATAATGTCCTTCTTCATCTCTTGTTACAGTCTTTAATTTAAAATCTAGTTTGTCTGATATAAGTATGGCTACTCCAGCTTTCTTTTGACTTCCAGTAGCATGATAGTTCTCCATCCCCTCACTTTCAATCTAAAGGTGTCCTCAGGTCTAAAATGAGTCTCTTGTAGACAGAAAATACATGGTTTTGTTTGTTTTGTTTTTTTTTTTATCCATTCTGATACCCTATGTCTTTTGGTTGGAGCATTTAGTCCATTTACATTCAGTGTTATTATTGAAATATATGGGTTTAGAGTCATTGTGTTATCTGTAAGTTTCATGCTTGTAGTGAGGTCTCTGGTCCTTTGTGGTCTTTGCAACACTCACAGAATCCCTCTTAGGATCTCTTGTAGGGTTAGTTTAGTGGTGATGAATTCCTTCAGTTTCTGTTTGGGAAAACTTTTCTCTCTCCTTCTATTCTGAATGACTGGCTTGCTGGATAAAGGATTATTGGCTGAATATTTTTCCTATTCACACATTGAAAATTTCCTGCCACTCCTTTGTGGCCTGCCAAGTTTCAGGAAATAGGTCTGGTACTACCCTTAAGTGTCTACCCTTGTAGGTTAAGGCCTGTTGATTCCCTAGCTGCTTTCAGAATTCTCTATCTTTGTATTTTGCCAGTTTCACTATATGTCATGCAGAAGATTGATTCAAGTTACATCTGAAGGGAGTTCTCTGTGCCTCCGGGATTTCAATGTCTGTTTCCTTTCCCAGATTGGGGAAGTTCTCAGCTATGATTTGTTCAAGCATACCTTTGGCTCCTTTCTCTCTCTCTCTTCTTCTTCTGGAACTCCTATGATACAGATGTTGTTCCATTTCATTGAATCACTTAGTTCTCTAATTCTCCCCCCTGTGATCCAGAATTTTTTTAATCTTTTTCTCAGCTTCCTCTTTTTCCATAATTTTGTCTTCTATTTAACCGATTCTCCCCTCTGCCTCTTCAATTCTCACTGTCACTGCCTCTAGTTTATTTTGCACCTCACTTACAACATTTTTTAATGCATCATGACTATTTTTTAGTTCCTTGATCTCTGCAGCAATAGATTCTCTGCTGTCTCCTATGCTTTAAGTCTAGCAATTAATCTTATGACTATTGTCCTAAATTCTTGTTCAGTTATATTGTTTATATCTGTTTTGAGCAATCCTTTAGCTGTCATTTCTTTCTGGAATTTCTTTTGAGGAAAATTCTTCTATTTTGTCATTTTGGCTAGTTTTCTGTTTTGTGCCCTGCACCTGCAAGCACTACTGTATTAAAGAGGGCTCATGTCCAGGGCCTGGCCCTTCAGGAGGTGTTTTTTGGAGAGAGTTACTTGCTCTCTCTTGTTGTGACCTTGGTTATTTTCTCTCTCTACTCATGGTGATGTTTTAAACCCTCCACTAGATGTGCTTTGATTTGTTCGTTGAAGTAGCCCTGGAACGGAAAACAAACAGAAAACAAACAGAAAACAAAAACATGCAAACACACAAACCAAAAAAAAAACACCAAAAACAAACAAAAAAAAACCCCCAGAAACACCAGCTACAAGTAAACAACAGGGTGGAGGCGGTGCTGATGGAAGGGGCCTTATCCCAAACAAAGAGAGAAATGACAGGGGCAGCGGGGAGGGAAAGAAAAAATAAAAATTGACCAGATGGAGAAACTATATGGCTTAATTCAGAGAGAGAGGAGGATAAAGAAGGAGGTGTGGAACGTGTATTAAGAGAATGGATTAAATATGTCTGTTTAAACAAACCAAAGACCAGAGTAACCAGACTAGAGGAGAGAAAAGATAAGAGGAGAAATGGAAGGGAGAATATATCTATATAACAAGAATTGTCCTAGAATTAATCCAGCAATGCACCAGCACTGGTCTGGAGGAGGGGCTGTCTGGTTCCACAGTGTCTACCCTGTCCCAGTAGATACACAGTTACCTGCACGGAGCGGTGTGGTTTGGTGTAGGCTGGTCCCTCCTCCACTGTGGGCCCTGTGGACTGATCCCTGAGGCCCCACCTTGGTGGTGGTGGGGAGAAAAATGGTGATACCCCAGTCTCTCCTCCATGGACCAGGTGTCCCCAAACAATCTGTTCCAGCCGTCCTCACTGTGCCACAGGCGCAAACGAGGCGGTTTGTCTCACTCCACTGATGCCCGTGCCCTGGCTCTTGGCTAGGATTCAAACTCCTGGTACTGGGGGAGTGCTACCCTACGCCCCCCAATACGTGGTCACTGGCTGGTGGACAGGCAGGCTTTGTCCTGTCCTACAGCACTCCAGGGAGGGGATCGCTTCCCCCCACTGTGGACTGTGCCCCTGACCTAGCCACGGAGTCTGGGGCTGGGTCCCTTCCTCCCCGGGTGCACGATCCAGACAGCTGGCCCCAGTTGTGAGAAAGACCCTCAGTTAGAGATTGGATCTTTCTCCATCCCAGTCCATGGTTTTTCTCTTGTCCAGATACAGTCCTATGCTTCCCCAGGCCCCTGTTTCTCTTCCCTTTGTGTCTCCCCAGAAGGGGATCCCTCCCCTCCACTCATCTTATCTCTCCCAGTTCACAATCACTCACCTATGGCCTGTCAGGTTGTCCCAGTGGGTCCCTGAAGTATGACTCTTTTCCTCCCAGACTCTTGGAGTTCAAAGTCCTTTAGTTTCAACACTGCTTTGAGAGATGAGGGAACTTCGATCCCCCTACTTCTCCACCATGTTGGTACTTCCTATATTTTTCTTTTAGAACTGCTTTCACTGTATACCAAAGATTGTGGACCATTATGCTTTCACTTCCATCAGTCTCCATGTGTTTTTTAATTTCTTTGATTGCTCTATTGATCCATTGGTTGTTTAATTATGTTGGTTAGCCTCCATGTTTGTGTTTTTTCAAATTTGTTTTTCTGTGATTGATTTCTAGTTTCATACCATTGTGATTGGAAAAGATATATGGTACAATCTTAAATTTACTGAGGCACGTTTTACATGTGATCTATTCTGGAAAATGTTCCATGTGTATTTGAAAAGAAAATATATTCTGTAGTTTTTGGATGAAATGCTCTTTATATATCTGTTATGTCCATCTGGTCTAATGTTTTGTTCAAAGATACTGTTTCCTTATGGATAAGTTGCCTGGATGATACATCTATTGATGTAAGTGGGGTGTTCAATCCTTTACTATTATTTTATTACCATCAAGTTTCCTCTTTATCTCTGTTAATATTTGCTTTATGTTTTTAGGTCCTCCAATGTTGGGTGCATAGATATTTACAATTGTTATACACTCTCGTTGGACTGACCCCTTTATCATTGTGTAATGTCATTCTTTGTCTCTTTCTACCATCTTTCTTTTAAAGTCTATTTTGTCTGATTGATACCTTGGCTTTCCCCCCACCCCACTTCCACTTGCATGGTAAATCCTTCTCTATCCCTTCACTTCTGGTCTGTATGTGACTTAGGTGTGAGGTGCCTCTCTTATAGGCAACATATAAATGAGTTTTTTTTTTTAATATTCCTCCACCCTGTATCTTTTAATTGTACCATTTAGGCCATTTACAGTTAAGGTAATTATTGGTAAGTATGTATTTATTGCCATTTTGTTACTTGTTTTCTGGTTGTTTTTGTAGTTTTTCTCTTTTTTTCTTCTCTTGCTTTTTGATTGAGTTTCTGCAGTGTTAAGTTTGACTTTCTTTTTAATTTTCTTGTGTATCTGTTACAGATTTTGGGTTTGTGGTTACCATGAGGTTCATATATAACATCCTAAGTATACAGCAGCCTATATTAAGTTGATCATTTAAATTCAGAAACATTCTAAAAAAAAAAATCAAGAAACTTCTTTTAAATTCTCCACATTTTGTATGTATGCTGCCATATTTTACCTTTCTATTAACATTTTTTTTTTGTCTGGTTATGGTCCTTCCTTCTTCACTTAAACAACTCTCTTTAACAATTCTTGTATGTCCTTTGTCTGAAAAACTCTTAATCTCTCCTTCAAATCTGAATAATAATCTTGCCATGTATTTTTGGTTGTAGGTTTTTTTCCTTTCATTACTTTTAATATATCATGCCCCTCCCTGCAAAGTTTTTGCTGAAAAAAAAAAATCAGCTGATAGCCTTATAGGGTTTCCCCGTACATAATTTTTTGTTTCTCTCTTGCTGCTTTTAAGATTCTCTTATCTTTAACTTTTGACATTTTAATTATTATGTATTGTGCTGTGGACTTTGGGTTCATCTTGTTTGGAACTCTGAACCTGGATATCTATTGTTTTCCCTAGGTTAGAGAGTTGTTTGCTTGTTTTTTTTCTATTATTTCCCTTAAGTTTTCTGCCCCTTTCTCTCTCTTCTTCTTTTGAGACCCCTGTAACGCAAATGTTGGCTTGATGTTGTCCAAGAGATCCCTTAACCTTTCCTCATTTTTAAAATACTTTTTTTGTTTTGCTGTTCAGCTGGGGTATTTCCATTACCCTGTCTTTCAGATCACTGATACGTTCTTTTGCATCTGCTGATCTGTTGATTCCCTCTAGTGTATTTTTATTTCATTTGTTGTATTCTTCAACTCTGGTTCTTTTTTATATTTTCTATCTCTATCAAAGGTCTGAGTTTTTCTCCTCTCTCTAGCTTGATGAGCAACTTGATGATCATCACTTTCAATTCTTTATTAGGCATGTAATCTTTGTTTTCTTTCATTCTTCTTCTGAGGTACTGCCTTGCTCATTGTTTTGGAGCATATTCCTCTGTCTCCCCATTTTGCTTGACTTTCTGTGTTTTTCTATGGGTTAGGTAGAATAGCTACTTCTCTTAAACTTGAAGGAATGGTCTTGTGTATGGGGGTCCCCTGTGTAGACTGTGCTTGGTGACTTGTGCTGGCTGGCTGGACCTTGTGGGCGTCGTGGATCAGTGGTCTCAGGGGTCTTGCATTGGGTGCCCTGTCAGGACAGCTAAAGCTAAAGTGGGTGCAAGCCTCTGTGGTCTGTGGGATCTCCATACAAAATGTGCCCTGGCAGGACAGCTGAAGCTGAAGTGTTGCAAACCAGGTTGTCCCAGGACTCTCCACAGTGAGGGTAAAGTGGCAGGACAGCTGAAACTGAATTGGGTGCATACCAGGGTGTCCCAGGGTGCTCATTCAGGGAGTGTGCTTGCCATGTAACTGCAGCAGAGGCAGTTGCAGGTGGAGGGTGTGCCAGAGTGCTCCACGTAGGGAGTGTGCTCTTGCCGGTGGCTGAAACTGGTGCAGGTATGGGCCAGGGGTTCCCAGGGATGCTGTGCAGGGGGAACCCTGGCAAGGCAGCTGGTTCTAAAAGAGAGGTCACTCGGGAGGTTCTGGAGCACTCTACACCAGAGGTGCCCTAGCAAGTTGTCTGAAAGTCAAGTGGTGTGGGTCTGGAGTACTCCTGTGTCACCTTGGCACAAAGACTGGAGCTGTAGTAAAGCACTAACCAGGGGTGTCCCAGTGTGCACGGCCCTGTAGCTAGCTGCCTTGCTGGGATGTCTGAAGCTGCTGTCAGCTAAGGGCCTGGGGCTCCCTGGTTAGGGTGCCTGGACTTTGGTCTGTGCTTTTGAGGTGGAGATACCGCATACATTGTGTCTGTCAGTTCATCACCTCCAGAAAGATGTCCAGAGGCTCCCTTACCATTTGGCGGGGTTTGAGGACTGGTTCTTCTATATGCTGTTTCTAAACCATATTTTTCTGTTTTGTTTTTCGTGCCTAAGGAGAGAGGAATCTGTTCCAGGTCCTTCAGTACTTTCCTTCCCCACTGCCATTCACTGCATCAGGGACCGGGGGAGGGGGGGGGCGGGGGTCCCTTCCTTACCCTGTCCCCATCTCTCTTGCTGTTCTCTTTCACTGTTCTTTTCTTGTGCAGAAGCGGTTCAGCTGGCCCTCTGGTCTTATTTAGGAGTAACTGCCCTGTACACAGGTGTAATTTGGTGAGTTCAGGATCTTTCTATGTCACCATCTTCGGTCAGAACCCCCCTGCTGGGTAGAATATTCTTATATTGCTTGACAGTTTTTTTTGTTGTTGTTGTTACTTTGAATATATTACACCAATCCCTTCTGGCCTGCAAAATTCCTGCTGGAAAATCTGCTTTAGACTCACATGGGTTCCTTATACATGTTTTTCTTGCTTCTTTTGAGACTCTTTCCTTGTCTTTAACTTTTGACACTAATTACAATGTGTCTCAGTGTGGGTCTCTTTGGGTTGCTTTTTGGAACTCTCTGGGACTTCTGAATCTGTATGTCTGTTTCCTTCCCCAGGATAGGGAAATTTTCAGTCATTTCTTCAAAAAAAGTCTTCTCTCTTCTCCTCTGGGACTCCTACAATATGAATGTTGGTCTCCTTAACGTCCCATAGTTCCTAAAGCTATCTTAATTTTTTCTTTTTGCTGCTCTTATTGGATGAGTTTTACTGTCTCTTGATCCTTTCTTCTCCATCTATTCCACTTTTGAACCCCTCTATTGTATTTTTTTTTAGTTCCGTTATTGTATTCTTCAGCTCTGTGACTTCTGTTTGCTACTTTCCTATATTTTCTATCTCCTTGTTGAAATTTTCCATTTTTGGTCCA
This sequence comes from Leopardus geoffroyi, assembly GCF_018350155.1. Lineage (NCBI taxonomy): Eukaryota > Metazoa > Chordata > Mammalia > Carnivora > Felidae > Leopardus > Leopardus geoffroyi. The sequence goes on along the minus strand of NC_059326.1, from coordinate 25,052,332 downwards.
TTCTTCTCCTGAGATCAGTATCTTTATGACCATTGTTTTGAACTCTATCAGAGGGAAATCACTTACCTCCATTTCCTTAAATTCTCCTTCTGAGGGTTTAACTTGTTCTTTCATTGGGAACATATTCTTCTGTTCATTTTCCTTGACTTTCTATGTTGGTTTCTATGCACAGATAAAAGTCACTCCCTCCCCACCTTGAAGGATTGGTCTTGTGTAGATGAAACCTACTGTTCAACCCTGCCCTAGCTCGATTCTCTCAAACATTTGTGACTTGCCAAGCAGCCTACTTTGTTTTTAGTGGTTCCCAGTAATTGAGGGTATTCTAAGATCTACCAGAGTCCCAAATGGGGAGATTTTAGCAGCACTTAGATTTAGGCTGATTGGGAACCAGACTCTAAGGCCACAGCTCTTAAAGAATGTAAATATACCTCTTTTTGGAGAAGACTGGGAGATCAGGATTTCTGTCTCCTCCCTCTGCACTGATCCCTGAGGGGGGGGGGCAGCCAGGTAAGAACTGTTTCTTTGCTAGTCTCTTGAACCTGTAAACACAAGCCTCTTGGCCACCAAAACCAGGCTGTAAATGGATGTCCTTTGGGCAGCAGTCACAAAAGTCAGGGCATTAGATATGTACACAAGCTGTACTCAGAGATACCCACCAGTTGGAGCCAAGTGAAAGGTAGAGGGCACACATGGCAACCACAGGTCTCCATCCCCAGAAAACACCGAAGTAGGCCCCAAGACATGCACCAAACCCAAGGCTTGTCCCTTAGGTCGAAATTCCAAGACAAGCAAATACGCCCCTTGCACAGAAAGACTTGGCATGTGTTTCAGACTGCTGTCTCTGCACTGTGCCCGGGGCGGGTAGTAGCCAGCCAAGATCCGTTCTTCCATTTGCTGTAGCCCTATGGGACCCAGGACTGCAAGCCCCTCTGGCCATCGGAGCCAGAAAATCAAGGGGCGTCCCTGGGTCACAGCCACACGAACCAGGGCACCAGACACATGTACAAGCTCCTCTAGGGGCGATACCAGTGGCCACGAGCATGGCTGTGGAAGAGCCTTAGGACAGCATTACCTCCACATCCCCCACCCCCACCCCCCCAACCCGTGCCAGGTCTCAGCCAAGGATTACATTTGGCCTCAAACATGTTTAATGAGAAGACTGCCCTCAGGCCACAGTTAACAAAAGATAAGCTAATAGGCCACTTACATAGAAAGATAGGGTGCTATTGCCTCCCTGCTGTGCCCTGGGGGTGGTAGTTAAAAACCCTGTAACAACCCTGACGGTTCCCCAGTAAGCCCCACTGGCCACCAGAGCCAAGCATCAAAGAGGTGTCTTCTGAGCAGCAGTCACAGAAGTTGGGGTGCCCGATGAGTGTACAAATTGCAGATACCAGTGAGCTGGGATGAGGCAGAGCTGGCCTCCATTGTTGGGGGTTATTTCAGTAGGCCCCTAGATGTGTTTTAAATTAGGCCAACACTTTAAGATAAACAAGCCTCTTTTGTGGAAAGTCTGGACCCTTTTCAGACAGCTGCCTCTGCAGTGGGCCCGGGGATGGGTGAATCCATCTGCACCCTTTGGGGGTCTCATGGATGAAACCCCATTGCCTTTCAAAGCTAGATGCTTTGTGGGCTTGTCTCTCAGGTGCAGGTCTTAAAAGTCAGATGCAAGATATGGAGTTCAAATTCTTCACTCCTTTGGGAGAGGCTCAGGGTTGGGCGTTCCTTCCCGATTGTGGGTCTCCGGGGCCACCTGAGTGGCTCGGTTGGTTGACCGATTGTGGGTCTCCATTCGGAGGATGGGATTTATCTCAGCCTCTCATACTTGCTTCAGTATGTTTTGTTGTTTGGTGGTGGTGTTGGTTTTTTTGCTCAATGTGTAGGAGTCCACTCAGCTAGCTTTTTGTTTTCAGAGAAAATGGCTTTGTACACAGCTGTAGATCTGTGGGAGGAGGTTGAGTTTAGGGTCCACCTTGTGTTACCATCTTCAACTAGAAACCACATACCCTTTAAAATAACCAGTTGAGGTTCAGATGCTGGCTCTTCTTTCTGAGACTTAAAAGCATCACTGACCATACAGACAATCTTTACCCAACTGGACGGTAAGAAACAACGTGAGATATTCTGCCAATGGCAGAAAATGTCAAGTTAATAAAGAGAGGTCATAACATCCCAATGTAGTTGTGGAGTAGGTAGGGTAAGGAAGATAGCATGCAGTTACAGAACAAAGAGAAATGACAAGTTAGATTTTGCAGCATATCAATGAACAAGGTGGGGATAGTTACAAAATGTTTATGAAACACAAAGTTATTTATTAGTCAGTACAATCGTCTAAGAAACGGTCAGGATAGCTGCCAAAAAAACCGAACTGACTCAGTAATAGGTGCTTACTCTCATTTATTTTGGATTGCACACGTTCTCTTGCCAATTTATTACCAGCAGCTGGAGTCCAGTTGTGGGGTTATGGCAAATGGACAAACTTGACCCATCACTTAGAAGGCAACACACGTTCAACTGTAGAAGCAAATCAGTTCTAGCCGAGCAGCTGCTTTCAGGACGACTGCTTTCATTGAGACTTTAACTGGCATCCAAGAGCTTTTACGGAAAGCTCGGTAAAAAAGAACTCTAAGGGTGTATGCTTGGCACTATGTAGACTATTTGAATTAAAAAAATGGAGACTTAACAGTACATTCTCACTTAACAGCTCTGAATGCGGTGGCTAAGTGTGCAGAGGAATAGCTCTAAAATTTTCTTTCATAACAAAAAGATGCTCAAATCCTAAAAGGCGACACATTGTATGGCAAATTTAAGTACAGTTTTCATTCTGTAAATAAATAACCTGTGGAACATTCCTAAAGAAAACCATTATTTTCTGTTATATTCCACGTTTCTGGGAAACAGAAGTTCTAGGACTTGAACTGTTTGTGCTATAGCAAATATCTACTATAATTAGGAAGTTGGTGTTTTAAAGGATATTTATTCTCCAGGGTCAGTAAGGAATTTCTTCTTTATTCAAAATATCTACCAATTAGAAAAGGAAACAGACACCAGGAAAATCTAGTGCCACTCCCATCCTCCCCCCGCCCCCCTTGCCATTTTCTTATACATGCTTTCAAAGTCATTTGAAAATAATACCATTTCCTTTGCTGGGTCAGTATCTTAAATAAGGGTACAATGAACATTTCTTGAAATGAGCAGGAATTTTACATCAGTAACACTGTTACCTTTAGAGGATACAAAACTACTGACACAGGTAACGGATTACAGTCTGAGCAAAAACCTGTGAGAGCCAATGAAAAAAATTATAATTTTGACTGGTTTCCTTTATTATTGTTGTCTGCCCACACGTTCTGCAGCTTGGAGTGCATTTCAAATCCTTCTAAGACTCCTCTTTATGAGTTACAGAAATATACACAGAACAAAACAGATGGTAATTTAAAAAAATTAAGTCATCTTACATATTACAGGCTAGACAGTTCAATGTAATCGAAGATGATAGCCCTGAAAAATTCGACGGTAGGATTTTAAAGTTCAGATGACATAGGTTTGTTCACTCTTGGTTTGTTTCAAGTATTACTGACCTGTATTTGAAGTCTCTCCTCAACTCCTACTGCATTATTTACTTGAGCAGTAAAATGTGAAATATGAACTATGCAATGTTGATGACAAATGTCTCAGAACATTAGGAATAAGATCAATGAAGAGCAAAGTAAATCTAGAACAAGGAAAGGTACATTTATTAAAAATAAAAACAGTAGACATTTTCTGATAACAAAACCATTTAGAATCCAAAGACATCCAATATACATTGTAACAAAGCACATGTATTAAAAAAAAAAAACAGACCCATTAGTAAATTTTTTTTTTCCCGAACTTTAGAAAGGAAAAAAGTACTTTGGCTACCTCCTGCTGGAGGTCTGCCCCCAAACACAGCCCGCAGGACCAGCATCCGCCTTCAAGAGCTCTGCACACAGCGTGCATTCATTCCATGAACACAACGTTTCTGAATAAAATCTATTTCTGTAGGGATGATCCAGAACATAAGTCAGTGGCTCCATTTCATAAAAAATATTCATAGGCTGCATGAGCAGTGGCAACTGTTTTTCCAAAATCTTCAGTTTTAACAAAAAGTACAGAATAAACTAAATCTAGATGTTTTCACATTATTTCACATGAATATCAAGTACTGTGTAAAAATCTATGTAAAACCTTAAGTTAGCCAAAACTAGTGTCTTTAAACTTTAGATCAAAGTTGTTCTTCACCCTTTTACCATGGCTGATAAATCTTTTCTGCCTTTGTTATGAATAATGTTTGTCAAACCAAAGAACTCTGAAAAAGAATGTGTAATCTTGAAGGAAGAGAGTACCAAAAATGTCATTTAACTTCAGGCCTAAGACACACACAGTTCCTGCTGGACAGTGGACTGCGAGAGTTTATTATCTTCAGTCTTCTCATGTCCTGGGGCATGACAAGCAGTCTTCTTCTTAAATAACCGAAGACTCAATCGCAGTAATTCATTGTCTACCACTGGAGCACTTGTGTAAGCCTGTTTCACGGTGCCCTATTTGAAGAAAACAAAAACAAATTTTAAAAGATGAGGGGCGCCTGGGTGGCTCCGTCGGTTAAGCGTCTGACTTCGGCTCAGGTCATGTTCTCATGGTCCGTGAGTTCGAGCCCTGCGTCAGGCTCTGTGCTGACAGCTCAGGGCCTGGAGCCTGCTTCTGATTCTGTGTCTCCCTCTCTCTGACTCTCCCCTGTTCATGCTCTCTCGCTGTCTCAAAAATAAACATTAAAAAAATTAAAAAAAAAAAATGTATGCTACGAGTTGACAAAGGCAGGTTAACCTCTAACAAAAATATTAAAGTGACAAGAAAAATTAATTTGGGATGGATATTTAAAGACAAACTTAAGAAATGTTTTCGGATTCAAGAAATCTTAGAAAAGAAAGCTTTGAGGGGCATCTCTTGCCTAAAGTTGGAATCTTCAACAATCCCTGACAGGTCATCAACGAGTTATTTCCAATGACAAAACAAACAGCAATCACTGCACGTTTTTGAACATGTTGAAATAAAATCTCTTATATAGGGCTGAACACTAATTCAGTCTTACTTTACATGACAGCCTTTCAAACCTCTGAGGAGAAGCACTTGCACTCCTTTCTGGTCTGTCCATGTTCTGTCTGTAGAACGTGGGCTCTAGGAGTGAACAAATTCTCTAGAAGACAGCTGATCACTGCAGTCCACTGAGACAGTACTACCGCCCTTCTGTTAAAATGCTTCTCTCTGTTACTGTAATTTAAGGCTACATTAGCATTTTTGGAAGTTGTCATAAAATTTTGTTAAATGTTCTCCAAGTGTGTTCGTAAATGAAAGAAGGTAAGATTTGACTATCTTGGGCATTCTGCCATTTCTCTTCTTTCTAGGATCCTTAAAAGAACAGTGGTTCCTCGATTACATGTGCGTTGAACAATATACATGTTGTGATACAGAAAACGGACTTTTTATGCATACTTCTGTGTTTACACTTGGGTACTGATTCACATAACCATGACCACAATCAGAATAGAGAAGTTTCATCATTCAGAAAACTCCCTTTGTGTTCACACCCTCTCCCCAACTCTAACCCCTGGCAATCAGAGAGAGGGTCTCTGTGATTGCTTTGCCGTTTCCAGAGCATCAAATAAATGGAATCATACACTATATGATCTTTAGAGACTTGTTTCTTTCAGTATCGTGTTTTTGAGATTAATCCATATTGTTGATAGTACTTACTGACAGTTTGGCTATTTTTTCTTATAAATTAGTAACCAGTTATACAGATGTGTCCTAGTTTATCAATTAGCTACGTAAAGAACACTGGGGTTGTTTCCAGTTTTTGGAGATTATGAATAGACCTGCTATAAGCTACTGTGGACAGGTTTTTATATGAATGTAAGTTTTCATTTTTCGAAGGTAAAAACCTGGCAATAGGGATTACTGGGTCATATAGTGAATATTCATTTCACCAAACCACCACACTGTGTTCCCACGTGGTGTACCATTTTGCATTCTCACCGGTAACACGTGGTAGTTCCAACTGCTCTACATCCTTGCTACGGGGTTTGTTGCGGTTGGTTTTTAGCTACCGTAACAGGTTCACAATGGTATCTCATTTAATTTTTAATCTGCATTTGTTAATGGCTCAAAATGTTAAACATCTTCTCATGGGCTTATTAACATATCCTCTTTGGTGAACTGTCCATTCAAGTGTTGCCCGTTTAAAAAAATTGGATTGCTTTTTTTTTTTTTTACTGTTAACTTTTCAGAGTCCTTTACACAATCTAGATAGAAGTCCTTTCCCCCAAAAAGTGGTGTCCAGATATTTTCTCTCAGTATCCTTGTCTTTTCAGTCTTCATCTCTTTCACAGAAGTTGTACATTTTGATGAAGAACCGGTATATCAAAATAAAAAGGTCAATTAAAAAAACAACCCATTTTTAAATCCCGCCCCCCCCCCCCCCCCGGTAGATTAGTCCTACTTGTGTGGGTTTGTGGGTTTATTTCTGGACTCTGTACCATTGGTTTTGGTGTGTGTCATCCCTGGTGCCAGGACCACATTATCCTGAGTACTGTGGCTTTACAGGCAGTCTTAAAACTGGGAACTTTGAGTCCTTCAACTGTATTCATCTTTTTAAACAACTATTCTGTGTATTCTAGTTGCTTTGACTTTCCATGTAATCTTAAAAAAAAAACACTGCTGCAATTTTGCTGGATTGTGTTAAATCTGCAGATCCATTTGGGGAAAATTACAATCTTAACTATATTGAGTCTTCCAATCCATGAACAAGATGTACGTCTCCGTTATTCAGGTCATCTTTGATTTTTTTTATGTCAGGGTCTCATAGTTCTCAGCACACAGACCCTGCACCATGTTCTGTTAGATTTGTATCTAAGTACTTTTTGCTGGGGAGCCACTAAAAAGTATTTCCTACCTTTCAGTTCCCAGGTGCTTCTATACACTGTTAGTATATGGAAATCCAATTGCTTTGCTCATGCTCTGTATCCTGTGGCCTTGTTACACTCTTAAGTTCTGAGAGTGTTTCTGATAAATTCCTTGAAAACTTTCACGTAGGCAATCATCTTGTCTGTAAATACAGTTTTACCTCTTCTTTTCCAATCTGTATGCCTTCTACTTCCTTTTCTTATTGAACTGGCTAGAACTCCCAGTAAAATGTGGAATAGGGGTAGTGAGAATGGAGAGCCTTGCCTCGTTCTGACCTCTCCGGGAAATATTTCAAACTTTTACCCTTAAGTACGATGTTAGCTACAGGTTTTTGGAGATGTGAGTCAAGACTCTTTCTTATTCCAGCTTACTAAGAATTTTTATTGCATAGGAATGCTGATTTTTCTCAAATGTTTTTTTCTGCATCAATTGACAGGATTAGGTATTTTTTCTTCTTGGTCGGTCAATATGTGGATTACACTGAATAATTTTAGAATACTAAACTAGCATATTAAACCAGCCTTTCACTCTGAGGATAAATGGTATTTGGTCACAGTGCAGTACTCCTTTTATATATTGCTGGATTTGATTTACAAGTTTTGAGGATTTTTTATGTGTATGCTCATGAGTGATACAGATAGGTAGTTTTCTTGTGATGTCTTACTCTGGTTTTGATATCTGAGTAGTTGTCCTCATAAAATGAGTTGGGAAGGATTCCTGTCTCTTCAATTTTCTGGAAGAAATTATGTAGAATTGGTGTTATTTCTTTTTTTTTTTTTTTTCAACGTTTATTTATTTTTGGGACAGAGAGAGACAGAGCATGAACGGGGGAGGGGCAGAGAGAGAGGGAGACACAGAATCGGAAACAGGCTCCAGGCTCCGAGCCATCAGCCCAGAGCCCGACGCGGGGCTCGAACTCACGGACCGCGAGATCGTGACCTGGCTGAAGTCGGACGCTTAACCGACTGCGCCACCCAGGCGCCCCGAATTGGTGTTATTTCTAACTTAAACATTTGGTAGATTTTGCCAGTGAAACCATCTGAGAGTGGAGGCTTCTTTTCCAATAAAAACCAGACCAAAGCAAACCGACACAGACGATTCAAAGATGCTTGTGGATTTTAGAGCAATTGATCCATTTCTCCTAAACTGTCGAATTTATGTGCATAGAGCTGTTTACAGTATTATCCTTTTAATATCTATGAGACTTGGATTAGTTTTTTTCATCTCTTCAGAATTTTTCTATTCATTTTTTGTGGTATTCCTTCCTTCCTTCTGCTTGCTACCAGTTCTATATATCCTTTTAATACGACAATACTCAAATGAGACTTCAGCTCATTTAAAGCAGCTAAGTGTTCTCTTGGTATCCTTAAACTATCTTTTCTGATAATTTATATATTTTAAAAATCATTCTCTAAATAAAGGCCAGGCCAAAATATGAGTTCACTGGCTTTCCACTTTTTTTCATCATCTGATAAGAAGTACCAGTTTCCTTGATGAGGGGTCCTATTCTGTATTTTGCTTTCACAGTCCTATATATTTTAAAGAGGTTTCTTTTTTTCTTAACATCTTTCACGAGGCTCTCTTATATCTGAAATTCACTTTTCTTCAGTTGGGTCTCTTCAGGTTTTGTGTGAAAATTTTTAACGCTGAGCAATCAGAAAAGCTCACAATGCTTTCTTCAGGTGGATCATTTAAGACATTAATACTGTGCCACTATAACTTTTTATAACATGTCACATGCTAGTTAATGGTCTGTGCCCTGTACTGAAGGATTACAAGGTTCTGACAATGGCTCTCAAGGAGAATTCTGCAAGGGCGTTTTTGGTTGTCACAATTTCTGAGAGGCACTATGACATATTAGAGGAGGAACCGGGGAATGTTACAATATATTTTTTATGAAAAGGAGGCAGGATTCTGGTGAGACTGCAAAACATGCAGCCTTTTTCAACCCAAGTCCTCTCCTTGAGCAAACAGAAAAATTTTCAACTTCAACGCCTGAGGATGGAAGCAAGTCGTACCATTGTAGACACTTACAAGAGAAGCTGACCCATTACATAGGTGCTTCAAGGCTAACTAGGACTCAATTCTCTTAGGGACATTTCCAGCTGAGAAAAGCTGCAAGGAGAAATGGGCATCTAGGCAACAGCATGAGGAGAAAACTAAGCAGTACATGAAGTACATGAAATGGGAGTGCAGAGGAGAATGATTGTAGCAACTCTGTCAGGAGTGACTCTGAGCCAGGCCTTTAACTAGGGAAGACTTTAAAAGCTTCCTATTCCTTGTATCTGTTTCCATTTTAATCTCTGCAGTTGAGTTCATCCCTCTGTTTTTCATGAATTTAATTTCTTCTGCAAATGCGAATCTTTTTCTTTAGCAATGTTGTTGTAAGTGTCCCCAGGTAAAAAGCTAATGAAAGTTTCTCTAACCTTTTAAACCAACTCTCTTAGGCTTTTTAAAGTTTAGACATTTTCAATTTCTCATGATCAGATCTCTTCCAAATCTAATTTCTATTTTATGTTTTATTTTAGTCTTCTTAAGTAAATGCTTACATACACTCACCTGTATTTATTTCCTTTCTTCTGGCTTGGTACATTCTCATAGACACTATTTCTTCCTAGAAATATCCTCACCACTCTGCCTCTGGAAAATTTTTTTCTCTGATGTTCAGTTTAGATAATAAAACATACTAGAAATTTACTTAGAGAAACTTTTCACAAATGGAAACGTTTCACAGAAAGACTATTTAAAACTCTTTATGCATCAAATTTTGAATAACAAATTGCTATTCGACACAAACGTTCATCAATACTCTTAAAGTAAAATGAAAACCATTACAAAATAGAATTCTTCTTTCTCCATGTGTAAAAGACTAGGAAACCAAACTCCTAAAAGCAGATAATGAGACCTTAATCTCACCTTAAAGCAATCAAATGAAAAATATAGCATCCATACTTTCCAAGGAAACAGTACCTTCTCATTTTTAACAAGCTGCTTCCGGATTGCTGAATCCCGTCTGAAGCATAACGCTTTACAACAGGGCCCAAGGTTACTAAGAAGACTTGCTCGCTCTTCTTTTCGTAGTAATGCAGCCATGTTGAGAGCCCCCAGTTCATGTTCAAAAAGACTGTCTGCATCTTTCAATAAAAACAAACAGGCATTTTAGTTTTCCTAAAATAGGAAAGTGTTGCTGGCTGCTTACATATTCCATTAAGTTTATCATAATGCTGGTGAAAATTATTTTATGTTAAAGGCATATATACATTATTAGGTCACAAAACACGTCTCAGTACATTTAAGAGAACTGAAATCCTATCCTGCGTCTTTTCAGACCATGAAAGTATAAAACTAGAAATTAATTACAAGAATAAAAAGCAAGAAAAAAAACTCCACAAACACATAAAGGCTAAACAACATGCTACTAAAAACAACCAATGGGTTAACGAAGAAATGAAAGAGGAAAAAAAAAAAAAAATACATGGAGACAAATGAAAATAAAAACACAACAGTCCAGTATCTTGGGGACACAGCAAAAGCAGTTCTCAGAGGGAAACTTACAGCAATACAGGGCTATGTTAAGAAACAAAAATCTCAATCCAACCTTGCACCTAAATTAGAAAAAGAACAATGCCCAAGGTGAGTAGAAGGAAAGAAATCACAAATATCACGGCAATGACAGAGACTAAAAAAATCAATAGAAAAGATGAATGAAACCAAAGGCTGGTTCTCCGTAAGAGAGAAACAAAACTGAGAGTCATCAAGAAAAAAAACAAGACAAATAAATATAACAGAAATGAGAGGTAACAAGAAACATTACAGAAATACAAAGGATGACAGAGTACTATGAAAAATTATATGCCAACAATTTGGACAACCTAGAACAAATAGGATCTGAACAGACCAATTGCTAGTAACAAAACTGAAGTGATAATCAAAAACTCCCAACCAAAAGTCTAGAACCAGATGAATTCTATCAAACGCTTGTTAATAAGTTAATACCACGTCACCTCAAACGATTCCCCCCAAAATAGGAAGGAAAGCTTCCAAACACATTCTATGAGGCTAGCATTACCCTGATATCAAAACCAGACAAAGACACCACAAAACAACAAAACCATAAGCTAATATTTCTGATGAACACAGATGTAAAAGTCCTCAACAAAATATCAGGAAACAACATTCAACAACACATTAAAAGGACCGTTCACCACAATTGAGGGGGATTAATTCCAGAGATCCAAGATGGTTCAATATGCAAATCAATCAATAGGATATACCACATTAACAAAACTAAGGATAAAAATCATATTACCTCATGGGTGAGGAAAAAGCATTTGACAAAACTGAAACAGCTGCTCACGATAAAAACTCAACAAAGTGGGTTTAGAGGGAATGTACCATAACATTAAAAAGGCCATATATGAGCAACCCACAGCTAACCTCATACGCAATGATGAAAAACTGAGAGCTTTCCCTCTAGGATCAGGAACAAGACAAGGATGCCCACTCTTGCCACTTTTATTCAGCACGGTACTGGAAGTTCTAGCCACAGACCGGAAAAAGAAATAAAAGGCATCCAAATTGGTAGAAAGTAGTAAAACTGTCACTGTTCGCAGATGGCATGATACAGTACACAGAAAACCCTAAAGACTCCACCAAAAAACTCCTAGAGGTAATAAATGAATTCCGTAAAGTTACAAGAAACAAAGTTAATTCCCAGAAATCGGTTGCATTTCTGTAATAATAAAGTAACAGAGAAATTAAGAAAACGCTGCTTAAAATTGTACCCAAAAGAATAAAATACCTAGGAATAAACTTAACCACAGAGGTGAAAGACCTTTACTCTGAAAACTATAAAACACTGATGAAAGAAACTGAAGATACAAACAAATGCAAACACACGCCACGCTCATGGATTGGAAGAATATTGTTAAAATGTCCACACTACCGAAAGCACTCTACAGACACAATGCAACTGCTATCAAAATACCAATAATGTCCACAAAACTAGAATACACAACCTTAAAATTTGTATGAACCACACAAGACCCCAAATAGACAAAGCAATCTTGGCGGAAAAAGAACAGTGTTAGAGGGATCACCATCCCAGATATCAAGCTAGAATGTGCAATCTAAAAAAAACAGAGAACAAACTGATGGTTTCCAGATGGGAGAAGGGTGGGGGATGAGCTAAAAGGTATGCCAGTAATGGAATAAGTAAACCACAGGAATAAAAGGTACAACGCAGGGAATACAGTGAATGGTATTGTAACAGTGCATGGTGACAGATGGCAGCTATACTTAGGGTGAACAGAGCATAACCTCAGAGTTGGTGAATCACTGTGCTGTACAACTGACACCGATGGTAACACCGTGTGCCAACCATACTGCAATGAAAACATTTAAGAGGCAATATATTCTCTGTGAAAGGTCTTGAACATGTAGTTATGTTGCTAATCTCAAACAAAAATAAATATTCAGATAGCCACCTGAAGATGTAAGACAAGTAGCCTGGGGGGAAAGAATTTAGACACTGATTACTGTCTATTACTGGGAAGAAAGGTTGGAAGTTAGTGAAATCGAATTCAGTATATTGTTTACCATCAACTATCGCATAAAGTCCGGGAATAGATTTCAGGACTTTATTATAGCAGCATTCAATTGCAGTAATACGACTACCTTTTGTGATCTCTTAAAAAAAAAAAATCAGGTAAGTGATGATTAGGTATTAAGACAACCAGCAAATTTTATCGTAGATTTGGTCACTGTGAAAACAATGTATAAATAAAAATCACTTAGTCTTAAGTTACAACATGCAAAGGCAGGGAGGAAACACTTAAATCTCTCCTTAATTCTTCTATTTTTATAAAGTTTGATGGAAGATAAAGAGGTTGGGTTAAATAAGAAGTCAAAATAACAGAACAGGGCCAGTCAGTAATCCAAAAATATAACACAGTAAAACTTCACAGCTAGCACTCTACAAGCTGGCCAGAAGTACCAACAGCTACCAGATACTGCTTCTATGGCAACATAATCAAACAGGTTATTGTTAGAGTCCACAAAGGAAAATGGTAAATATCACCTAGTAAAAACACAACAGAAACATCTGACTGTTTCACTTCCATTTCCTGAACTGCAAAGCACAGTGAGATTAGAGAATTAACAAGAAACTAGTCTCATGTAATATATCTAGTCAACAGGTCATACACCTGTCAAAAGGTACAGAATGTAAGACAAGTGTAAATAAATATAAAGAAAAAACTCAAAACCAGTTTGCAAACTTCAGTGTCTATCAGAATCATCTGAGGAGCTTTCTAAAATACAGTGCCAGGGTTCTACCACTGCATCTACAGAATCTCCACAGTTGGATCAGGATACCTAAATGGGAAAAAGGCAGTCCCTCAGGTGATTCAGATAGAACTATGCTTCAGGCAAGCAGTGACACAGTCACATACACATAGTATTAAAAAAACCTAAAAACCCCCAAAATATTAACTACCATTCCACTGTAGATACTAATACAGAAGAAATGTGCACTGAGCCCACCTTCTTCCTGGAACAATGGTCATGATGACAAATTTCTTTTTATTGGAATCCTTATCGTTCTCTTCTTTAACAAAAGAATACAAAACACACACTTGCGCACCTCCCTAGAAAGTATAATACGCCCAAACTTCCAGTCTCTTCATGGTTTTGAAATGACTACCACAAAATTATTCAAGAGACTTTTTTTTTTTTTAAAGTAATTTCTATGCCCAACACGGGGCTCGATCTCACCACCCTGACATCAAGAGTTGCAGTCTCTACCGATTGAGCCAGACAGGTGCCCCCTTACTTATTTTTAATCTATCACACTCCACACAGAAAACTTAGGCAAAGGCAATTTAAGTTTCGGTATACTTATAAAGCTTACAGTGTTTTTAAAATTACAAATGGGATAGGGATATACTTTCTTCAGTATTGGGACACTGAAATAGACTGAATAGGATAGAAAAAATCAGTACCAATTATTTTACAAATACTTCTTGAAACTGTGTGTCAGATACTGTTCTAGATAATAGCATAATCAGTAAGAACAGGCCATTATACAATGGATACAGCAGTATACAAAGTCCCATTCCTTAGGAAACGTATATTCAGCATCCTGTATCAGTTCTCTTGTTCTCTAATTAGGAGAGGTCTGATTGGTGAGCAACAATTAACCCCCCTTTGCGATGTATGTCATCAGGTTATGGCCAAACTATATTTCCTAGGTAGCAAAGTCATAGGAGCAAACTGCTTTAGAGGTGGGTGAGACCTTAGGGCTTTCATTCCATTATTTAATACCCACAGGAGTTACCTGCTTTAGGTCAAAGAGCCAACCAAACAAGGCAGAAAGAGCGGGGGCAGGAACCTAGGAGTTTAGTCATTTGTCAAATTAACACATATTCACAATCATAATAATTTATATGTTTCACGCATATGTTTCATTCTATATTTATTGGGACGTGTTAAAATCAAGACTTTTGCTGCTTATGCTAACAGTTGAAAGAAAAAACATGAAAGTAATAAAACAATTTTTTTCAGGGAGCCTGGGTGGCTCGGTCAGTTAAAATGCCTGCCTCTTGATTTCAGCTCAGGTCATGATCTCACAGCTCCTGAGTTGGAGCCCCATGTTGGGCTCCGCTGTGACAGTGCAGAGCCTGCTTGGGAATCTCTCTCCCCCCTCTGTCTCTGCCCTTCTCCCGCTTGCTCGCGTGCTCTCGCTCTCAAACATTAAAATTTTTTTTCCATTTTTGTATTAGTAAAAATCTTAATTTTTAAACCTTTACTCTCACAAACATGATATAAAATTAAATGTCGTTGCTTTCACATTTTATCTCTTCCTTCTTTTTACCACCCAGTCATTCCCCTTCCGTTGTAATGAAAAGCTGTTGCAATAAGGTCTAAAATCAATATGAAACTATTTTCAAACTAAATAGTAGTAGTCACTATTTATTAAGTGTCACCATATGTCAGGAATCATTCTAAGTATTTTACTTAAACCTCATTTGCTGCTCCTAACAATCTTATGAAGTTGATGGGGTAACTATTCCCAGCTTACAAATGGTGACACTAACACACATAGTAGCTGGTAAGTGTGTGCCTATTTAGGAATCCAGATCATCTGGCACAGACACCAAGCTTCTACCCCCTTTGTTAAAGGCTCAACCTAGACATTTGCATATGGTAGAATTCCCCATTTCCCAGGGGAAAGGGTTGCCTTGACACCCAATTTGTTTAGATATGAACGAAGCCCACTTTTCCAGGCTCTGCTCTGGTTAGTTCTGGAAACACGACTAAGAACTTTACTGTGCTATTTCTGCACCTTTTTTGCTTTAATTTGCAGAGTCAAAATTCCTTTTTAAATTTCTGACAAAGATTTAATACTGAATATCAAGTGATTCCTCAAAAATAAAAAAAACGTTCCTACACTTGGAGTGCTATGTGAAAACAAAGAACCCTTTTCAAAGGCATCTTAATTAAGTTGCAGCAGACATTACACAAAGTAGAATGGGATTACCTTTGGGTTTTTCTAAAAGTCTCTGACATGTTTCTTTGACTTTGGTGAAGAGTTCAGAACCTGCCAACTTTTTAGAAATCCCCACTCTTAGCATAACAGCTCCAGGTGTGAATTTTAAGAGGGCAGCCCCAGGCTCTCGTGGTTCTTTTGGATGCTTTGGCATAAGACCAGACCAATCCACATCTATCACATCTAATGGATCTGTAAAAAGTTAAGAATGGGTGTTTTTACATCAAGAAATAGCATTCTTGTTATCTTTTGATAAACAGAAACTGCAAAACATAGAAAGCATTAAGTAACAAGTGTTTTAAATGAAAAATAACAGTCTTAAAATGAAAGCTTTACTATAAAGACTAATATTTAGAATCTAAGGACCTTTCCAGTAAAAAAAAAAAACAAAACAAAAAAAAAAACCTCATCAAAAGATAACAGGCAAGCAAACAAAACCCAAGCGCATTCCTACAAATTTAATACTGCGAACAAATAATCCATCTACTGACAAGGGACAACTGAAAAAATTAACAGTAATGTTGTATTTAATAACATATAATAAAAAAAGATATACGTACCTTCTACATTAGTAGAAAATTGTGAAATACAAAACAAATTAAGTCAAAATAAAATTTTAACGTTTTACATTCCCCAACAAAACAAAGCCCCGCACTATGATAAAAAAAAAAATTATAACGGGGCGCCTAGGTATAACAGTTGGTTAAGCATCTGACTCTTG
This sequence comes from Leopardus geoffroyi, assembly GCF_018350155.1. Taxonomy (NCBI): domain Eukaryota; kingdom Metazoa; phylum Chordata; class Mammalia; order Carnivora; family Felidae; genus Leopardus; species Leopardus geoffroyi. The sequence continues at coordinate 25,036,085 of NC_059326.1, read as the reverse complement.
ATTTCAGCTCAGGTCCTGATCCCACCATGGTGAGATCCAGCCCCACGCTGGGCTCTGGGCTTGGAGGCTACTGATTCTCTTTCCCCCCCCCTCTGTCTGCCTCTTCCCCCACGCGTGTGGGCTCTCTCTCCCTCAAACAAATTACAACAAGCAGACTAACTGGGACGTTGCTTCAGGCTGTGGTCACCAGAATAAGCTCTGGCGGAGTGTACGGTTCTATACTATACAAGGGAAGATAATTACTGAGTTGAGAAAATTGACAGAGGTATATAGATCTTGCATTAATGTAATTTCAACAATTATAAATTTTGAATGACCGTTTCAGAAGTTGGCTTGTGGCACCACAACCGTGAAGCTTTGTACCATACATCTACCATCCGGAACACTGCTGGGCAATCAGTATTCGGTTAGGTTCCAAGTTATATAACATGAATTTCAACTTCTGGAATGGAAATCTTAGAATTTTACTATTTTAAAAGAGACCCTGTCCAATTCGTAGGCAATGTCGACTTAAACGTGTGCTGACCATACAGACTGTGATTTTCATTGTATTGGCCTTTCAGTCTCAAATAAAACACAGAAAGAAAAATTCTGCCTTTCATTACTTAGCAATGCCTTAATACCAAAAATCAGGTCATTTTTACGTTCAACCACCTCTGTAAATGATTACCTGGCATCTTCTCCTCATCCTGTTGGTCTTCCCTCTTTTCAGCATCACCTGCTAGAATTTCATCTAGTTCATCATCACTGATTGGCTCATATCCTTCTCCAGCACCAGATCCTAACGAATGTGCATCATCTAACTTGGATTCGTCATCTCCTGTTTCGGAAAGATTTATCTCATGTCAAAGAGCACACAGGAGGGACATTTAAGTGAAACCAAAGAGGAAGAGGCTGTGCACACTAAAATATTTGAAAAGCGTTTTTTTCCTTAGAAAACTACATTTCTTAATATTCCAAAAGAAAAGTTAAATTTTAAGTGCAAGAACACAGTAAAAACAGCAATACCGAAACAAGTTATAAGATTACAATTAAAATGTGACAAAAGGTACCGCTAACTTATTAATTTTGCTTCTGTATGTTAATGTTTTTATAATAAAACTTTAAGTAAATCCAGACAAATTTACTAACTTCAAAAGGATGTAGTAATTTCTTTACTTAAATAAACTCATTAATTTAAAAGACTTGTAAACATTAATAATTACATTTATTTGAAAAATTGCCGCTGATTCTCCCTCTACCTCCCAATTCATCTCCCTATCCCAACTCAATTTTAAAGAGAATGCTGTAAGAAATTTAAAAATATTTTGTTGGTACCACTAGCATATATTTATCTTACCAATGTTTCTCAATTACTTAGGTTAGGCCTTGTCACCCAGTGAGTTGCTGTGAACTGAAAAGTACCCTAAAACTAGAGAGTATGTTTAATATTTCTAATCAGTTATTCACACACTTTACTGAGTTTACAACACTAGGTTAGCAAAATGCAGCAGTATACTTTACAGGTATAAATTTGCAGCAAATAAAATATAATAAACTATGAGATGTTTCTGGTCATTCTATAATTTTCTATTATGTTCTAGCATAATCTCCCAATTCACTTCTAAGGTAATCAACTTTAATGACTTCATTTTACAAATATACATCTAAGCATAAAAGCATATAATAGGATTTGTATTTTTTCAAGTTTATCCCACTCATTTTCCTACTTTAGGTGAATAAAATTTTTCATCTCACAGTAGGTAATTCACCTATAAATTTCGATGCTATGTTATGTGTGATCACAACCAGTGAATGCTGTATTTTAGGGATGAGGGGCACTGACTCCAATCACAAGAGAGTTATTATGATTAGTTCAATTATACTCAATTACACTCCAACATTATACCTCCATTAGTACTATGGCTCAGGATTTGAGGCTATTTATACTCAAAATTGAGATGAAAACATAATGTGAGGAAACACTGAGATAGAAATGTTTTTGTCAAATAGAAAAAATATAACAGCTGCTGTATTGGAACATATCTGATCAGATAAGCAAGAGATAGTAAAGATGTTTATAGTTTCAAAAGAATGTGGATTTACTCTAGGCCCAATGTTATAATACAACAAATAAAAAGAATAGTGAAATAACTGCTGCTTATATACAAGTATCCTAGAAGTTTCTTGAGGGCTTGATATCAGAACAATGGTGTTAAGCACTGGTACCAGAACTGGACAATCCCAAGGAGGCAGAATTTCCAGGACAATTTTCAGGGAAGCCATTACTCTTGTTAAGCTAGCCTATATAATTCACCAAAGAATAAGACGTGGGTATATATATATGCACAGGCAGAATATATTTTCATTCATCAACCATTTACTGCACCCTTGCTATAGTCCTGATGATAAAGAAATGAAAAGCTATGGTCCCTAACAAAGGAGTAGAGTACAGTGGGGACAAAACCAAGGGAAAATAATTGTAATACAGCGTGGGGATGTTATAAAAGACATATAGACAAGGTGCTATGGCAACCTGAATAAGTACCGTTAGCAGAGAAGGCTTCACGGAGCAAACGATGCACAGACTGGGAAATGAAGTCTGAATAAGGGAAGATAAGAGGGCAAACATCTACCAAGCAAAGGGAAGAGGCAGCACAAAGAAGGCTGGGGGGCAGTGCACTGAGAGAATTCAGAGGCATGAGTGGTCTGTACTAGACTGGGGGTGAAGAAGAGAGTGGAGGCAGTGAACAGTGATGTTCCCCACAGCTGAGGCTGGCTCTTAGTGGGCCAAAGGGGAAATGCATTTTCAGGGAGTGTTGACTGTTTCGTGTATTTGTTCTCAATTGCCCTGGAAAACAGAATCACTAAGAGTTATTTGGAATCTGTCTCTGAACCAAGAAATAACTTCCATTTTTATGATTTTTTTTTTTAAATATCTAAGAAAAGAAGGTGATAACTATTTTTTACTGCATCTACCTTTTATTTCATTCAGGGGAATCTGAACCAAGTATACCATGATAATACAAATCAGGGGACCACATTTTTGAAATATCACAGGGCTTTTCCTTATGCATATCAGAACACCTTCACAAGAAAATATTTTATTTCCTATGAAATCTGAAAAGGAATGGAGCAGATAACAGACAACAAGGCACTCACCTTCCACACTCTCAGTTCTCTCCGCTTTGTTTAGATCTTCAAATCCCTGCACAGATCCTAGATCTTTATCCATTTTTTCTTTATCCAAAGCAAGACAGTCTCGGGAAGTGCCTTCTAGGTCTCTTTCATGTTCACTCTCCAGTTTTGCTTCACTGCGTTTTACAGACTCTATTTGAGAAGAACTCTCAAAAGTTCTGTCTCTGTCTCTGTCCCTGTCCCTTTCCATAGAATCAGGAATTAGTCTCTCTCTTTCCCTGTCCAAATCTCTCCGTTTGTCTCGTTCTCTCTCTCGTTCCCGCAATCTATCTCGGTCCCTGTTCCGTGTCCAATCTTTATCAGCATCTCGGTCCCATTCTCTCTGTCTTGTGTCTCTCCTCTCTCTGTCCCGGTCTCTATCATGCTCATATCGATCACGTTCTTGAAGCCTATCTCTGCTATCAAACGACCCGGATCTTGAATGGACCTGTCGATCTGATTCAGGAGAACTTCTTCTTGAACTATGGCTCCTTGAATCCTGGCGATCTAAAATAAATATACAAAGAGTTTACACAAGGTAAGAAATAAAATGCTTCACTGCTGCCATACTTGTATCAAATCACTGTGTTATGCACCTGAAACTAATACTGTATGTCAACTCTACTTCAATTGAAGGAAAAGAGAAGGAAAGAAAAGAAAAAGGGAGAGGAAGGAAGGAAGGAAGGAAGGGAGAAGGGAAAGAAATAAAGAAAAAAAAATGCTTCATTTTAGGGTCCTTTAAAACTTACGTTTGATGTTTCCATAGTCCCAATCATTCAAGAAACTCATTTTAAGGAAAAATTATAAAGTGCTAATTAAGATATGTAAAAGGCAAGGGAACATGTAATTTTCCACTATAACCACAAAATATCTTCCAAGAAATACATACATAAAATGGGTAAGCATTAACGGAACTGATCACTTCATCATCTGACCTCTTCCTATCCCCTATCTTATTTTCTGTGGTCAAAAGAAAAAGCACTGGCTGCAGGAGGAAGAGCAGGAAGGTTAAAATTTCAAGCATCAGTAAGGCACTTGAATACGTGAGCCCTCTGCCAAGATATACTACTAACATCCTGATATCAAACTGACGGACGTCACTCAATGTACCTCTATTATAATAATGTTAGTGTTAATGTCGTAACAGGTAACATTCTGGTGGCATGGTTAAGCTTTGAAGTTTCTTAAAATTTAAGGCAGTATATAATGTAACCAATGTCTCATTTACGTTAAAGTTACAATTTGTATAAAAGAGAAAAGTGTATAAAAAACACTAAGACAGGAAGCACTGGCTAGATTAGAATTCAATTTTATTACCTGAAGAAGTACTTCGACTGGGCTCTCCACGCTTTAACTGATCAATCCTAGATTTCCTCTCTCCTGTGATCTCCAGACTTTTTGTTTTCTCTCTATCTCTCGAGCCACTATGCAGTACTCTCTTTCGACCACTTTGGTCATCCCCACTTCGATGGGCAGAATCATTGGACGGGGAGCGGAGACGACCAGATGTATGGCTCCGATTGCTCCGATTGCTGCCGAGGCTGCTACTCCTCTTTTGATCCAGCGGCTTGCGATGCGGCGCATCTTCTATAGTGACGTGCGGCGCCTCTACCTTCTCGGCGCGGGTTCTATGGCACTTCCTGTGCGAGTCTTCACCGGTGCTGTTGGTGGGAGCGGCAGACGAGGAAATGCTGGTGGCGGACGCGCTGAAGGCGGCGGAGGCAGAAGAGGAGAGGGTAGCAGAGGCGGTGGTAGAAGCGGCAGCCGCGGGAGGCGGAGGGGGAGGAAGAGAGGACGGAGATGGAGTCCTTCCGGGAGTGGCAGCCGTGGCGGCGCGCTCCGGTTCCGCCACCTCCGCCCGGTCAGGCACGTCCTCGTCAGACCAGTCGCTGAACGCCGTATCTTCCTTTTTCTGAGACTCCTCCAGACTGCCATCCTTACCATTGGACATGTCAACCAATTCCTCTTTGGCTGTTAGAGGGGGAGTCCGCGGGCCTCTCTTCTTCTTACTCTGCAGGACGGCTTCTTCATCAGAAATATCAGAATCGCCTTTGGATTTCTTACGTTTCTTCTCTATACTTTTCTTCTTCTGGCCTTTTTTTGGTGAAAATACTTGACCGTCTTCAGACGCTGTCTCTGTGTTACCCCTCTCTAACCCAACATCCTCCTCCTTCTTTTTCTTAACAGGTTTCTTCTGAATTTTGGCTTTTTTCTTGTTCTCATCATGAGCTCGATCAGATGCGTCTCGCTCGTCAGACAGGTGGTGTCCCATCATGTCTTGTGGGCGAGTTCTTGAGCTTTCCGGGATTTCTGTCTGTTCTCTCTGTTTATCTACAGAAGAAACTTTCTCTTTAAGCTCCTGCTCTTCATAGCGCCTTGAACTCTCTTTTCTTTCCAGTTTACGATCTTCCTCTTTCCATCTACCCTGCCTGTCTTCTGGAAGGTGTGATGGACTGAGAGAACGAGACTCTTGAGGTCGTACAACCTGGCTCAAGAGTCTATGTTTTTCATCTATACAAAAAGATGAAAGCAATCACACTTTCACCAGGTAAACAACGTTGCATTTACACAGAAATAATAATAGCCCAGCCTCTCACTTTTCATTTTAAAACTTTAAAAATGGCAATAATTTCACTAAAAATATGGACTTACTACCAACAGGAGATGGCCGTGCCACTACGATAAAGTAACTGTATTCCTAACATATACTTTAGTCACATGAGATATTCAGAGGCAGCAGAGCAAGCAAAATTTTAAATCTCACTTCATCATTTCCTGTTAATGCCAAAGAATGGTCTCATGGTTACAAAGGAATGTGGATACAGAAACACAGAAAACAGATTCTGCTTACTTTTATCATCTCCACTGTTGTAGGTGTCACTGTCGGGAGAATGTTCTCGCCGGCGCTTAGGTGACTGACGAGGGCTAGGACTCCCTTCATTTCTATAGCGCTTCCTAAATAGGACAAATATAGTTTATAAAATTCCAGAAGATGAAAAAGAGATTTCTTTACTAGTTTTCAGTATTATTTCTTTACTGTAACTACAAAATATAATTGTAAGAGAGCAATACTGTGAGAGCTATATCATATAAAAGGTGTTCAGCATGCATCTTGAATAAAATTCTTCACTTCGTTTGTTAAGACATACAATTGTGATTTAAAACACAGGACAACAGGTCTTTCTTCATCAAATCGCCAGATTTAATAATTGCATGGTGGTAACATACAAGAGAGGAATTAATGTACCGTCTACTAAAACTTACTCGTTAATTTTATCTTTTATGATAAAGAAATACTTTATGCTGGGAAGCCAAATGAGAAAATCAGTATCTGCTTTGGAGTCAAAAAGATATGAATGCAACTTACAGCCATGTTACCTATTAGGTAACCTTAGGAAGTTCCTTGAAATCACTGAACCTTAGCTTTCTCATCTGAAAATGGTGGGAAAAAACCAGGGTCCATCTCGTAAAATTGCACTTAGGAATAAATTAGTTTTATCATAAGCCTAGTGCTAGTTATGTTGTGAGTACACTGTAAAAATTGGTTCCTTCCCTTTTCTTAAAACTAAATCACTTGCTTGGTGGCAAATTAATAAAATAATTAAAATGTTCACTATATTTCTTATTCTTTAAGTTAAACATTAAATGACTAGTGATTTATATCTCTGGTACTTAAATTATTCTAGTGTTTTCCTGTATTGTCATTAAATTTTGACTACCTTTTTTTTTTTTTTTTTTTTTTTTTTTTTAAACCACTGTTTATAAATATTGTGGTCAAAAGTTACGAAACATACTGCAGCACACATATCTCCCTCACGGCTCATTTACATAAATGAGTAACCAGGGTTTCGGAAAAAAAAAGAGATTAGTGTGACAACTTACAGGCTCAAGTTTGTACAGTTCCCTATCCAAAGCTCCTGCTATCATTAGGCCATCTATTCTCCCGTTCTTTGAATCTGGGCTGGCCCACCGGCTTGCTATGACAAGAGGATGTGGTGAAAGTGACAGAGTGTAAGTTTGGAAAATCAGGACTCAAGATGCACTGCAGCTTCTGCTTTGGACCTCTTGGCATGTTTCTATCATTATATGGAGAGTTTAGACTATTGGAGAATGAAAGGTCGTGTGGAGGAGAAATGAGATGCCCTAAACGCAGCCAGCACTAAATGCCAGGCATGAAGAGTGAGGCCAGTTTGGGTCATCCAGACACAGGTGAACTGCCAGACCCACCTCGGAAACATGAGTGACCCCAAGTAAGATCAGCAGAACTGCTCTGCTGAGCCCAGCCCAAAGTGCTAATCCACAGAATGATGAGAGGACTGCCTCTTGTTTTAAACTACTAACTTTATGTGTGGTTTGACGCATAGCAAGAGGTAACTGGTATATCGAAATAAAGCCAATAATTAAAATGTACAAAAAAATAACTTTAATTTCTAGGAAGTATCTATAGAAATAAAATTAAGAGTAAAATAAATAGTATGGCAAGTCAGCAAACAAAACCTGCATAACAGGGGTTAAAAAAAAGTTTTGGGTAAATTCAACTACTGAGATGACAATACAATTGATAAAAACATCAAGATATTAATCTCATACAGCTATCGTTATAGAGCTGTTTGACTCCTAAGTTTGTGGGGTCCTTGCAACGTTTGGATTGTCCAACCATGAAAAACCAGAAGAAAGTTTTGCTACTGTAAGCAGAGATCAGAAGCATGGAAAAACGAAATCAAAGCACAGGACTGCGTAATAGATAAATAACAAAGATTTCACAATTTTCATCTTAGAGACTTTAAGGAGGTCAGAGAAATATGTATTGTATGCCTACATGTGTTAAAAACAGTATCTGAATTTTATGTTAATGTAAGATTATTTATTAATGGGGAAAGGGAAGCCAGTGGATGTGAACTACAGAAAACCCTGGCTGCAGATTGAAGGGAAGCCAAGACCTAATAGATGCAGCCTCCACTTCTGTGCTTTGTTCTTTGTCCACAGTCATAATCTACAACAGCAATGATGAAAAACAGCCGAAAGCAGGGAGCTGTATTCACCATAATTCACATGAGCTAGAAGCAGAAGCAATGGAACTGAATATATAAATTATTTCCAGTTTGTTTTAGCAAACTTAACCATACCCTTTATCCCAGCTGGTATTAAAAAGGAAAAAAAAAAAAAAAAAAAGGCAGTTAACTCCAATAAGCTTGGTTTTATGTCCATGAAACCTCAAAACTGACCAATCAGAGTCCAAAATTCTCATGGCTACAGTGATTTAGCTCCCTTTCTTTGTCTATTCCTCAACTGATGAGAGTCCCAACATACATAGAGGGCTGTGAAGCTGACAGGCATACACTCAGGCCATCTTAGCCATCATCTGGAGAAAACCTTTCGGAGACTAGAACTCACACAGAAGACAACAGTGGAGAAATGGACAGACAGGATTCCTGATACACTGTTTCAAAGTCTGAACATAGTCACATCAGAACAAATGAACTCTAACCATGGACTTCCCAGATATCTGAGCAATCCTTTTTTGGGGAGGGGGGGGCAGGGGGGAGGGGAGAAAAAGAAAAAGAGAAACTGTCCTCAGATACATGAGAAGATGGGAACACATCTTTTTTTTTTTTTTTTTTAATTAATTAATTTATTTTTTGAGAGACAGAGACAGAGACAGAGTCTCTGTCACAGAGACTCCGAAGCAGGCTCCAGGCTCCGAGCTGTCAGCACAGAGCCCGATGTGGGGCTCGAACCCACGAACCATGAGATCATGACCTGAGCCAAAGTCCGCCGCCTAACCGACTGAGCCAATCCAGGCGCCCCTATGAGAACACATCTTTTGATCCCAATAATCTACTATAACTCCATAGCTCAAGATAGGTCAAGTCTGTATCTCTCTTCAGTGGTTGCAGGACTTCCTTCAGTTTTAAGACCCTGTGAATGCTTCTGTCACTGGAGGTAGTGACTCCAGAGTTATAAGTACCTAAAACTCACGAAGGATTATCAGAAATAGCACAGTCACTATTTTTTGGTGACTTGCCAACTCCATTAACTAGTTTTAAGTGGGTTTGACGAGAGATAGGTTCACTGATTTTATCACTTTTAGGTTGCATTCCTGTTAAAAACAAGTCGACAGAAGTCGAACAAGCCAATATGCCATCAAAAATGGCACAGAAAACAAGAGTGATTAATTATATCCATGGCTACAGAAATAGTAGAATGAGAAAGTGTTTTTCTTCCTGGACAATTCAAAAGACTTTAAACACCAAGTATGTATTAATAAAGTTGAAATCCAGGAAAATGGAGAGAGGGAAAAGAATTACAATGAAAATTTCATGAAAATGAGATGTTTTGAACTCTACTGAAATGTAACTTTAAAAAACAGATCCATTCCCATTCTTACTTGGACTTTCTCTCATCGTGTCCATCTCTGGGATTCCGGTCTTCTCGGGTATCTTCCCGCTTTTCTCTGCGGTCATCTCGTCCTTTGTCTTTGTCTTCCCAATCCCTCTGACGCTCTCGTTCTTTATCTCTTTCCCTCGCTCTCTCTCGTTCCCGCTCTCGCTCTCTCTCCCTCTCCCGTTCTCGCTCTCTTTCTCTCTCCCGCTCTTCTCTTTCTCGCTCCCGCTCTTTTTCCCTATCTCGTTCCCTCTCTCTCTCCCTCTCTCGATCATGGTCACGATCTCGCTCTCTTTCGCGGTCCCTCTCCTTTTCTCTTTCTCTTTCTCTCTCCCGCTCTCTGGCACGCTCTCTCTCTAGTTCTCTCTCCTTCTCTCTTTCCCGATCCCGCTCACGCTCCCTCTCCCTCTCGCGCTCTCGGTCTCGCTCTCGCTCCCTGTCTCTTTCTCTAGCCCTTTCGTCTCTTCTATCCTCCACTCTGTCTACTCTTCGTTCCTCTCTTCTTTCATCACGCTCAAGCTCGTCATTCCTTCCCTGATGTCGAATTGGTGAGCTTGGTCTTTGATCTACAATGAAAATCAAGTTTTGTCAGTGATTAACTTGACAGATAACCTATTGGTAAGACAGCACGGCAAATTTTAAATTTTATCTGTGTATAGGGTCACGCTGGCAACAAATCAGGTTATTACATTTACTTTTAAATTAATCATCCAAAAATCACCCCTAGATGTTTACAATTTTTTTTCTTAGAGGTAAGTTTTATTTGCCCTCTAACTAACATGTTTTCTGCTCCCCAACAACCCCCCTCCCACCACCCGCTGATCCACTTTTGATCTTTCTCTGCATGCTCCCTACCCTACCTCCAGCCCACTGCTCCAACCCCACTTTCTGCCATCTCTACCCTTCACCTCTGATCTTCTCTGTCCCCCCAGCAGGACCTGAGAACACTGGTGGCAAAGGATAGGGGCAGCAGGAGGTGTAGAACATAGGAGCTGAAGGAAAAAAAAAATTTCCCTCGTAAGTCACACCTCTAATTTCAGGCTAAAATATATACACATCAAAGTGCAGCTATTATGTGAGGAAAATATAGTAGAACAAAACATCTGTCAATAATTGTTGCTGCAATATCAATTTATCATAAACTAGAATATTAAGGGTACTGATGCTTAGCAATCTTGAAGTAATCAAATATAAAGTGTTTCGTATTAACGATATATATTTATACTAGGTTAGAAGTTTTATTCAATCATATAACTGACCACTCAGATGAAGAGCTGTTTTCTTAAAAATGTTAACTGATAATCTCATCACATTTTTATATATATATATATATATATATATATATATACATATATACACACGCACGCACACACACACACATATATGTGTGTGTGTGTGTGTATATATATATATATTTTTTTTCCAGTACATAAATCATATAAACACAGAGAAAATGAATACATGCTGCCCAAATGCCCAGTTGAGCAGGAAATTAGTCTGGGATCAAAAAATGTATAAGAAAATGGTGTTAACTTTTCCACAGAGCTAGCAATTTTGGAAGTAGTTATTGTGGCACAGTCTAGGGTACTGTGATGTTTCTATTTTCATATTATGTAATAATGTTTATGGGTTAGTCATAAAGGTCATACTGCAGTATGGTCAACAGGTTTCCAAGTGGAATATCTAGCATCAACTTATTAAGCAGAATAACTTTAGGATATTTCCAGGGAAAGGTTCAATGTAGTAATTTGAATATCCTGTCTTATCACAGACAAAAAAGACAAGAATTATGGACATTTGCTCTTTAGAGGTAACAGATCAATACAGAAGTTCATAGAATTTTAAAGCTGAAACAAAACAAAACCTTCTCCAGCCCTTTCCTTCTTAAAAACACAGAAATTATGGTCCAGAAGTTGACTAGCCAAAATCATAGAGATGGCAGATTTATTAGGACATCAGGACTATAAGGCAGTTCTCTTAAACCCTTTTTCACTTTTGCTGAAACCAACTTAAAATGGTTCTACTGTGCACCCTTGATTCCCCAAATGCCACATATTTATGGTCTTAGACCATTTGAGTTCCTGGTTTAGGGGTCATACTAATGTCACAACGATTACAAAACAACCTGAAATTCAATACTGCAACTTGTAGTAATTCATACTTGAAATTTCCGATTATACCAATGTCAGAGAACAGACAGTTTTATGCACTCTTCTCTGACAGATAAAAACTGTTTTCCCCAACCAAAATGGCAATGTCCCTTACTTCAAAGAAAATGAAAAGGATATAAGAACACCACTTTAATGTATCTAAATTATTTTTCCTATCTTTTCCCCAAAATGTGTTCACCAAAGATGTGATTCTCTTCATATATTTATCTTAATGAATGACATACCCATTCATGAAACCCGGCATCTCTGAGTTATCTAAGTCCTATCAATTTCATTCTCAAAATATTTCTTTTTTCCCTTTCCTCTCTCCATCCCTACAGTTAATATTATTAACACAAACTCTGATCACCTGTTACATGTCTATGTCACCAACAGTCTGTCTAACTGGTTGGTATCCTTCCCCAGACTCGCTTATACTTTTTTCATGAAAACTATTTTTTCCAACTGCTTAAAAAGAGTGGTCTTGTAGGCAGTGAAAAGCAATTATATAAAAAATTTTAGCCTGATTTATTAGGCTATGTAGAACTTGGCCCATTGTCTCTCACCAATCCTTTCTACTAGCTTCTTTCCTTCCCTACCAATTATGGCATATACCTCTACTCCAACATCAGAATTCATTACTGCTCCAAAAGCATACGTTTCTTTTAGTCCTACGTGTTTGCACATACTATACCCTCTCCCTGCAAAGTGTTTCTTCCACTGTTCCTTCTAGCAAACTCTTTAGGGAGCGTTCTGGATTTACTCACAACTCTCTGTGCTGCTTTGTTGTTTCACAGAACTTCATATAGTGGCAGCATTCATCCCCCTTCAATTGGCTATTTGTGCCCTAATCAGCCCATGAAGAACTAAAGGGAAGACGGAAACTCCTGAGCACAGAACAAGGTGCCTGGGCACATCTCCACCCTCAACGTCTATCACTCTCTCTACTGCTCATCATACCCGGGTCACATTGGTCTTCTTTCAAACTCTAGGACACATTAAGATATTTTCCGTCTTGGGGAACTGGCACATACTCTTCCCGCTGCACGGAATGTTTTTACCCTAATCTCCACAATGCTAGCTTCTCTTGCATTTATGCGTCTGCATAAATGTCATCTCAAATTTTTCATAAACCATCTGAAGTAGGTCCCTCTCTTATCCTTTATTTCTATCTAGGCCCCTTCTTTGTTTCCTTGATTGCACTCAATAGTCATTTCTCTTTTGGAGGTACAGGGGTGGTATCTTCCCTCCCGTGAAGTTCTACAAGGACAAGAACTACTTTACTTGAAGGACCCTAGCAGAAGTGCATGAGCTCTCAAAAAACATGGTAGAATATGTCAGTAACCTCAAAAATACAGTTCTATTTTAATCATACAACTGGTATTTACTGAAGTAGTTACAGTAAAGTTAAACAGAAAGAGAACAGGACTTGCAATCAGAAGATACGAGTTTGAATTATAGCTGGAAAACTTACGTCTCTGTAATAATGGAAAATCACTATCCTTCTCTTAGCCCAAATCCCCTAAGTTATGAAACATGAATTCTCTTATCATATCTCCACTCACAGGAATATTATAAAGATAAAAGGATTGTAAAGAATATTTTATATATATTCTCTGACTTAATATTGTAAAAGATATTAAGTCGGGGCACATATATATAAAGCAACTATCAAAATTCCTGGAAACTCAATACATGGATGGTTGAGAAATAAAGCTAAGATTGAAACCAAATTGTACTACTGAATTCAGGAATAAGATGAAAAAACCCTGAGCTCGGATATCAAACTGGGGGGGGGGGGGGAGGGAGAAGAGATATTAAAAAAGCATAGCATTACGAAGACATGGCGTTAGATTAAACAGAGGTGAATCAGCATTAGGGAAGATAGAGTTTCAGGTATCAACACACAACATATAAACTCCAGCCTCATCTGTAACTAAGGAAGCCCTACACATCTTTTAACCCAAATGCACTAGGCTTACCCTAACAAACTCAAATCAACCAAGTCCGATCTCATCCATACTCCCAAAGTACCTGGTGTCTTAGTGACTTTGTTCTCTCATCACTGCCCATATCAACATACACTATTACCTTTGCGATTCGGTCCACTATGAAGCATCATTATTCAATTTCCTACCCCTTCAAGTTTTGTACTGTATTAATCTCAGCATTATAGCAAACCTTACTTTAGTAACCAGCCAAAGTTAGCAAGACCTTCATAAGATCTTAGAGTTTAAAACGCCCTAATATATACGGACAATAAAAGCTTGTTAAAGAAAGTCCTTATAACCCTTCTTAAATGACTTCTGGTAATCTTGTTGCAAAACTGATTTAAGAGAGTAAATCTAATAGAGTAGAATCTGATACAGATATACAAGATTTTTAAGCTTAAGTTTTAGCTTAAGATACGCCAGAATTTTTAGCTTAAGATATACAAGAACATAAAATTAGCCAAAGCCAAGTATTACAGGTTCTCAAGAAGGAACATGCAAAAAATGTTTCTTCGAACAACCCCCAGCCCTATCATCATCTTTTCCCCGCCCTGTTCTTTTGACAGCCCTCTAAGACTTTATTATTACAACTAACGAGTGAGTGGCCAGGATACCGGGGTGAGAAAGTTTAAGTATCTCCTAAATCAGAAACGCCTAGACTGGCACCCAAGCATCTATATTCTTCGAAGGGGTATAAGCCATTAGGTTAAGGCGAGAGACATTCAGCAGGGAGCCTCGGTTCTTGCGGTGTGCCAGAGCTTACTGCACCTCAGTACCCACTCTGCTGCCAAACAGGTACTCTGGTGGCTAACCACTTACATACTCTCAAATAAACAAGGAAGATCATATGAGTGAAGATAATAGTTTCAAATGTGTCAACAAGCAGAAGTCTTAAAAGATACATTAAAAAAGTAAACGGATGACGGTTTTTCAAAAACGATTCTCCCAACCACTGGTGGCCATTATTTAATAATACGCCATCTGACAAACCTCTCTCTCTGTTGTCACGACGGTCTCTCTCTCCATGTCTTCTCTCAAACGAAGAATCCCTTGCTTGATCTCTGTTGTCTCTTTCAGGATATCTGTCTCTTTCAGGATAGCTACTTCGAGTTTCCCAGCTGTCATGATAGTTGCTACTACTACTGTGACTATCAATTTGAGAACCTCTTGTGCCTCGACTTCCTAAACAAAGGATATTCACACAAATGTTTAAACACATACACTTTATTCAACAAGTTATATCAGTCACAATCTTTTTTCCCAAATAAAACATACAAGTTAAGGTGTGTTGGGGTTGTTGCTGTTTTTCTTTTTTGGTGTTTCAAAGTATGGTAATCATTGTTGAAAAGAATATTAAACGTTGGATCGTAACACCCAAATGGTCTAATGATGGGCTCGGGTAAGCTAGGTCCCAGTTTTTACTATCTATTAAAAAAGTCATAATGGAATCATAAAGCAAGAAGACTCATTTCAATTAACCCAAATCCTCCTCCCCCCCCCCAAAAAAAAACTAAAAGCTATCCATTCATATCTAATTCACAGAAATATCATGAAAGTAATGAAAAGCAGATGTATATTATTGTTTGATTACAATTCGTAGCAAAAACATTCCAACACAGAACCAAAGTACTTTGTTAACATTAAGTGGTGCCTAAAAATTTTCATTAAAAAATGTGGGAAATGAATGTTCATAGTAGCTTTATTTGTAAAAGCCCAGACCTAGAAAGTACCCAGATGTCTTTCAATGGTGAATGGTTAAACTGTGGTATATCCAGACCATGGAATACTATAAGGACCAACTACTGACACGTGTAACAACTTGGATGAAACTCAAGGAAATTATGCAGAATGAAAAGGATACATACGGCCTGATTCCATTATGCAATATTTGTGAAATAAAAATTGTAAAATGGAGGACACATTAGTGGCTGCCAGGGGCCAGGGACGAAGAGAGGAGTCAAGTGTGGCTATAAAGGGGTCATACAGGGAGTCCCGTGATACACAGTTGAGTATCTTGACTGTGGTAACGGTAATGCAAGGCTACACAGCCACTACTGGAAAACGGTATGGAGGGTCCACAAAAAAGTTAAAAATAGAACCACCGTATGATCCAGTAATCCCATTCCTGGGTATATATATATACCCAATGGAATTGAAATCAGGAACTGGAAGAGGTATCTGCACTCCCATATTCACTATAGCATTATTCGTAATAGTCGAGACATGGAAGCAACTGAAATGTCCCCTGACAAATGGATAAAAAAATGTGGCATATACATATAATGGAATATTATTCAGCCTTAAAAAAAAAAAAAAGGAATAAAAAAAGGAAAAGAAAAGGGAGGAAAAAAAAAAGGAAATCTTGCCAAGTGAGATAACATAGATGAAGCTGGAGGACGTTACGCTGAGTGAGATAAGTCACCCACAGAACAACGAACACTATGTGTGTGATACCACTCATATGTGGAATCTAAAACAGTCAAACTCTTAGTAGAATGCTAACTGACAGGGCTGGAGATAGAAGGAAACACAAAGATATTAGTCAAGGGTACAAAGTTTCAGTTGTATAAGATGAGTAAGTCCTAGAGATCTACACTATAGCATAATGCCTGCCCACAGTTATAATACTGTGTTGGAAACTCAAAAATTTGCTAAGAGGGTAGATCTTATGTTAAATGTTCTCATCACATACATACAAAATAACAGAGAACCTGAGGAAACTTCTGCAGGTGATGGATATGTTTATGCCATAGACTGTAGTGAAGGTTTCATGATTATATACGTATCCCCAAGCTCAAGTTGTATACGTTAAATATGTGCAGCTTTTTGTATGTCAATCCTATCTCAATAAAGTGGTTTTTAAAAAAATACATACAGCTACACACACACACACACACACACACACACACTATAATAATAGGCTTTGAGCCCTTAAAAGAATTACAGAATAATTCTAAACACTATTAGCAATGTATTTTAATAATAAAAATATACATATAGAATGCTTTAATAATTAAAGACCACAAAGAAGAAACTTAAAACAATTTTTAAAGAATAGAGATGAGCCCCACATAACATCTAGGAAAAAATAAGTTAAATGATAGCTTAGATGCAGCTAAGAGATAATTAGAAAAAAAAAAAAAAAAAAAGATTACATCTGAGGATACAACCCAGGAAACAAAAGAGAGATAAAGAGATGAAAGTTAAGAATCAAAGATGATACAATAAGAAGATTCAACATATGTCTAATCTATGCTGTTTAGAGTCACATTTAAAACAAAAAGATACAGTAAGGTTGAAAGGATGAAAAAAGATTCTCATCAAATACTAACCAAAAGAAATGTTAGTAAAATAACGTTCAAGACAAAAAGCACTATTAGGGATAAAGAGGGTCCTTCTACAATGATGAAAGGAATAATGTGCCTTATGAGTACCTAACAGTGAAGGCTTCAAATATTCAAAGCAAAAACTGATCAAATCACACAAAATCGACAAATTCACAATGACAGTGGAAGATTCAACTCACTTCTTTGTAATGTTAGAAAAGGCAGACTAAAACTAATTCCGTGTAGATTTGAAAGCATGGTTAACAAGCTTGATCTCAGAGACACCCTTTGCGTCCAACAATTAAAAGCACACGCAGAACATTTATAAAAATTTCTGAGCCACAGCTAAGTCTTAACAAATACAAATCCCAAAGAGCTGACTTCAAAGTCTTTTCTGACAACAATTAAAATTAGGGAAGGGGAGGGGCGCCTGGGTGGCGCAGTCGGTTAAGCGTCCGACTTCAGCCAGGTCACGATCTCGCGGTCTGTGAGTTCGAGCCCCGCGTCGGGATCTGGGCCGATGGCTCAGAGCCTGGAGCCTGTTTCCGATTCTGTGTCTCCCTCTCTCTCTGCCCCTCCCCCGTTCATGCTCTGTCTCTCTCTGTCCCAAAAATACATAAATGTTGAAAAACAAAATTTAAAAAAAATAAAAAAAATAAAATTAGGGAAGGGGATTTATTTTAAAAAGTATGATTAAAAATTTTAAATCCCTTTTCTACGTAACTCATGAGTCAAAGAAGAAATCGTATTAAAACTTAGAAATAGTGTTTAGAATGGTTACTAATACAATTATCACACATTTCATAACAAAGGAAAACCCAAGAGTAGAAATTAATAGACCAAAAGAGATACAAAGGATACAAAAGAGATACAAACCAAAGATTAGTTTTTTGAAAAGACTCAATCAAAATAGCTATATCTTTGGCAAGACTGAGCAAGAAAAACAAGGAAACATAGTGATAATAGAGATTTAAAAGAGTTTTGAAACATCTTTGTATCAAAATTTTGAAAACAAATTTCTTAGAAAAATATAACTTACTATACTGCTTTAAGAAAAAAAAACCAAATCTATGACTATTATAATAATCTAAATCTGAAATTCTTGTAAGAAACTCAATTGGTAGTAAAAGCTCTAACCATCAAAAAAATAGGAAACCAGGTTTAACAGACAACTGTCGTTAAACTGTCACAGAATACATAAGTAATCATACGTAAATTATTCTAGAGGAAAAAAAAAAGCAACACTTCCCAACACATTTTATATGTCTAGTATAACTTTGATTCCCAAACCAAACAAGAACATAAAAAATGAACTATGCAGTGGTAATGCTAGAAGCTGTTCAGCCTGGCTTTTGAAAGAGCCAATTGTGCACATCTCTTCTGCTGTTAGCAGCTCAAAATCTGCTATTTTATAGCATGGAAATTGGCAAAAGCTAAAAGCCAGGGCTTTTTCTGAAGAGTTCATTGTTCAGAATTTATCAACATGCCACTAATTATATGTAATCTCAGCTGAAAACACAGATACTTAATTCAACATTAAATTTTAACAAACTTATTCTAAAACTTTAAAAAAATGAAAAAGTTCCATTTATCTTAGAAATGCCAGGATAGGGGCACCTGAGTGGTTCAGCCGGTTGAACATCTGACTCTTGATTTCAGCTAAGGTCATGATCTCATAGTTCAGTTCATGAGACTGAGTCCCACATCGGGCTCTGTGCTGACAGCACAGAGCCTGCATGGGATTCTCTCTCTCCCTAGTTCTCTGCCCTTCCCCCATGCACGTGGTGTGCTCGCTCTCAAAATAAACATTAAAAAAAAAAAAAAGAAATGCCAGAATAGTTAGAAATTTTTAAAAATATATAAAACGTAAGTAAAAAAGTTAAAGGGACCAACTATGACCTTCTCAAGATCCAGAAAAAATGGTCATGATAGAAGCTGTTAGCTAAGTTGGGAAAATTAGCAGACATCCTTAACACAGTAAAACACATCTGCTAAAAATCTTCAAACACGATGCTTAAGAGTGAAATGCCAACAATAATACTTTAAAATCTGAAACACAGCAAAGAAGCCTGTTATACCACTCATATCCCATATTATACTGAAAAAGATTCTCAGCAGGTTATTGACAGTACATAATCAGAAAAGCCAAATCTGTGTGTTCCCAGACATAAATGTTTAAGAGAATCTAACTAGATCTACTATGAAAATACAGCAACGTAACAATGTAAGATTAACATACAAATCTCAATTATCATTTCCATACACCAACAGAGTTTAGAAAATAAAGATTTTAAAAAGATATTAGTGACACAGTTATTCACTGAAGCACTGTTCAAAAACAAACAAGAGTGAACTACCTGAACATCTATCAATATAGGATTTACAGTAGTCTTCCCTATCTATAGCTTTGCTTTCTGCTATTTCAGTTCCCCATGGTCAACTGGGATCCAGAAGCAGGGGATTCTCCTCCTGACATCTGGTCAGAAGGTCAAAAGTAGCCTAAGGCTACCTCATGATGTCTACATTATTCACCTCACTTCCTTTCATCACACAGGCATACACCATGTCACCTCACAAGGGTGAGTACGGTACAGTAAGAATTTCGAGAAAACCACATTCACGGAATTTTCATTGCAGTATATTACCATTGTTTTATTATTAATGTCTTACTGTGCTTAATTTATAAATTAAACTTTATCACAGGTGTGTATGTACAGGAAAAGACCCAATATATATAGAGATCAGTATTTTTTTAATGTTTGTTTATTTGAGAGTGCATGTGTGTGCACGTGCATGGGGAAGGGGAGACCCAGAATCCCACGTGGGCACCTGAAAGATGCTCAATATCACTCATCATCAGGGAAACACAAATCAAAACCACAATGAGATACCACCTCACACCTGTCAGAATGGCTAAAATCAACAATACAAGAAACAACAGGTGGTGTGGAGGATGTGGAGAAAGGGAGCCCTCCTCCTGCACTGTCGGTGGGAATGCAAACTGGTCCAGCCACTGTGCAAAAGAGTGGAGGTTCTTCAAAAGGTTAAAAACAGAACCACCCTACGATACAGCACTGGCACTACTAGGTATTTACCTAAAGAATATAAAAATACTACTTTTGACCTAAAGAATATAAACATACTGCTGCAAAAGGATACATGTCCCTCTGTATGTACAGCATCATTTATGATACCCAAATTATGGAAAACAGCCCAACATCCACTGACTGATAAATGGGTAAAGAAGACATGGTATGTACATATACGATGGAATATTATTTGGCCAAAAAAAAAGGACGAAATCTTGCCATTTGCAACGACATAAAGTCAGAGAGTATAATGCTAAGTGAAATAAGTCAGAGAGAGACAAATACCGTAGGTTTACACGCATGTGGAATTTACAAATAAGTAAAGATTTAAAAAAAAGAGAGAGGCAAAGCAGAAACCAGACTCTTAACTACAGAGAACTACCAGAGCTCTGGCGGGTGAGGGGATGGGTTCGACAGGGGATGGGGATTAAGGAGCATACTTGTGATTAGCACTGGGACTGTACGGAAGTGCTGAATCTCTATACTGCATACCTGAAACTAGTATTACACTGTATGTTAACTAACTCGAATTTAAATAAAAACTTATAAAAAACTTTACAGTATATCCTACAGTAGACAAATGCACCAAAAAGAAGGGGTTAGTTGTTTATCAAGTTGACTGAAGTGGAATGATCTCCAAGGTATTTTTTAAGTGAAAACAGCAGGCCATAGAGCAATACATACGTTTTTTTAAAAAGTGCGTTTGTAGGGGCGCCTGGGTGGCGCAGTCGGTTAAGCGTCCGACTTCAGCCAGGTCACGATCTCGCGGTCCGGGAGTTCGAGCCCCGCGTCAGGCTCTGGGCTGATGGCTCAAAGCCTGGAGCCTGTTTCCGATTCTGTGTCTCCCTCTCTCTCTGCCCCTCCCCCGTTCATGCTCTGTCTCTCTCTGTCCCAAAAAATAAATAAACGTTGAAAAAAAAAAAAAATTTTTAAAAAGTGCGTTTGTAAAACCAGAGGGGATGAGTACACACACAAATCTGATTGTGTAAAATATTTCTGGGAAGGATACAGACAAAACTGGCAAGAGAATGAATGAGGTCGGGGGTAGCGGGGAGGTCTCTCACCACATATCCCTCCATACTTTTGAAATTTTGAGCCATGTGAATGCATTATTAAAAAGAGAGAGAACTTTTTTTAAGTACCATTCATAAGCGCACCAAAAATGCTGGGTACCCAGGAATGAAACCTGTACAAGGCTTTAACAGGAAAAAGTTATAAATTCATCAATTTGATGCATTTGAAAAAAAATCCAACAGTTTTTCATGAAATTTTTTAAAAAACAACTCATTTAAAAAACGTGTATGAAAAAGCAAAAGGCCAAGAAAAGCGATGACTACGATGAAGGAGAAGGTAAGGGGCCTTCAGCTTAATGTGAAGCTGTAATGTTGACCAAGATGGACCAAAAGACCAACAGAAAGAATGAGTGCTCAGAATTCTGTAGAAGCATTTTAGGGGAGGGAGAAAAGACAGTGGAGGGAAAAAGGCCAAAACGAATTCAGTCCAAGCAGTTCGGAGACAAATACGTGTAGGTGGGTAGTTATTGGGTGATGGCAAACGCTTTTTAGGGGAAGGAAAGTGGCTCGAGATTCTGATATGCGATAATCGGAGGTGGTGTGAAGCGAGCACAAGCACACTGCGGGATACACGGTCGTGTCTGATACCATGAAGTTTGAAAGTCCACCATTTTAATCCCACTTGAATAATAATCTTACCATACATGTACCTGTTTACTAAAAATTATTTTCTTTTCATTCTACTTTTATGCCTGACAGCAATTTTCTTAGCGTTCCACATTAATCAAGAGGGTAGGCATGACTGGATATAATTCAACCAGGGGATCTCAGGATCAGGATCCATTTATCTTTTGCTGCTTGGGCAAATTCCTAAATCTTAGGAATTTAACGCTTCCTATTTGGAATTTATAGGGAAGGCCAAAATTCAACTAGCTGAAAATTACTTTGACAAAATGATGATTAATGAATGTAAAAAAGAATGCATTTAGAAAAGAAACCTTAAACGATTTAATAATTTCTGTATAAACATACAAGATACAGTTTATTGACAAGTCAAAAACCTTACCCTTTTCAGGTAATTCTGGACCTCTCCCCCTACTTCTGCCCATCCGGTCATTCCTAATTTCACTTCGAGACTCATTTCTGGCATCATTCCTTATTTCAGTACGAGAGCTTTCTTCTCTCAAATGGTTTCTGCCATAACTTCGGGATTCTTCCTGATAGGCATCCTCCTTTCGATGGGTGTCTCGACTTTCACGGTCCCTGTAGTCGTGGGTATCACGAGCAGACCGAGAATCTCTGGGATCACGGCTCTCTTTGTTATCTCTGCTATAATCTCTCATCTCCCTGGAGTCCCGAATGTCTCTGGAGTCCCTCAGTTCCCGTCGGTCTCTAGTATCCCTGGCATCTCTTCGATCCCGGCCATCTCGAGGTTCTCGGTCATCTCTGTGGTCTCTAGAAGAGCTCAGATCCTGTTCGTACTCTCGTTCTTCTCTTGTGTCCTTTTCTCTATCTCTTTTGCTTCTGGTCTCTGTAAGGCAAGTGTGGGAACGAACTAGAATTCCTTCCACAAAATTTTGAGATATAAGACAATTTACGTAATTTGGAGCTTAAACAATTTTTGAAACATAGTAATTCATGTTCGTTGCAGACAAGAAAGAAAGAAAACATGGGCAAATAAGAAAATTAAGACCATATAGAAGCTAAAATTCCAAAGGTAATTTTATTAACGCCTGGATATAACTTTGTTCTTGATTAGATAAACTCTGAGTAGGATCTTCCAGTGCCCCAACTTACCCATACTTACAGATCTTCAATAACTGAAACAAGTAAGTTGATCTCCTATCACTGATGGCTTATTTTTTAGAAACTACTTTTAGATCCAGAGGTACACAGTGACTTTAACCACCTCCACCAGACTAGACCACCCATGACCACCTCAAATGTACTTAAAGCACTTAAGAGTGGCCTACAGTTAGTAAGGTGGCTGGCAAAGGAATATTGTTATTCACCCTCTCTTTTCTTCAACTGTTTAGTGGGATCACTCCTGTCTCTAAAGTTTTCTCTACTTAAAGCATTTTCTAATACTTCATAGAAAAATAAGAAAAGAGCTGCAGTTTTTAAGAAGTTGAAACAAAACTCACTGATCATTTATTTCAACCTTGTCAGTGTAAATGAAGAAATAAGAGGCCCAGAGCCTAAATGGCTCAGGCGACCCCCTTTCTAAAGGGAATTTGCAAAGAAGAGAAACTATTCTTTAGACATGCCTGGAAGAGGCATAAATTGATTATAGCATAAATCTGGTATGACATCAAAGGACTAACAAGAGAACCTCAAAAAACAAACACTGCCTTGTTTTTAAATCAGTTTCCTTTATACGTTGCTCTTAGACACTCTGGAACTGCCTCAAGATCTGAGGCTATTTTAGCAAATGTAGTAGCTTTAATACCTAAGACATTGTAAAGTTGTCTTCTTTTCTCTTTGCCCCATAGCTAGGTCTATAGACCTTCTCCAGCCACCTCAACACCTAGTGTCCACAAGACCCCCTAGATTCTCCCATTAATAACTCCTGCCAGTTACTTTGTCCATGTGCTTATATCCACAAACGCCTTTAAGAACAGAAGCATCAGGCAAGGATTTGAAGGTCTCCATCCGTTTTTGCGCACACCTGTGACTTCGAGTCCTCTTTCAATGCCAACTGTGCCTAAAAATATGTTCACTCACTACCAGATCCTTTTTCCACAGGTCCCCCATCTGTCTTTACAAATGTATCTAGTTACTGTATTTTGTCAACTACTTCCCCATTCTTCCACTAAAATTAGTTTTATTTCAGAAAATGACATCGAAATGGAGGAACAAACATCTGCTACATCTCTTATGTGGAAGGTTAAAGAAACATCTTCCTTACAAAGAAACTAAACACATGGTTTATTATTAAATGGATTCTTCCTGTAATATCAGCCACTCTTAGCACAAAACAAGCATTCTTATAAGACTTAAATGAATACTATTTCCCCTCATCATTATTTCAAAACAAAGTTATTAAACACACTAAAGAGTTTTCATTCAGTCAGTAGTCATTAAATATATACTATATTCCTGGTCAACTCTAAATATCTTATTAAAATTAATAGATAGGTGTTAAGAGAATTTTCCCATCTTACCAATGTTCCATAAATACTGCTATGCCAATCCGGTTCCAAAATCATGTATACAAGAAGCAATTCTATGCAACAGATGTTCTCTCTGGTCCCTACCTATGCATTCATCATTTTCTTGAATAAAAGAATCTGATTAACTATTGCTTGCACTGTTGGTAGAGAACAACCAAATTCAACACCTTTCATAGGAGGCTGCGGTACCATACTCATGGAGAGGCTTATTTTAAAATGCATGTTAAACAGAAATGTTGCAAATAAGCGGTATTTCCTGAGTACTCATTACGTTCAAACACCAACTCAGGAGAAGTTAGGAAAAAACTTTAAATAAGGACAAGAAGCTTAGACAAGGAGTAGAGAAAGAGATGCACTGCCAGATTAGAATAGCATCTCAGCCTGAAGAGGGAGTAGCAAATCCAAAGTTAACTTAATTCTCAGGGATCCAGAAAGGAAAACAGCTTTGCTTACTTCTTTCTGGAGTTACACCTAGAAACTTGATCGAGTGGTTTACACAGACCTTCTTAATGGTCCCCCAGCCCTTACCTCTTTATGAATGTCTGGTGCTTTCAAACTCTACCCCCTGGGTTGCTGCTTTCCTTTCGTTCACATCTTTGTTTTTTTAAAGGATCAACTAAGCAATTAGAGGGATGCTCTAAGAATCAGACAGTCCAAAATGTCTAGCACCGGAAGAAAGCACCGCCTTAGTATACACGAAAATGCCCATTTACACCATACGTTTCATAGCTTATGTTCCCGTATCATTAAAAGTGCCTCCTACTGCCCTCAAGAACTCTTCTGTTACAGAAGACTTACAACACAGTTCTCCTCTTTTCCTTAATACAACAATAAACCTGAATGTCCGGTTTTTTAATAAAGAAAATACTTAAAGAACTCTAAAAAAATCAAGATAAAGTACATACCTTCCCTTCTTTCATGACGCCGATCATGAGACTGTGAAGCTCGTTCATGGTCATGCCTCCCTTTCTCTCGCATTGGAGAGCGATGTCTTGGGGGACTTTGCTTTCTCTGAGGAGAAGACAGAGAATGTGAAGGGTAAGGAGAAGCAGAGCGTCGTAAAGGTGGAGTTATTGTCCTCTGATATGATGGTGAAGGAGTCCTTTTTCGACGAGGAGAAGGAGAATGTCTTTGAATAGATGATCCTGACTGTGAGGAAGATGAGTGATGTCTAGAAGATAGAGGAGAATGATGCTGTCCTACTGGGGAAGTAGACCTGTAAAAAAAAAAAAGCAACAATGAAGAGCCTGAATGTTAAAGCTAAAAGCGTGAACCATAATTCCAGGATAAATTTCAATTCACAGTGCTGTACAATACTAATTTTTTTTTCTAAATGTTTATTTACTTTTGAGAGAGAGAGAGAGAGAGACAGAGTGCGAATGGAGGAGGGGCAGAGACAGAAAGAGATGCAGAATCCGAAGCAGGTTCCAGGCTCTGAGCTGTCAGCACAGAGCCTGACGCGGGGCTCGAACCCACAGACCGTGAGATCATGACCTGGGCCGAAGTCGTACGCTTAACCGACTGAGCCACCCAGGCGCCCCTAAGTTAATTTTTTAAGATCTGATTTTAAGTCAGCCCAAGGCAACAGTTGTAGATGAGATATGCACTGCCTTGCTCCCAAGCTTTGGCTCTAAGGTACACTTCCTTTTCCAGGTAACACTGTCCCTGAGCACAGGTAGGGAGAACACTACCCTCACTTACAGTATGGAATTCACTCTTATCAGAGATCATCTCTGACAGTGTGAGTAGGTACTTGGAGGGAGAAAACCAGAAAAAGCTGAAGAAAATACCCACTAGAAGATCTAGACGGAAAGTGGCTGTGAAAGGCTGGTAATTCAAGGCTGCAGGGAAAAGGAAAAGTTATCACTGGCTAAGTCAAACCTAGCCTGCACAGCCTGGGTTGACATTTAGGATGGGGAAAGAATGCTACAGTGAAGGAAAGGACATACTGTCCATACTGTCTGTATCTTAAATAACCAATGTTCACTCTTAGCCAGCAGAGATTAAGTTCATGAGTCTTGGTTTATCTAAGGCTTCTTCTATGCCCTTCAAATCTTCTTTCACTGATGCCAGAGAAACAACTTATAACCTCACAAAGCACATCTGAATCACTCCTACAATGTGTTATGTCCTGGGCCCTGTCTACAATGAATATGCAAAATGTGTGTGTGATGGAAAGCTGGAACACATACATTTGTGCAATAACTAAAAAGAAATGTCTAAAAAATAACAGAGACCACATAACCCAGATGAGTATATTCCTCAAAACAATCATTTTGAAGACTAGATGTTTGTTCCAAAAGATTCTGGAGTCCTGGTCAAAGTATTTTAGATTTACATTCAGTGTCTATGATAGAGATGTTTTTAGCATCCACAATCCTAACCCAGGGTTTCTCACTCTTGGCAGTACTGACCTTTTGTATTCGGTAATTCTTTGTAGTGGGGAGGGGGGGTGTCCTGTACATCACAGGATGTCAGCAGCACCCCACACTTCTACCCACCGGACGCCAGCACCACCTCCCTCTTACCCCCATTCATAACAATTGAAAATTACCCCAGACATTGCCAAATGTTCCCAGGGAGGCAAAACCACCCCTCATTGAGAACTGCTGCTCTTAACTACGCTGTTTATCAATGATGCCTTAGCAGACCTTTTATCAATAAAAGCTTCAAATACATAAAATATATGTCACTGACTCAGGAAAGTGATCCAGTATATTGGAAAGAATTTTTGCAGAACAAGGATTTCAGCAAGTACACAAAAATACCTTTTGGATTAATAACTGACTAAAAAAAGTCAGCTAACTACAACATGCTGCCCTACTCGGGAAGTAGACATTCACCTAAATATTCCTGTTATCAGCAATTCCACTAAGCCTTCATGTCTTTCATAAAAATTATTTCCTCTTCATAAAAAAAAAAAAATAAGCCATAAGCCACTGTAATTTAACCGACTCTTAACAGAAATGTTTTTACTTATAGGTATGAGTAGAAATGCTCACAGAGTCTTAACGCAAATTTGGAAAACCATCTATCATCAATGGACATTCAAATGCATCTTAGTCAACAGAAAAATACTGCAAGATTGAGAATCAGAATGGTTCTTGTTTGGTGCTTTCCAATTTCAATTTCATCAGGTTCTAGTCAATTTGGAAATATCTAAATTGACAAAATAAAAAATGTGGCTCTTCAATGAACTGAGATTTTGGTTAATTTTACTTATGGAGTATACTAAAAATTGTTTCAAGAATGTCTGCAATACCTCTTGGTAATTAGTTCACAGAACTTAAAAAATGAGAGTTCATAATATCACTGAAAAAACACAATATAGTCTAATCACATTTCTATTCAAATTTGGTGCTGACAGGATGGAAGTTTTAAGAAACTTCAGTTCAAGCTTAGGATAATCACCCTACCAAATTAAGGTCAGAGCACCAACGTGCTATCAAGTTATGGTTTCAGCATTTTTCTGTTTACCTAGCCTTCAAGAAAAAAAAAATTAGGAAAACTTGGTTTAATTTAACAGCATCTGTTATGGACTGAATGTTTGTGTCCCCCCAATTTCCACAAGTCCCCAGTGTGATAGTACTTGAAGGTGAGGGTCTTTGGGAATAACTGGTTTAGATGAGATCCTATGGGTGGGGCTCCCATTTTGAGATTAGTGTCCTTACAAGCAAAGGAAGAGAAGAGAGCTCACTCTCTCCCCCCTCCCTGTGAAGACACAGTGAGAAGACAGCTGTCTATGAAGTGAGCCTCTCCCCAGGGATCTCATCTGTCAGAACCTTAACCTTGGACTTCCCAGCCTCTACACCTGTGAGACATGAATATCTGTTTAGTTTAAGCTACTCAGTCTATGGTATTTTGTTATAACAGCCCAAGTTGGCTAAGACAGCATCTTTATATCTTCCTGTTATTATTCTTTTAAAAGTCTGATAACTAAAGAATAGTGAAAAGAGAGGATCTGTTACCAAAACAATATGGGTCAAATTATGGATGCCAGCCTAAATGGACCTGGGACTATGTTCATTCTGCATATAGAAAATGTGTGAGTCTAAGAAATAAAACTGTCTTTGAAACCTGATGAAAATTATTAGTACTTTGGCTTTTAAACTACTGCAGAGATATATTAAAATACAGTTCTACTTAGAAGAGCAGTAATTTTAGATTAACTAGTCTTAGGCTCTGGAACTGGATTGTTTCTCACCTGAGGGAGAAAAAAGAGGGGATATTTGAAGCTCAAATAAAGAAAAAAGAAGAGTTTATTGCATGAAGAGAAGCTATATACCTTAAAACAGAAAACTGCACACTGTTAGCAAAAGTACTGTGATTTATAGCACACAGGGAAAGCCAATCTTTAGTCTGACTTGATTCTAATAAAAAAAGTTTTTAACGCTGATATAATTAAGACATAATATGAGATGAGAATATTTAGGGTATATTTCATTTGGGGAAAAATGTGAAAGATTATGAAGTTAAAAAAAAATGTCTCTCATTCAAGATACTATATTTTACCTACAAACCAATATGTTTACCCTGCACTTTCTTAAAATTACTAATACCACTTTTTCTTACAATGGTGGTTTCTATTCCTCCAATACGAAAATATGCTTTCATAATGTAACAGTTATAACTCATCCTTTAAAATCATCATGCAAAAAGTATACTTAAAAAAACCCCACAAATGGACTATGAACACTATCAAAATCTGCTTCCTGTGGTAAAATACAATATAACACGATACAGATTTCACACATAGAAATATTTAAGCTGTTTTATTTTACATGAGAAACATATCCTTATATAAAATAGTCATTTTAATTCACTGAGCAAATATTAAGTGAGCACCTTCTATGCTCCAAGCATTATTTTTGGCACTAAGAATGCAGAGGCAAAGAAGGCAGACAAAACCACTCACATAATAATAATAATAATAATAATAATAATAATAATAATAGCAATAATAATAACAATAATAACAGCAGGTAACACATATATTGCTGTGTACATGATACCGTTTTAAGTACTCTCCATATAATAACTCATTTCCTGTTTATGACAACACCCCTAAAATAAGACAGCCAGGGGACTGAAAACCAGTCTGTCCTAACTATATGGTCTAGAAGTAGACCACCACCAAGAAAGCAAAGCAATTTCAGCTCATTAATGCAACAAAGTTTGTAAAACAGGGTAATGAAACAGAAACTGTTAGGTCCAACAAATAAAATAAATGTGAGGCAGACAACTTTAGGTTGCTTGGAAGGAAAGGGCCTTGACTAAGAAAGTGAAATCTGAACCAAGAGCTGAAAATCTGGGGACAGAACTTGCCTTGCATAGGGTTCAGCAACAACAAAGAAGGCAGGCAAGAGATATCACCAGACATGAGGAAAACAGAAAGACAAGGGTAGCTTCAACTTATGAGTGTAGAGTTACATGAGAGAAGGTCAGATGATGTGAAGTCATCCAGGTCATGGTAAAAGTCTGGATTTTATTCTCAGCATGAAGAAAATCCCTGAAGAGATTTAGGCAGGGAAGTGTCATTCAAAATCTAGCAAGATCTCAAAGGATAAAAATTATTATGAACATCTCAACAGATGCAGAAAAGGCACTGACAAAATCCAACATCCATTTATGATAAAAATTCTCAACAAAGTGGCTTTTGAAGGAACATACCTCAACCTAACAAAAGCCATCTAGGACAAACCCACAATTAACATCATATCCAATGGTGAAAAACAGAGCTTTTCCTCTAAGATCAGGAACAAGACAAGGATGTCCACTCTCACCGCTATTATTCAACATGGCACTGGAAGTCCTAGCCACACCAATCAGACAAGAAAAAGAAATAAAAGACATCCAAATTGGTAAGTAAGAAATTAAACTGTCACTATTTGCAGATGACATGATACTATAAGGAGAAAACCCTGAAGTCTCCACCAAAACACTATCAGAATACATGAATTCAGTAAAGTTGCAGGGTGAAAAACTACTACACAGAAATTGATTGCATTTCTATACAATAATGACAAAGTAGCAAAGTGATATTAAGAAAACCATTCCATTTACAATTGCACCAAAAAACAATCAAATACCTAGGAATAAACTTAAACAAGGAGGTGAAAGACCCGTACTCTGAAAACTATAAAACACTGATGAAAGAAATCGAAAATAACAAATGGAAAGACCTACTATGCTCATTGAGTGGAAGAATTAATATTGTTCAAAAGGCAATCTACAGATTCCATGTAATTCCTATCAAAATACCAACAGCATTTTTCACTGAACTAGAACACATAATCCTAAAATTTGTATGGAACCACAAAAGACCCTGAATAGCCAAAGCAATCTTGAGGAAAAAAAAAAAAAAAAACAAAGCTGGAGGTATCACAATTCCAGATTTCAAGATATACTACAAAACTACAGTGATCAAAACAGTATTGGTACTGGCACAAAAACAGACACATAGTTCAATGGAACAGGACAGAGAGCCCAGAAAGCAGCCCATGTTTACGTGGTCAATTAATTTATGACAAAAGAGGAAAGATTAAATGGGGAAATGGAGTAAATGGTGCTGGAAAACTGAATAGCTACATGCAAAAGAATGAAACTGGATTCTTTCTTCCACCATACATGAAAATACACTCAAAACGGATTAAAGACCTGAAACCATAAAACCTCTAGAAAAAAACATAGGCAGTCATTTTTTGACATCTGCCTTAACATTTTCCTAGATACGTCTCCTCAGGGAAGGGAAACAATAGCAAAGATAAACTACTGGGACTATACCAAAATAAAAAGCTTTTGTATAGCTAAGGAACCATCAAAACAAAAAGGCAACTTACTGAATGGGAGAAGATACTTGTAGCAAATGATATATCCTGTAGGGGGTTATTACCCAACATGTATAAAGAGTGTATATAACTCAACACCACAAAAACACCAAGTAATTGCAATTAAAAACGGGAAGAGGACTTGAAGAGACATTTTTCCAAAGAAGGCATACAGCTGGCCAACAGACACATGAAAAGATGCTCAACATTACTAGTCATCAGAGAAATGCAACTCAAAACCACAATGGGACAATGACCTTACAACTGTCAGAATGGCTAGAAATCAAAAACACAAGAAAATAACAAGTGTTAGCGAGGATGTGGACAAAAAGGAACCCTCGTGCACTGCTGATAGGGAATGTAAACTGGTGGAGTCACTCGGAAAAGCACTATGGAGGTCCCCCCCCATACCCCAAATTAAAAACAGAAAAACCATATGATGCAGTAATTTCACTACTGGGTATTTACCTAAAGAAAACAAAACCACGAATTTGAAAAGTTATATGCACCCCTATGTTAACTAGAGCATTAGTTACAATAGCCAAGATATGGAAGCAGCCTGTTCATCAATAGATAAGCAGATAAAGAAGATGTGGTATATATGTGCAATGGAATAGGACTCAGCCATAAAAAAGAATGAGATCTTGCCATTAGCAACAACATGGATGGACCTGAAAGGTATTATGCTACACAACACGTCAGACCAAAAAAGATGAATACCACCTAATTTCACTTACGTGTGGAACCAAAAAAGAAAACAAACGAATAAAGAAACAAAAAGTAGAAACAGACCCGTAAATTCAAGAGGACAAACCGATGGTGTCAGAGGGAAGAGGGGTGAGCAGGTGGACAAACTGGGTGAAAGGGAGTGGGAGATACAGGCTTCCAGTTATGGAATAAATAAGTCACAAGGATAAAAGGTACAACATAAGGGCCACAGTCAATGGTATTGAAATAGCGCTGTATGGTGACAGATGGTAGCTACGCTTGCGAGCCCAGCATACTGTACAGAGCAGATGAATCACTGTGCTGTACACATGAAGCTAAGTTAACATTATGTGTCAAGTATCCTTCAATAAAAAAAAAAATCTAGCAAGATTTTACCTGTCTAAATAATTACATCAGATGGAGAGAGAAAATGCTTCTGTGTGAGGACTTGTTTTAAACCTAGAGTTTGCTGTCCCTTTGCAGCAGGTGATAAATACTCCCTGCAAGGGGAAACGTTTTTAAGTCAACAATCTACAAAAAGAGGAGAATACTTTTGTCTGTGGGAAGCTTTTGAAAGAGATCTTCTCATAAATATATAATGTACTTGTAAAACAGATTTGATTCAAGCAAACTAACCAATTCTACATAAAACAAGTAACCCTAATCCGAGTACTCATAATTCTGGGTCAATTTCAATTTTGCATTTTGCGATGAAGAAATTTCAAAAGCCTCAACTTAAGAATAAAGACTGTTAAGATAATCCTTAAATCAACACATCTTTCAATGTTATTAAAACCTAGATTTATCATTTAAATCGCTTAAGAATTTTTTTTAAATGCTTATTTTGAGAGAGATTGAAGAGTGAGCAGGGGAGGGGCAGAGAGAGAAGGAGACAGAGAATCCCAAGAAGGTTCTACAACATCAGCGCTGAGTCTGACTCAGGGCTTGAACTATGAACCATGAGATCATGACCTGAGCTGTAATCAAGAGTTGATAATAGAATTTTTCAGAATCTTGTTCAAGAGCCTGACACAGATTTGCTCAATCACATGACTCAGTGAACTAAAAACTGTACCCGCCATTGTGATAGAAAGTCACAAGAGACAAGTACTTGGTATCCCTGGAACACATGAGAAGATTGTTTTTAAGCTTTAGGAGTAAGAGAGGCAGTATTCCGAATAAAATAAAATCCAGAAACAACACACGCCAGGTAGAGGATAGGAGCCAGTTGCCTTCATTCAAATGTCTCCATTTGAATGAAGACAACTGGCTCCTATCCTCTGCCTGCTGGAGCAAGTTAAAGTTATCACTTTCTCCTGGGATGGGATGGGATGGGGTGGTGAGGTGATGAGGGAGAAAACCAGACTACACCAAGAAACAGCAAGCAATCCAGTCTTGGGAAGGAGGAAGGTAAAGAAAAGTCCTCAAGGCTCTGGACTCATTTCTCAGACATAACATCTAAGCTCAGGCCAGCAAAATGGGCAACCAAGTAAGGGAGATTCTTGAAATCCTTGCCGTTGTCCTGAAAGTCCTATCCAGTCACAGGTCATTTCACTGTCAGTGAAAAAAACTACCACCAGATGCCACCAAACCACAGCCAGACTGGGATAGATTTTGCTGGTGCAGCTGGGTGCCTTTCATTAACCCCACTATGCAGCCCCACATTTTTACTCGATTGAATATCTGGCCTCCATTTACCATGGTATACACTTCTGACTGGACCAATTATTGGAACCTTCCCAACTACCTCCTGTTCCTGAAAACCTCTCTGAAACTGCTTGAGAACAACTTCCCTCTCAAGTCCCTAATTTCACCAAGTATGTTGGACAAAAGACAGAAGTACAATTTGTAGGGACATAAACACCATTCTAGATTTCGTAACTCTCTAATGAGCTCAACAAATTTTCCCAATATCCCATCTATGAAAGCCCCAAAATGGATCAATTGGACCAAAAATTGTGAAATTGCTATTTTCCCCCCAATGTGACTGCGTTATTTTGATATTTATAAAACCCTTTCATTTTGGGGGCACCTGGCTAGCTCAGCCAGTAGAGCATGTGACTCTTGATATCAGGATGGTGAGAGTTCAAGCCCCAAGCTGGGCACAGAGCTTACTTAAAATAAATAAATAAATAAAACTCATTTTTAACACAAGTCTACCATAAATTTAGTGCGTTATAGAATTATATTCAGCTATATTACATATTTCTTTAAGTGCCTTAATTTTGTATCTCTAGCCTAAATCACATTCATATGAAGACACTTTTTAGGTCTATACACAGGGTTCAATCAAATGCAGAAAAAAAAAATGCCTCAAATAAACAATTCCTAACCTGACTACAAAGGTTCCATTTTAATATTAAAAAGTGTTTATATCCTTCATGATTACTTGTGCTAATATCCCTTAATTGGGAAAATGTTATAAAAGATATTTAAATCATCAATACTTCTAAGTTTTATATTTTAAAATTATACTATTCTCCCTTTTTTTCTTTTAAGTGTGATACTGGTGTACTGATTATGTATTTTTAAGTGTACTGATCTTTTGGAGATATATTCTACAATATAGACAGATGAAGTAGTAAGATGTTTGGGATTTGCTTCAAAATAATATTGGATGGAGGAGGAGGTATATAGGGGTATAGATGAAACAAGATGGACATGAAGGGATCATTATATGAGTCTATGTTTTTCTGTGTGAAATGTAACGTTAGTACAGTACAGTTAGTACAGTAACGTTAGTGTAGTATTTTTCCATCCTCTATATATAGCCAAGCAACATTAGTGCACATTTACTCAAGAAACTATAATTCAGAGGCATCTGGGTGGCTCAGTTGGTTAAGTGTCCAGTTTTGTCTCAGGTTGTAATCTTGTGATCTGTGAGTTCGAGACCCGTGTCGGGCTCTGTGTTGACACCTCAGAGCCTGGAGCCTACTTCAGATTCTGTCTCCCTCTCTCTGCCCCTCCCCCTCTTGTACTCTGTCTCTCTCTCTCTCTCTCTCTCTCAAAAATAAACATTAGAAAAAAAAACAACAACAACA
The DNA here is from genome assembly GCF_018350155.1 of Leopardus geoffroyi. Taxonomy (NCBI): domain Eukaryota; kingdom Metazoa; phylum Chordata; class Mammalia; order Carnivora; family Felidae; genus Leopardus; species Leopardus geoffroyi. Next base: position 25,001,227 of record NC_059326.1, on the reverse strand, counting down.
ACTATACTTCAGTCTATAGAAAATGCTCAGTGAACAAATGGACTATTCCCTATCCTATGGCTCATGGCCACAGGATGAGATGTGCCAGTCCAGACCATAGTATCTATACATGAATAGTAAATACTGAATAAATCCAATAAATAACATTCTTTGTCAAAGGTATGAAACATTTTGATTTAATTATTTTGATAAATGTGTGCAATCACTGAAAGGAGAAATAAGATTGTCAATTTGATGATAATTTGCTTATTCTACTAAATTGAAGTCAAAGCCAACAAGTTTTGAATGATGAGATCTGTCTTTGAAATCTGGGGAAGACTCGGGGCGCCTGGGTGGCTCAGTCGGTTAAGCGTCCGACTTCGGCTCAGGTCATGATCTCGTAGTCTGTGGGTTCGAGCCCCGCGTCAGGCTCTGTGGTGACAGCTCGGAGTCTGGAGCCTGCTTCCGATTCTGTGTCTCCCTCTCTCTCTGACTCTCCCCTGTTCATGCTGTCTCTCTCTCTGTCTCAAAAATAAATAAATGTTAAAAAAAAAAAAAAATTAAAAAAAAAAAAAAAAGAAATCTGGGGAAGACTCATCATGCAAGCATTTGTACTATCAAGAAGTAGACTTGTATATTCAGGTAATTATAATGAAGTGTTGTTTTTTTTAAGTGATTAGCTACATTCTTCTCATTTAACACAAAATTCTGCATCCTACAACTTGATTAAGACATATTACTATCCATCAATAAAACCATATTTAATCAAATGTCCAGCAGAACGGGCTATATACAATTGCTAGCTAAGTCCTCTGGTTAACTACTAATCCAAAAAGTTTGTCCTTGTTTAAGCCTTTGTTCTTAAAGTACACTAATAATTTGGTTCACTCTCCTTATTCAGCAATGTATACAGAATATGGATTTTCACTGATGAAAAGTATTACAAGCCCAGTGAAACATCATTGTAAATATCCACTTTAGGATTATCTAGATGTTACAGGTTAGGAATATTCTTACTCACAAAATATTCCCTTCACAAGTGATTTTCTGACTAAATATGTAATTTGAACGTAATTTTTCTGTGTACTACACCTCTTCTAAAACAAATTACAGAATAAAAATGATTTAGTTGAATTCCAGGTAATCAAGATGTTACCATCTTCTGTACAGAGCAGGTCACGGAAAGTTTATTTTACAAAAATGTAATGGGAAATTGCTACATTTTTCTAAAAGTAGAGTAATAAAACCTGTAAGCCTTTTTTTTTTTTTTTTCTGATAAACAAGTGGTATTCAGGTTTTAGTCCATGCTGCATAAATAAATCATAGTTGAGTAAAGTCTACCTGTCAAATGGGAAGACACTGATTAGAAACATTCTTCTAAAACCATGGCCTCCAAACTATTCTCTTCAAAACATGACAGAATATAGTGCTATTCAAATTAACAAATATTCTGGGAATGGAGTATATTCTTAACACAGTTGACGTGGCTAATGAAGGTGTGGGGGGAAGATACTCAAATCCTCAAGTGCCAGATGAGTGGCAAAGAGAGGGGGAAAATCATGAATTTTTCTGGGAGGAATAGGTACTTTCCCTCTTGCCAAAACACACACCAGTAAAATTATACCCACAAATCAAGAAACGTGCAGATTCCCTAAAATCTACCAATGGATCTCAGGTTAGGAGCCCTTGACGTAGAAGGCTGTGGACTTCAGACGAGACCCGGAAGACAGGGAGAAGGACTTAAGCCATAGGACCATATGGTCTTGTTGCACCACCTGTCCCACACATATGCATACTCTTCTAGTAACTAAATAGGGAGCCATCCTTAAGAAATGTAAGCAATCCCCTACACCCAGTAGGCCTTCCAAGTTCCACCTGGAAAAATAAAAAATGTCCATATTCAGAGAAATGTTATTTTCTATACACGTGATTACTATATTACTTCTACCTGTAGAAACAAAACTGAGAACATTTTTGTTCACTGCTGCATCACCAACTTTTAGAACAATGCCTACCCCTATACCCAATAACTGAATAAATAAATTAGCATACTTTCACTTAAGCACAACACATCCTGATAACCAGAATATTCCGAATAAGTTCATTACAAGATCTAAGTTAATTTAAAACAATGTTTTTTATGTTTTTATTTTACTTTTGAGAGAGAGAGAGAGACAGACAGTGAGTGGGGGAGGGGCAGACAGGGAGAGAGACAGAATCTGAAGCAGGCTCCAGGCTCAGAGCTGTCAGTGCAGAGCCAGATGTGGGGCTTGAACTCACGGAATGTGAGATCATGACCTGTGCAAAAATCAGATCCCCAACCGACTGAGCCACCCAGGCGCCCCCATCTACATTAATTTTAAAGGGCAATTTTCTCCAAAAGGAATTTAGATGCTAACCTTTAATTACATACCCCATCAATCTGAAAGCATGACAAAGATTCTTAATACAATATTTCATTTGAGAATAAGTTCTCTTTTCACAGTAATGGAGATATATTAAAATAATAGATCCACCTCAAAAAAGACCCCTGTAAATTAAACGAACTCCTCCTAAATCAAAATGGCCCTTCTCAACTTTGCAATATATGGCTTCAGAACTCCAACGCAATTCAGGTACCCACTAAAGCAGTACCCACTCTGCTGCCTTGTTTCTTTAGATAAACAAAATAAACCAAGTTCAGATTTTTCTATATACTAAGTAACAGGTAAGTCCTACGTATACCTTGTTGCTCCTGGTGGAGACAGCCACCAGAAACACTAGAAAATGAAAAATCAACCTGTGTAGTACACAGTTTCTCATAATACAAAATATGTTACCATTTCAATGGTGAAGTACCAGGGACATATGTTAAAAATCATGTCTCAGAGATTTCTGGGTCAAAATAACAAAATTAGAATACCAAGAACCATTAAAGAATAAAGACTTCTTTTTTCAAGGTTATTTGGGACTTTTTTTTTTTTTTTAGTTTATTCTTATTTATTTTGAGAGAGAGCTCTGTCAGCACAGAGCCTAAGGTGGGGCTTGAACTCCCGAACTTTGAGATCATGACCTGAGCCGAAGTCAAGAGTCGGATGCTTAACCGACTGAGCCACCCAGATGCCCCAAAATACTTCCTAAAATGTAAATGAGCAAGAATATTTAACACGATATTCGGTTGTGTTATTTAACATGATATTAAATATAATTTTTTTTTTAACGTTTATTTATTTTTGAGACAGAGAGAGACAGAGCATGAACGGGGGAGGGTCAGAGACAGGGAGACACAGAATCTGAAACAGGCTCCGGGCTCCGAGCTGTCAGCACAGAGCCCGACGCAGGGCTCGAACTCACGGACCGCGAGATCATGACCTGAGCCGAAGTCGGCCGCTTAACTGACTGAGCCACCCAGGCGCTCCCATGATATTCAATATAAATATTTAACACGATATTAGGTCCTAGCAGCAGTTCACAGGGTCATTCTGGTTCTTCTAAGTCAAGTCACCATAATGGGAGAGAAAAAAATCGACTCATCTAAGTACGACAAGATGATCTCTTATCAAGACAAGGAAAGGACTAAGCTTATCACCAAAATCTATTTTTTGGGAAAAGACTGGGTTTTGTTGAACTTATAAGGCTAAGTTAACTGCTTACTAGGTAGATAATTTATCCCGAATAATATTACAAATATCAGTTCACATAGCACCCCAGATAAAGTGTCAGGTAATGCTGCTTTTAAAACTCTAATAATTGGGGCGCCTGGGTGGCGCAGTCGGTTAAGCGTCCGACTTCAGCCAGGTCACGATCTCGCGGTCCATGAGTTCGAGCCCCGCGTCAGGCTCTGGGCTGATGGCTCAGAGCCTGGAGCCTGTTTCCAATTCTGTGTCTCCCTCTCTCTCTGCCCCTCCCCCGTTCATGCTCTGTCTCTCTCTGTCCCAAAAATAAATAAACGTTGAAAAAAAAATTTAAAAAAAATAAATAAAACTCTAATAATCTTGCTACTTAATTAAGAAGAATGGTACTTAAAAACAATGAACAGAAATGGCATCGCATGAATGTAGCAGAGACTGCAACCAGCTATACCAATCCATTCTCTCCTTGCTCTTTAGTAAACCCAATTTTATTTGGGTCAGCCATATGCTCAGCTAAAGGATTACATTTCTTTCTTCCTCTTTTTTTTGTTTAAAGGATTACATTTCTAAGACACCCTCCTCTCTAGATGTAGCCATGAAACTAAATTCTGGCCAATTAAGATGTAACAGGAAATAGTGTGTGGGACTTCCAGGAAAATTAAGGCTTTCTTCCCTTCATTTTTTCTCCTGCCTGGAATATGGATGGAAAGCCTAAATCATCAGCAGTCACATTAGATCATGGGATAACCCTGAAAAAGGAAGCATGTAAAAGGAAGACAGCTACTACCTGGATCCCCAATGACTTGGAACGAGCAGTGTTATCGGTCTTGGACTGCCTTCCTCTGAATTTCTTTAAATGAGAAAATAAATTCCAATGTATGTAGTTAATGTTCCCAAACTTTGATGAACATTACAATCACCCAACGAGCTTTTAAAAATCTAGACATCAAGGCAGCTGCCCATACTAATTAAATAGGAAAATCTGGGGATTGAAATCAGGTATTAATACTTCTCAATAGACTTCAAGTTCGGACACTATTGCTTTAGGTACTTAAGTCCCCCGCCCCCATATTAAGCCCTTATTACTAACAGCTGATTCTAAATAGGATAGTGCATAAGCATCAGGGGGGACAAAAAAAGGATATCTTTATGGCTACATTTTTAAGTGAAAACCTGCAAATGGAAAGGCATTTTTAAATATCACTACATTGTAATTTACCATTAAAGTAGGAAGACACAGTGTATTTATTAAGTACTTTGCTTATTTTTTAAAGCATTATCTCATTTCATCCTCACCTCAACCCTATGAGGCTGTATCAGGCATGTTTAACAGTTGAAGAAACAGAGGCTCAGAGAAAACAACTTATTCAGGGTCTCACATCATGTAACTGGCAGAGCCAAGATACAAGTTCCTATTTGTGTAATTTCAAGGCTGGTGCATTCTCCAACATGCTGTAACTCAAGAAGAAAAGAGACTGAGAGCCCTCTAAAGAGTTACATTTTTTTTCTTGAGGAATTATTAATTTCATGAAAGGACAAATTTGAAAACTAATTTAAAAAATGAATAGGGGGAAAGCATCCCAATTAAATCTGTAAGCATTTTTATGAGCCACAAAAATATTACCTTCAAGTTAATTTTTACAAAAAAAAATTTGCTCCCAAGTAACATTAAATAAATGAATTTTAAAAATCAAGCATTCCTTATTTTTCAGTTTTGTAAACAGATCTTTAAGAAGTACCATCATTAGAGGGAAAACTGGCTGATGAGAAAGAATTTATTAAAAAACATGCAATCTAAATTAGTTAATGCAGTGACTTAACTAAATTCTGACACAGTTATTAAGTTTAAAATGCACAGATTTTCAGAAGGGTCTCAGCTCTTTCACTGGCTGGCTCTTTTACGTAATTCCATTTACACCAAAAGTTAATGTTGATTAAGTGACAGAGGAACAATAAGGAAACAGAGCGTTTGAACAACACTATGTAGATCAACTGGACCTCACAGACATATGAACCCTGCACCCAACTGTAGTAGAATATGCATTCCTCTCAAGTGTACATGGAACATTCTCCAGGACAAACCATGTTTCAGGCCATGAAACAAGTCTTAACAAATTCAAGACTGAAATCATACAAAGTATTTTTTCTGATCACAAGGGAGAAAAATAGAACTCAAGTTTTACAAAGTGAAAACCTGAAAATAGAAAGGCATTTTAATATATTATCATACTGCAATTTATTATTAAAGTAGGAAAATAAAGAGTATATTTATTGAGTACTTTGCTTAAGTTTTAAGAGTTATGTTATTTAATCCTCAAATATAAGGAAATTACACAACAGACTCTTAATCAATGAGTCAAAGATATCACAAATGAAATTAGAAAACACCTTGGAAGAAATGAAAATGAAAACACAACATACCCAAACTTATGAGATGCAGCTAAAGCAGTGCTAAAAAGAATTTCATAGATAAATGTATACATTAAAAATAAGAAAGATCTCAAATTAACAACCTAATTTGACACCTCAAAAAACTACAAAGAGAATAAACTAAATCCAAAGCTGGCAGAAGGAAGAAAATAATGAAGATTAGAGCAAAGATCAAAATAGAGAACAGAAAAACAATAGAAATAATCAACAAAACTAAGCTGGATTTTTAAAAAGATTTGATAAATCCTTAGCTGGATCAAGAAAAAAAAGAAGACTCAAATAACTAAAATCAGGAAAGTGGGGTCAATACAACTGATGCCACAGAAATAAAAAAAGGTAATAAGACAATACTATGAAAAACTGTACATCCACAAATTCCAATAACCTAGAAATAATAAATTCCTAGACACATAACCTACCTAGACTGACTCATTTAATAAACGGTAAATCTGAACAAACCAATAATGAGTAAGGAGATTAAATCAGTAATCTAAAACTTCCCCCCAAAGATAAACCCTGACCACATGGCTTCACTGAAGAATTCTATCAACATTTAAAGGAGTAACACTAGTCCTCTGGAATTCTTCCAAAAATACTAAAGAGGAGGGAATACTTCCAAGCTTATTCTATGAGGCCCTGATAGCAAAGCCAGATAAAAACCCTACAAGAAAACTACAGACCATTATTTCTGATGAATAATGATGTAAAACTCTTCATCAAAGTACTAGCAAATAGAATTGAATAACACATTAAAAGGATTACACACCATGACCAAGGGGGATTAGTTCCTGGAATGCAAGAATGGTTCAACATAGGGCAATCAATCAATATACTATGTACCACGTAACAGAATTAAGGAATCACATGATTGTCTCAATAAGTATAGAAAAAAGATTTGACAAAATTCAACACTTCTTCATGGTAAAAACATTTAACAAACTAAGAACAGAAAAACACAATCTCAACTTAACAAAGCAATTTATGAAAAGTCCAGAGCAAACATCATACTCAATGGTGAAAGACTGAAAACTTTTCTTCTAAGATTGGGAACAAGGACGCCCACTCTCATTTCTTTTCAACATGGTATTAGAAGGTCTAGCCAGAGCAAATAGGCAAGAAAAAGAAATGAAAGGCAACCAAACTACAAAGGAAGAGGTAAAATTGTCTCCATTCTAAGATGGCAGGATCTTATACGTAGAAATGCCTACGGGTTATGTGCATGTGTGCATGCACTCACACGCACTGTTAGAACTAATAAATTCAGTCAAATCGCAGGACACAAAATCAACACACAAAAACCAGTTGTTTCTATACACTAACAATGAACAATCTGAAAAAGAAATTATGAAAACAATTCCATTTACAGTAGCATAAAAAAAGAATATAACACTTTAGGAATAAACCTAACCAAGCAGTTGAAAACCTTGTACGCTGAAAACTACAAAACATTGTTGAAATAAATTCAAGAAAACACAAATAAGTGGAAAGATGCTCACAGACTGAAAGGCTTAAAACTGTTAAGATGTCCTTACTCTCCAAAGCGTCCTACAGATTTGACACAATCGCAATCAAAATCCCAATGGCATTCTTCATAGAAATATAAAAATTCATCCCAAAATTGATATAGAATTCCAAGGGACATGTCAATAAGTCAAAATAATTTTCAAATAGAAGAACAAAGTGAGAGGACTCATATTTCCTGATTTTAAAATGTATTCGAAAGCTAAGCCATCAAAACAGTGTGGTACTAGCATAAAGACAGACTAGTGAAATACTACAGAGGGCCCAGAAATAAATCCTTGCATATATGATCAAAAGATCTCTAACAAGGGGGCCAAGACCACTCAATGGGGGAAAAGACAGTCTTTTTTTTTTTTTTTTTAATTTTTTTTTTTTTTTTTCAACGTTTATTTATTTTTGGGACAGAGAGAGACAGAGCATGAACGGGGGAGGGGCAGAGAGAGAGGGAGACACAGAATCGGAAACAGGCTCCAGGCTCTGAGCCGTCAGCCCAGAGCCCGACGCGGGGCTCGAACTCACGGACCGCGAGATCGTGACCTGGCTGAAGTCGGACGCTTAACCGACTGCGCCACCCAGGCGCCCCAAAGACAGTCTTTTCAAAAAACAGTGCTGGGAAAATTGGCTATCTACATGCAAAAAAAAAAAAAAAAAAAAAAAAAAAAAAATGAAGCTAGACCCTTATCTTTTTTTTTTTTTTTTAAATGTTTTTATTTATTTTTGAGACAGACAGAGACACAGCATGAGCAGGGGAGGGGCAGAGAGAGAGGGAGACACAAAATCTGAAGCAGGCTCCAGGCTCTGAGCTATCAGCACAGAGCCCGACGCAGGGCTCGAACTCACAGACTGTGAGATCATGACCTGAGCTGAAGTCGGATGCTTAACCGACTGAGCCACCCAGGCGCCCCAAAGCTGGACCCTTATCTTATGCTATGTACAAAAATTAACTCCAAAGGGATTAAAAACCTAAGTGTAAGATGTAAAACTATACAACTCCAACACAAAAGCACAACAGAAAATCTTTATAACATTGGATATGGCAATAACGTCTTGGAAATGACACTAAAAGTATAGGCAACAAGAACAAAAAGAGACAAATGGGACCACAACAAGCATAAAACTTTTGGTGCATCAAGAGACGTTATCAAAAGAGTGAAAATGCAACCTATAAACAGGAGAAAATACTCATAAATCATATATCTGGTAAGAGGCTAATATCCAGAATAGATAATAGATTCCTAAAACTTAAGAACAAAAATCAATAACTCAATTAAAAATTGGGTAGAGAATTAAATAGACATTATTTCAAAGATGATATACTAATGGTCAACAAATATGTGAAAAGATGCTCAACATCATTAATCATCAGTGAAATGTCAAATCAAAACCACAATGAGGTATCACCTCACATCTATTAGGATGGCTACTGTCCAAAAAACAAAAAATAATAAATGTTGGTGAGGATGTGGAAAAACTCAAACGCTTGTACACTGTTGGTGGGGTTGTAAAATGGAGCAACGGGTATGGAAAACAGTATGAAATTTCCTCAAAAAATTAAAAACAGAACTATCATACGATTTAGCAATTCAACTTTGGAGTACATATCCAAAGAATCAAAAGAAGGGTCTTGAAGAGATATTTACAGTCAAGAGGTGGAAGTTACCCATCTGTCCAACAGAGAATTGGATATACAGGTAATGGGATATATTCAGCTTTAAAAGGCGAGGCAATCCCGTCACATGCTACAACATGGATGAAGCTTAAAGACATCATGCTAAGTGAAATAAGTTAGTCACAAAAAACCAAAATGAGTCCATTTACATGAGGTATCGAAAGCAGTCAAATTCATAAAGACAGAAAATAGAATGAATGGTGGTCACTAGGGGCTGCGGACCTGGGGGTTAGAGGGGAACGGGAGTCATTTAAATGGGTATTCAGATGAATTTCAGATGCACAAGATGAAACGTTCTGGAGATCTGTTTCATAACAATGTGAATATACTCAACATTACTAAACTGTATACTTAAAAATGGTGAAGATTGAAAATTTTATTATTTCATGATCATAAAAAAAATGTTTAAGGTACCGTTTACTGAATTATCCCTAACTCAATATGGGAATTATTAAGTACACATAGAGTTTTAAAACATGGAAAAAAAATCTATTACAGTAATGCCTAAAAAGCTTACGAAAAGTATTTTAGATTCTACAAGAGTGCCGAAAACATACAATCCTACGTACCTTGGCTTGTCTCTTTTTTCTCTTTGTCTTTCAAAATCTCGTCCTCTGTCCTTTCCGTCTCTTGGTTTTTCTTCTATCCTGTCTTTTACTTTATACTTTTCTTTATATTTTTTCCCCAGAACAATATCTTCCTGTAAAGGAGGGGGTGGACTAGGCGTTCGAGGTCCTTTCTTTTTACTCTGGTTGCCTTTTGAATTCCTGAAGGTGACACAAAGCTATCATTAGAGGTCCAATTACTTTTGGGAGGTCAAATGGGTATTTTTTCATTTTAAAAATGGTAGCATTCCTTCCAATGCCTTGCCTTTTACTATCTTACGCAATAGTAATCAATATCCAGAAAAAAAAGCAACACACAGAAATGAGCGAATAATTTACTTGCCACTTACATAATTTTAAAGGGTAGGTTTCTGAGAAAGATAGAGGTGGAATAGGAAGATTCTTTCCAACAGAAGAAATGACACAGGACAACTTCATGAACTTTTTTTTTTTTTTTTAGCTTATATAGAAAGATAGATGAAGAAAATAAAAATCATGTATAATTCCACTACCCAAGGATAACCCTTGTTAACAACTTGTATATGCCCACACTTTTTCCATGTCTCTTTCCCCCTCCCCCAATCTTTTTACAACGTTTTCTAAAATTTTTTGTACTAAACACAGCATGGGGATCTTTCTACAACAAAAAATAGATGTAATAATTTTTATAAATTGTATTGAATTTCATCAAATAGATATGCTCCATAACTAAACAGTTTCAGATTGGTAAGTTTTTAGGTGGCCTCCATGTTTTATTATAAGGAACAGAAAATTATATCATCTATAAATGAAATCCTAAACATTGTTAATAAACATTGATTTAAATCTTTGAGTTAAGAAATATTTCTCAACTCTAAGGTTACAAAAAGAGTCCTCTAATTTTTGGGAATTCTGTATTTTACACTTAATCTACCTAAAAGTGATTTTTGGGTGTAGAATATTCTCTTTAATTTAGCACTTTAAATAATTTTATCCAAATGGTGTGACTTTGACCCTTATGTATCCAAAGTTATCTGTCTTTACCTCATACCTGCACAATAGTTTGACTGAATACAGTATTTTGGTATCAATATCCTTTTACCTCAGACCTCTATAAATATTGTTACAATATCTTATAACATTTAGTGTTGTAGATGAAAAATGTAGAGTCCATTTTTTTTCCCTATGCATGTTACCCAGTTTTTCAGCTGGGATGATTATAATTCTTCCTTAGAAATTAAAATTTTCATGAAGATATATCTAGGTTTTCTTTTTTTAACCTCTTCCAGAACTCAGTGAACTATTTAAAAAATAGTTTTTTTTTTTAACGTTTATTCATTTTTGAGAGAGAAAGACAGAGCGCAAGAAGGGGAGGGGTAGAGAGGAAGACACAGAATCCGAAGCAGGCTCCAGGTTCTGAGCTGTCAGCACAGGGTCTGACATGGGGCTTGAACTCACTAACTGTGACATCATGACCTGAGCCGAAGCCGGATGCTTAACAGACTGAGCCACCCAGGCGCCCCAATGAAAAATTACTTAAAAATTATTTTAAAGATAAAATAATAGAGGAATTCTTGACACAAACTGTATTTTCACATCACTTCCTGTGACAGAGACCAGCTAGGTGTTTACTAAATGTTGTCCTGGGCACACTGCTGGAACTATACTGTCTTGACTTCCTTGAAATGAGATATGGCCAAGTGACCAAGTTCTGGCCAAAAAATGCTTGTGGAACTGTACACCACTACCAGGCCTAATAAATGATTCTCATACTCCAGGCAACTGTAAACTGTAGAGCCCAATAAGAGCAGTATTCCAATTAATTTTTTTTCTTTAGGCATTCCATTTTTTGATGTCCACAAAACCCAAGCGAAGCCATCTCAAAAGGAGCCTGGGTTACTGAATCTTTATGCATAAAAGAGCCACCTGTTAATCAGAAACACCCATTCTGATTTGCTTTGAGTGAGAAATAAACCTCCGTAGCATTAAATTCACATTTTGGGACTAAGCTATTATAACAACAGAATTATATCAATACACTCACTATGGTATAGAATTTTTCCACATTTCCTTCAAAACTATACGTAGTTGGAAATCACAATTATGTTACAATATAGGCTTTTCAAGTGCCTTCCAACTACAGGGGTCAAAAGTGGTTCTGCCCATTCTAAAGGCAACTAAGATCTTTCAACCTTTTTTAAGTCAACTGATTTCTCCGTAATGGCACAGAGTTCAATTAATTTCATCTATCATTTTTAGATCCTTTCTTTCTCTGCATCAGACTCTGTGCTGACAGCTCAGAGCCTGAAGCCTGCTTCTGATTCTGTGTCTCCCTCTCTCTGCCCCTCCCCTGCTCGCACTCTGTCTCTAGCCCTCAAATGAATAAACATTAAAACAAACAAAGAATCTGAATTTTATTCAACCAAATGGAAAACCACAGAATTTTTCAATGGCACAGTAAATTAACTGCAGTCATTCTTTCAAGATTTCTCACAACATCCGTAAAATGAATGAATACAGGGGGTTGCGGAATGAAATGTTTATGTGCACAGGAGAGTGGACACTAGATAAAGTAGAAGGATGATACAATAACCTAGGCAAAAAGGAGTCCGAAACTGGAGTCCGAAATAGGGTTAAAGACTCTAGAAACTAGAAGGAAGACAAATACGAGTTTCATTGTGGATTCAGATAGTTTGCCAACTGGTTGTATGTTGAAAGAGGTTAGTTTAGCTTTTTTCCTCGAACAAAATCAGTGTATACGCTTTCATTAAAACAAAATTTAAATAGTACAGAATGACATTAAATAGAAAAATGTCTTCTGTCTTATTGTTAGTCCCTCAATGTAATATCTACTCATTTCTGCTTTTATTTCAACTGGCTACTGCAGTAATTCTAAATAATATATTCATACTACTTAGTATAAACTAAGAATCTAATCTCATGACCATTTGCACAAGGAGACAAGAAAAATGTTCACTGTGTATAATTTGTAACAGTGAAAAACTGAAAACAACTTATAAGTTCAACAACAGAAAAGTAAACACATAGTATAAATACTCAAATGACAAAAGGCTACATAGATCAATACAAATATAAAAAATGTTAAGTGAAAAAGAAAGTTGCAGAAGCAAAGCTTTAATATATAAATACTACGACTAAGTAGATAAAAATAATACACATGAAAGTATAAACACACATGCTCAAGTACCAAAAACAAATTCAAGAGGGAAGGACAGAAAATACATAGGTGTGTTATGCTTTATTTTTAAAAAAAAAAAAAAAAGCTCTGGAGGACAGCAGATGGGACACAGACATTTGTTTTATTGTTCTCTATCAATTTTCTTTTAAACAGAAACATTTTGTACCTTTATTTTCTTTTCAAATTTTTATTTAAGTTCTGTTAACACACAGCCCAATACTGGTTTCAGAAGTAGCAATCAGGGATTCATCACTTACATGTAACACCCAGTGCGCATCACAACAAGGGCCCTCCTTAATACCCATCACCCAATTAACCCATCCCTACCCACATCCCTCCATCAACCCTCAGTTTGTTCTCTATCTTTAAAAGTCTCTTCTTCTGGTTTGTTTCCTTCTCTCTCTCATCCCCACCCCCTATATGTTCCTCTGCTTTGTTTCTTAAATTCCATATATGAGTGAAATCATATGGTCATACCTTTATTTTAGAAGAAAAAAACTTACATTAAATACTGAATGTATTACAAGGATTCTTCTGTAATCTACTAATTCTTCTGAGTATCACTTCAGATTTTGGGTACCACTTCAGAAAAAGCTATTTCATTCTGGCATTATTTACCACCCTACTGACCTCTGCTGGTCCAACAAGGGTGAGGATACTGCAGTTGCCTTCCTGTCTTTCTTGCTTGCTGAAGATGACGATTTAGGGCTTGACTTTCGCTTTGGAGATTTGCTTGACTTTCTTAGAGAAGGAGATGGAGATAATTTTGATCGAATCACTTCTGGTGAAACCTTTTAAAAGAATTCAGTAGATCAATCAGAAACTCCTTCAATCATGGGTGTTATAATCAGATAACAAACCAGGTGTTTCTAAATCATACCAAAATTCAAATGAAATATTAAGTGCTGTTATAGCCACCAAGTGTTAGTCTGACTTCTAAACATGTGTTTTTAACCAATAGGCTAATTACAATTACCTGCCCTAACATAACACTATTATTAACAAAGCAAACCAAAATTATACAATTTCAAAATCTCCTCAGAAAAATCACAAATTACATTCCAATAAATTGTACCCCTACTCTTTAAAAAATAAACAAGTATTCTAGACATAGCTTAGGCCTAAGAAACAGACATACATAGATTCAAATCCCATTTAACATTAGCCGGTGAATCTACGCAGCACAACCTTAGTTTTTTCACCTGTCCAAAAGCAAAATATTTCCTATTTATCTAATAGAGTAATGTAAATATTAACATGTAGTTGATTTACAGTAACGTGATCAACGTATCAACATCCTGATACAATTTAAGACACAACAAATGGCTAATGAGTTCTCTGATCAATACCCATGATGATATTAATTGCTAACATGTATTTCAATAGCATACCTCCTTTTTAATAATAATTTCTTCTCTCTTGTCCATGTTTTCTTGTTCGAGCTTCATTAATTCCCTCTGTATCTTCTGACGCTTCATTTCCAATGACAACTCATGAACATAATCATAATTAATATCTCCATTGTCAGAATCTTTAAGATAAAATTCCATTACTTGTCAGAAACTATCAAAATTATCTACACCAAAAATTAGAGAAATTTTTTCAACTAATTTTTTATGCAAATTAAAATGGTGGTCTTTCATTAGAATAACATACTTCTCAAAGATAAAAAATATATACTGTTTCTATAAAGGGTTAAAATTAGCATGGCTGATTTCTTTATGAAACGCCAAACATTTTTTTTTTTTTTCTCAACGTTTTTATTTATTTTTGGGACAGAGAGAGACAGAGCATGAACGGGGGAGGGGCAGAGAGAGAGGGAGACACAGAATCGGAAACAGGCTCCAGGCTCTGAGCCATCAGCCCAGAGCCCGATGCGGGGCTCGAACCCACGGACTGCGAGATCGTGACCTGGCTGAAGTCGGACACTTAACCGACTGCGCCACCCAGGCGCCCCACGCCAAACATTTTTAAGACACTTGGGTTTTCTTAAAGTGATTTTGGGTTGTCTGGCAGTTGGGTTTTTGGTTAGGAGATGGGATTTCACAATTTTACCGTTAAAAAACTCACATGTAAATTCTAAGTATTAAAAATACCAAAGCCTTCAGTATTTCAGGCTGTATATATGATTTCATTATGTCCTTGACTTTCTTAAAGATTCATCAGTATTAAATGAAGGTAGCATTAGGTGTCCTACATTGCTTCCATATTTCTTTTTTATTAGTGACACAACTGATTTGTATCTAAAACTAAAGTTTGGTAATTTTAACACTAATGTGTACATGAGCTAACATCCGAAAGATCTGTAACTTTTCCATTATAAGCGATTTGTGACAGTTCCTTAGATCAGAACTGTCCATCTCCTCAACAGATGTGGTACGATGTCTATTTCCATTCATTTTTTCCAGTGGAAAAAATATAAAGACTTGTTAAGGAAAAAAAAAAAAAAAAAACAGGAAAGAAAAAGAAAGAATGATGTGCAGAGCTATTCCTTCGCAACATGCAGAAGTTTTCGGGGGCTACTGGCACTGTCACCCAGCCTCTCACCCTCATTTGTTATATATAAATGCCAAAGAGCCTAGAGGAAGGAATTTCAGTGACTCTTATCCTAACACATGACAATGTTGGGCTACACTGATAACAAACTGAGGTGCCTTTTCTTTTTTTTTTTTTTTTTTTTTAAATTTTTTTTTTTTTTTCAACGTTTATTTATTTTTGGGACAGAGAGAGACAGAGCATGAACGGGGGAGGGGCAGAGAGAGAGGGAGACACAGAATCGGAAACAGGCTCCAGGCTCTGAGCCATCAGCCCAGAGCCTGACGCGGGGCTCGAACTCCCGGACCGCGAGATCGTGACCTGGCTGAAGTCGGACGCTTAACCGACTGCGCCACCCAGGTGCCCCTGAGGTGCCTTTTCTAACTACACTTTTAGCACTGAAGATCACCATTCCTTAACCTGGGGTAAAGAAATAAAATGAAAAACTAAAAAAACCACGATGATAAATAGTCCTACTTGACTGTCGAAAACACAAGAAAATGAACATCATTGTCGTGTACAGATCAAATACATTATAATTCCAACTATCCATTTAGTTGCTTGGGAACAGAGAGGGTAACTACATATCCTTTATCTGTGTAACTAAATTGATTGCTCATCTTATATTGGAAGATGATGACAATTTTTCAGTAAATATATAAAATAGACTAAATCACATTTTTCAGTCAGAAAGCAATTACTAAATATTTAAGGACTATATTTACTAGGTATAATTTACTATATTTAAGAACTATATTTACTAGATAAAATGATTGGAGATACTGAATTTAATTAAATAAATAATGGCTATCTGTATACTATTTTGTACTCTGAGACACTTTGTATCAATGAATAATAGGGTTCAAAGATTCAGTCTGACAGTATTGCTAGCAGATAAAATTCCATAGCTAAATACTAAGTATGTATAAAACAAAGAGTAATTAATTGTGAAGAATGATTTATAGTGTTTTTAATGGTATTATCAATAATACCCTGCACCCCTCTAAAAACTACTACCTGGAAATATCACCAATATAGAACACAGGTAAGAAATGAAAAGTTGGCTTTCAGTCCTTCAATCCCCAGCTATCCTACCAAAGGGGTAAGCCTGAACAGTTAAAATATATGTCAGAGTCAATGTACTATAATATATTTTGCTCAGATGAAAAGCTCTCTAGTCTTTACTCAGATACAATTTATTCTTATTTTATGCATAGCTATTATAAACAAAAGGAAGATGTCTTCCTAGCCTATAAGGAGATGAAATACAAAACAGACATGATGCAACCTGACAAAAAAAAAGAAGTCTGAAACCATTTAATAAATTTAGAAAATGTGTCTCATACCTTGAGGTTATCATTATAACTGCCTAATAAAAACTGATTCATATAGATAGATGATTAGTCTAAGTCATTAGAAAAATATTAAAAACAATTAGAATGGCATATTTTATAAGGCAGCTATTTTTAAAAATATATAATACAAAAATACAATATGTAAGGTTGACATTCCTCATACATACAGAGTTCTTACTGATTGAAAGGAGAATGCAAGGACATGAACAGGCAATTCACAAAAAGAAGGAAATGCAAATGGTACCTAAATATGCCTTTTCCATGTATTAAAGAGGTACTTTTTTCTAATTATAGTATTAGGTATTAGCAAAGGTATAGATAAAAGGTATGTTCACTCTTTGAAGGTTAACAATGCAAACTAGGACACTGGGACATCTATCTTGGAAAGTAATTAGGCAATGTGGGTAAAAGCCTTAAGAACATTAATACCCTTTAATGAAACAATTTTACTTCTAGTAATCTGTTTTATGCAAATAATCATAGAAATACACAAGGTATACGTATATGGATTAAAGACTGTACCGTTGAGTATTCGCTTCTGTCTTTAATATATACATTCTCACTATTAAAAGTGTTAATTCTTAAGTACACAGGGTGAATGGAGAAATTCCATTACACTCCTCCCACTGCTACCTTACTCCAGTGATAACAATGTTACTAGTTTAGTGTTGTATGCATAAAAATAAACCTTTATATTTATGCTCTTTAAAATAATGGGACTAAAACTATACACAATGCCCTATAGAAATACCTTTCCACATCATACAAAGAGGAACCATTTTAACATCTGAAAAGCATTTCATAATATGAACACATTATAATTTAGTGAACCAGTTTCCTTCTGATACACATTGTTTTTAGTATTTTGCTCTATAAACAAGACTTCAATGGACATTCTGACACCTTCCTTGGTTCACAAGTGCAAAGTATTTCTTTAGGGCAGATTTTTTTTTTTTTTAATGTTTATTTATTTATTTTGAGAGAGAGTAAGCTAGTGAAAGAATGGTGAGCAGGTGAGGGGCAGTGAGAGAGGGAGAGAATCCCAAGCATGCCCAATGCGATCAGCGCACAGAGCCCGATGGGGTACTTGAAGGGTGAGATCATGACCCAAGCCAAAATCAAGAGTCAGACAACTGAGGCATCCAGGTGCCCCTAGAACAGATTTCGTAAGCTACAGAGTTGCTGGATCAAAGAGAAGTGTAACTTTATTTTTAATATTACCAAACTACACCTCAAAACAGCTTTTACCAACGGAAACTCCCATTTCTAACGTTTATATTTTTCATTTCTGTCAATTTGAAGGATAAAAAATGCTACCTTTTTATTTTCCTTGACTTCCTTCTGTAGTGAGCGTGAGTAACAACTGACCATTTCTATTTCCTCTATGAATTACCTATTTAATTTTTTTTGCCCATTTATCAACTGGACTGTATTTTCCTTTTATTTGTGGAGCTCATTATATGTTTATATAGTACTTTTACCATGTGCTTATACATGTTATACATGGTAAATATGTCCTTTTGGTGATCTACTTCTTAATTATTAAACTGTAGTTTAGTTACACAGAAAATTTAAATCTTTATGTACTCAAAGAAGGCTTCTGGGTTTTATGCCTTACTTTAGAAGAATGTACCCACCTATAAGATTACCAAATACATTCATTTATTTCCTCTTCTACTGCAATGACACTTTTCCTTTTTATGTTACTGCACTAGTCAGTATGGTAAACAAATAAGATGAAGTTTAAGGAACCAAATAAAAAACAGACTTGGGGGTAAGGAGTTGGAAATACAGGCAGCAACCAGATAATGAAAAGTTCTGTACAGTAAGAATTTGTACTTGGTTCCTGAAGGCAATGGGAAATCCAAATTTTATTTGCTTTTTTTTTTTTTTTCAACGTTTATTTATTTTTGGGACAGAGAGAGACAGAGCATGAACGGGGGAGGGGCAGAGAGAGAGGGAGACACAGAATCGGAAACAGGCTCCAGGCTCTGAGCCATCAGCCCAGAGCCCGACGCGGGGCTTGAACTCACGGACCGTGAGATCGTGACCTGGCTGAAGTCGGACGCTTAACCGACTGCGCCACCCAGGCGCCCTATTTGCTTTTTTTTTAATGTTTGCTTATTTTTGAGAGACAGAGCATGAGTGGGGGAGGGGCAGAGAGAGAGAGGGAGACATGGAATCCAAAGCAGGCTCCAGGCTCTGAGCTGTCAGCACAGAGCCCAATGCAGGGCTCAAACTCATGTACCATGAGATCATGACCCAAGCCTAAGTCGGACGCTTAACCAACTGAGCCGGCCAGGCACCCCGGGAAATCCAAATTTTATGCAGAGGAATGAAGACATTTATTCTTTCAAAAGAGCATTCTGGAACTCAGGGAGTGGAAGAAGATATTCACAATACGTATATCTGATAAAAGATCTTATATCCAAAATATATAAAGAATTCTAAACAATTAAGAAAACAGGTAATGCAATACAATAGGCAAGTCTGGAATACACAGTTTACAAAATAGATTGTACAGTGGTCAATAAACGTGAAAAAGTTGTCAACTTTATTAGTCATTAGGGAAATGCACACTAGAACCACAATAAGATACCACACACCTCCAGAATGGCTAAGATGAAAAAGATAAAAAGTACCATATGAAAAATAATCATTTTTAATTTGACATTATCTACCAAAGATGAACATATGCAAACTCCATGATCTAGCAATCCAATTTCCAGGCATAAGATGAAGAGACATGGGTACGAGTGTAGCAAAAGATATGATTAAGAACAGGAACAGCACCCTACTCATAACGGTTCAAAATTAGAAATTATTCAAATGTTTAGCACCATTAGAATGGATAAATTATGACATATTCATACAATGAAATCCTATACAGCTATAATAATTAATAAACTACAACTATGTGCAATAAATAATACAGTTAATCTCAAATATACTGTAAGCAAAGGAAGCTAAACATAAGAGTACTGCTATATATTCCATTTATACAGAGCTCAAAAACAGACAAAACTAATCAATGGTGGTAGAAATCAGGGTAGTAGTTATCTCTGGGAGGTAAGGGTTGGGAGTTAGTGACTGGAAAGGGAGCACAAAGGGGTTTATGGGATCCTATTAATTTTCTATTTATTGACTTGGGTAACAGATTATACAAGTTTGTTCTGTCTGTGAAAATTCAGTGAGTTGCACACATGAATCATGCACTCTTCTGAATGTATACTACACTTCAGTTAAAAAAATTCTTTTAAGATTATTCTGGCTTCCAAGTGGAGAATAAATTAGAAGACAAGATTAATAACTTCAAGGCATGAGATTAGGAGGCTATTGTGGTAAAATATATTTGTATGCAGTAAACAAATATCTTAACTAAAATATTAGTAGTCATTTAGAAAAACAGGTGGTTCTGAAAGATAGGCAGAAATCTCAGAACTCTGTAAACATCTAGGGTGAGGGGAAGAAATATCAAATAATAACTCCCAGGCTTTGGGGGACCCAGTAGAAAGTGGTAGTCTTAGGGAACTCAGATAGAGAGATCCAGTTGACAGATGCCTCAACTGAGAGCTCCAGATACTGGATTCATTAACACACAGATGCTAATGATGCCCTGAAAGGATGACTTCATCTGGAAGGAAAAATTAAAATTGAGAAGAGGTGGCTAGGCAAAGGGAAAACAACTGAAAGCAGAAGCCACTTCTAGAAACAAGTGGTTCTCAAAGAGGGGTCTGCGGACTCCTCGGGATCTCCAAAACAATTCTTGGAGTTTCAGAAGATCAAAAATATTTCTACAATACTACATCACTTGGGTGGCTGGTCTACTATTCTCTCCTGGGTATACAGCTGGGTTTTCCAAAAGTCACATGATACGCAGTAGCATTAACAGATTGGATGCGGAACCAGACATAAAAATCTAGATGTCTTCAACTAAGCCAGATGTTAAAAAGATTTACAAAAACATGTAAAACACTGCCCCCTCCTTGTGATTTTTAGTTTCCAAAACCAATCTATTTTCTATAAAAGTATATGCTGGGCTTATTATTTTCACTGTTCAATAAATTAATAAATAAGTATTTAAAAAATTTCTCAGATTCGATTTCTAATATGGCAAGAATTAAAACAAATAACCCACTAAGTCAAAAGCTGTTTGGGATCCTTAGAAAAAGTGAAAAGTGTCATGAGACCAAAAAGTTTGACAAATACTAATACAAAGCAATTTCTTCTGAGTCTAGCTAAAACTGCTATTCACGTTAGATTTAAAACGTAGAAAGTCTATTAAATTGGTTCAGTGTCATTATCTGGGGATTGAGATGACTATATCCATGCTTCAATATTCTTCCAAACATGTTTTAATCCATAGAGACAAAATATCAAAACCTGAGTTCAAATCAAGAGAAAACTGTAATAGCCATGTGTAGATTTTCTATGTAAAACTATTATAAAAGGCATCTACTCACCTTTTAAATGATTTTTGTATAGTAAAATCACTTTAGTTTTTTTAAAGATGATAGCCTAGAGCCAAACCTTGGGAATCAACATTTAAGGGATAGATAGAACACAAGGAGCCTCCGTTCAAGACTGGAGGGCTTCAAAGGAAGACAGAAAAACTGAAGAGTGATAGATGAAATCCAAGGACAAAGTGTTTCAAAAAGGCTCTCGAATGCTGCAGAAAGATTACAGAATAGAGACAAGTATCAGGGTGCCTTGGTAGCTCAGTCACAGTTTGGCTCAGGTCATGATCTCACAGTTCATGGGTTGTAACCCTGTATATGGCTGTCTGCTGACAGCTGGGAGCCTGGAGCCTGATTTGGATTCTGTGTCTCACTCTCTCTCTGTCTCTCTCCTGTTCACGCTGTCTCTCTCTCTCTCAAAAATAAATAAACAATTAAAAAAAAAGAGAGAGAGAGACAAGTATGTCTCTATTTATTTAGCAAAGAGGAGGTCATCAGTGACCTTGAAAAGCCATTTTACTGAAGACATGGGTCAGAAAACTGAGCAAGTATGAGGTGAAAAAAGTAGAGACCGCAAGGCACAGAGTTACTTCACAAATTTAGTTGTAAAGTGGGGATAAGCCGGGTGATGGGTAAAAGTCATGTGGGGAGAAGAGAAAGAGTGTCCAGACGGATGTTAAAGATGTAAAAGAGAATGTATAACAAATGAACAAAATTGCAGAAGGGGGAGGAAATCAGATTCAGGACACAGGAGTAGATAACCTTATATAGCAAGAGGGAGGCTTCTTACAAAGAACAAAAGAGAAAGAATAAAGTTCAGGTGGGGAAAAGAAGACCAGCTTGTAAGTGTGGTAGCAGAAAGTTGAGGGAGTTACTAGATGGTGAGCTGCATCATCTCTGTGTAGTAAAGAGCAGACAGGAGACATGAAGGGTCCACAGGGAGATCTGAGGAGAGAGTCTGAAATAGCTACTATGAAGACAAGGAGGAAACTCTTCTTAGGCTTTTAAATGGGAATAGAGAAATTTTTATTTTTAAAGATTAAGGGGTATCTAGTATATTCAGAATATTTATCTCAAAGTAATTAAAATGAAAAGAATGCTGAGTGTGTTTAGCTAATCCCTTCACAGTTAGGCAAAGTTCGCTATCCAACCTCAAACAGTCAAGATTTGTAGTATTTTATTTCAATATATGAACTATTTAGTCACCTACAATGAGACATTACAGCTGCTTCTACTACTATTTTGTAAGAGGTATTACATTGACTTATGAAATCCCAATAAACTAATCATAAGGAAATTCCCTATCTGCTCTTAGGAGTAAGTTTTAAGTAGACAACACTGTCCAGAAGTGGAATGGATTTCCTAAAAAAATACTGATGTTCAAATTACAGGAGAGGCATTTAGCATACTTTTGAAGTCTCAGAATAGATCTCTTTAAAGATTGTTCTTCAGTGTAATAGTAAATATTTTAGGCTTACAGACTGTTGGCTCTCGTAAGTACTCGACTCATCCACGGTAGGTCAAAAGCAGCCATAGGAAATATGTAACCAAATAGGACTGGTTGTGTTCCAATAAAACTTTATTTGCAAACACAGGTGGCTGGCCTACAAACTATAATTTTTTTACCTCTTGGTCTAAGTTTTCAGTTTACTGCTGAGGAACTTGCTTAAATTCTTACATTCTTTAGTTTTGTCATGTGTAAGTAGAGTAACAAAGCTACTGAATTAATGAGGTAATTACATAAATGATACTGAAATGCCCAGCACACCCAAAGCATTCAATAAATGTGACTTTCCTTTCTCTATTTGGTAGTGTGAGGCTCTACTGCTCACCTTCAGAAGGTCATAAGTGAAAAAGAACATTCATGGTATGAAAAACAAATGCCAACTTGTTAAATGATGCAAAGATGATTTTGCTATTACTCATGAACAAATCCCTGGTCTCAATTAGTATGTGAATTGGATTTCTTCTGAAAGGTGAAAGTCTACAGTTTCTTGGAAATAATTTTCCCAGATCTTTAAGATTTAAAAATCTTAGGGGCGCCTGGGTGGCGCAGTCGGTTGAGCGTCCGACTTCAGCCAGGTCACGATCTCGCGGTCCGTGAGTTCGAGCCCCGCGTCAGGCTCTGGGCTGATGGCTCAGAGCCTGGAGCCTGTTTCCGATTCTGTGTCTCCCTCTCTCTCTGCCCCTCCCCTGTTCATGCTCTGTCTCTCTCTGTCCCAAAAATAAATAAACGTTGGAAAAAAAAAAAAAAAAGATTTAAAAATCTTATTTTAATATTTTATGTAATACAAACAAAATTTAGGGGCACTAGGGGGGCTCGGTTGAGTGTCTGACTTCGGCTGAGGTCACGATCTCACGGCTCGTGAGTTAAAGTCCCACATGGGACTCGCTGCTGTCAGCACAGAGTCTGCTTCGGATCCTCTGTCCCCGCCTCGCCGTCCCTCCCCTGCTTGTGCTCTCAAAAATAAACACTAAAAAAAAATTTAGACTTAACTTTTTAACTTAAATTTTTTTTTAATTAACCCTTAATTTTTTAAGGGCCTAAGAACACTTAGAAGAGTAATACAATTTCAAAGGACTGTGATGCTGCTCAATGAAGTCCTGGGGGCGGGGGGGAAAGGATGGGGAAGTTGAAAAATGCAGTGTGAATAGCCTTCTCTGACTTTGTTCCGCTACCACATGCTATTTTCTGTATTACGACTCATTAAAGTGGAAAGACGGCAGTAAGATGATTCTGAAACGAGGAGATAACAGTTGAAAAGTGTTTTGAAACCCAAAAAGTCTACAAAGTGAATAATCAATAGCTTGACTATATAAGCAAAGATTCTTGCACTCACCATCTCTATTAGTTTCCCATTCTACATTTTCTTCTTCACTTTCGGGAGTTCTCTCCTTAGTGATTTTAATGTCTTCCTTTTCCCTATGTCTCCCTCTCGAAGATTCTTTCTAAAAAGTATATATATACATACAGATTACCATATTTTTTAAAAATTACGAAATAGTTACTATAATACAGAATATTTCTAGCTTCATCTTTGTTTCATTAAAGAACCTATTTAGCAAATAATCACTTATCCACTAAGTAGAAGCGACAAGTTCTAGCGTAGCACCATAATGAAAACACTGTATTTTATCAAACAGCAACTTGGTAAAAGTAAGGAACAAGATTTTAAAATATACAATGCAAATATTTAATAAGCACTGGATAGTCTAAAACATACCAAGTTTCTACTTCTAAGTTTCTAGGGGGAAAAGACAGTTTAAAATGGATAAAAAGAAACAAAAAGATTTTTAAGTGACTATATTAAAAAATGA
Organism: Leopardus geoffroyi; assembly: GCF_018350155.1. Classification (NCBI taxonomy): domain Eukaryota; kingdom Metazoa; phylum Chordata; class Mammalia; order Carnivora; family Felidae; genus Leopardus; species Leopardus geoffroyi. Next base: position 24,976,569 of record NC_059326.1, on the reverse strand, counting down.
CTAAAAATGGCTACATTTTTCACAGTAGACTCAGAAATACTGATCTAAAACTTATCATACACTTAATGTAACAGCATTTTCCTGCACACTTAAAGATTAAATCCAAACTCATTTGGTAATTTTACAAATGCTTTTTTAAAAAGATGTTCCCCTATTTTGATGAAATCAAAATGGTGGCTAAAATGGTTAGAAAATTAGTCCTTATACTATAGTTAAAAACATAAAAATTTACATGTTATTCCAGGTGTAACAGTATCCTACAAACAGAACAGGGCAATTTCAGCTTGTAAAATTTAATTAAATAACTATATAAGATAAAGACTCCAAACAACATTTTACTACGTGGTAAGAAAATAATCAGTATTGTAGAATTGTTAACCTTCCTACCACAGTGTCTCACTTTTATTAACACTCTAAATCCTGACTATGTAAGAAACTAAAACTCAAAGACATTAATTGCTGAAAGTTCTTTCTGGGCATTACCAAACATAAAATGGTGCTGCTTACAACACAAATTAATTTCTCTCTGAAATCTTTTTTTAAAAAAATCTAGTATATATTATAATTGCCCTAAATTTTACATATTTAGGTACAAAGTCATGGTGTATCACTTGCTAAATGACACATATGGTATGAAAATAAAGGCTGACAAAAATATTAGAAAAGGCTCTACAAGAGTGGAACCAGCCATGGAAAAATACTAGGAGGGAGGAAGGTATGAAGGGAGGGGAAGGAAGGAAGGAAGGAAGGACTAACTCCTATTTATATATAAGACAAAAGGAAAAAAAGGGACACAATTATTTTTATTCTTAAAATATATTCCATGGATTATCAATGAGGAACTATTCTACATCCCATGTAACTTTTCAGTGTTCTATGGATTAAATTTACTATAATCTTACATCAGTACAATTTATATCAAAAAAATTTTATAGGAAGTTGTCTCCAAATTATTGAAAAATATAGTTTTCTACTTAAAGTAGCATGTAATACCCGACTACTAATTTAGTTGAAAAGGATTTCAGAGAAGTAGTAGTTGATACTGCAAAATAAAATAACCTGCAAGTGTGTAGCAAAGCATTTTTAACAGATTTAGAACTAAAAATGCAATCATCTCAATAAATATCATTAATAACATAAATATTTCCAATATTCACCCTATATAAATAAATTATGTAATTTTTGAATTGCTATTGTTTTTTTAACACAACAGAGTAACTTGTCACCTTTTCTTTTAAAAGCAAACATATTAATTAGATGTGCAGCTGGGGGTGAGGGGAGGGCTGGGTGGCTCAGTCGGTTAGGCATCAGGTCATGATCTCATGACTTTGGCTCAGTTCATGATCTCACGGTTTGGAGTTAGAGCCCAGCCATCAGGGTCTCTGCTATCAGCACAGAACCCACTCTGGATCCTCTCTCTCCCTCTCTCTCTCTCTGCCCCTCCTCCCCTCCTCTCAAAAATAAATATTAAAAACATTTTTTAAAAAGATGTGCAGCCGTTTGATTACTTTATTATGTATTCTAAATTAGTCATCCCAGAACATGTACATGTTGAAATACTTGTTAATGAACTAAAGCATTTCAGCCAGTACACTTGGGATGAGATATTTTAAGAATTCAGAATTTTTTCTGGACTTCAAAGTATGCTAAGTAACAACACCAACAGGGTCTACAGCAGCAACCTGTGCTCAAACATACTAATATTTTTGTAGCAAAACATGAAATCGCCAATTGTATAAAGACTATAATTAGCTTCATGTCAATTAAAATTAGGTTTTGCTGTCAAACAAATCTATGCCTCACTTAGAAAAGCTGGTATTAAAAACTTCTTACATTTCAGAAATGCAATAAATGATTGCAGGCTTTTACTTTAAATTATTTTCATTTTATTTTTTAGTTTACAGTACATTCACATTTATTCCATAAACATTGTATGTATGGATAGGTAATATTCGTTATGAATTTTATTTTTTAATATCTTTTTAAATTTTAAGGTTTTTCATTTTCGAGAGACAGAGACAGAGTGTGAGCAGGGGAGAGGGAGAGAGAGAGGGAGACAGAATCCGAAGCAGGTTCCCGGCTCTGAGCTGTCAGCTGAGCTCTGATGTGGGGCTCGAACTCACAAACCACAAGATCAGGACCTAAGCCGAAGTCGCATGCTTAACTGAGCCATCCAGGCACCCCATGAATTTTACTTTTAGATAGTAAAGAGGCATTGCCAAGAATTTGATTTAAAAAAAGCTCTGAGGCTAAAAAAAGTTGAAAACCAGTATTACAATAATTTGATTAGCAACTAAAGTCATAAAATGTTAGGAGTCTCTGTAAATAACATAATCCAACCTTCTCCTGCCCTATGTAGGAAATCTCTTAAGTATCATATAGCTATGGAAGTCTTAGTAGATGAATAGAAGGAAAAATATTTACTCCCTAGGTCAACACTGATCTCTCTTCACTGTTACACCCCTTAGTCCCCATTTTCAGACAGCTCTTAAGTATCAAAAAATTCTTTCTTATACTGATCACAACTCTCTTACACCTCTCCAGAATTTCTGATTGAAATCAGTTCCCACCTCTAGATCATGGGAAAATAAATCTAAACATCTGTCACCCATCAGCCCTTTAAATATCTGAACACTGTTACTAAATCTCTTCAACATCTTCTTAGACAAGGCCAAAGATACACTTCACATTGATCACACACCAACATTTTGGAATTTTCCCACTTTATCACTCTGTCATTTTCCCTGGGCACGTCAATCTGCCAATGTAATTCAATAAAACATGAAAACTAAAATTAATCTAGTCTTGCCACAGCAGCACACAGCATATGGCTTCCACCTCTCCTGGTGTAGAACTGAAATTATACTTGCATTAATAAAGTCTAACTTATTTTGCAGGATAAATTTTGGGTGGAGCTTACACAAGGTACTATAAGCTTACAAACGACGTAAGTTTAAAGTACAGTCACATAAAATAAGGTGAACTTCAGGGCTGGGTGATGTAGTAACATAACTGAAATCATTAGACATCAAACTTTCTTGTGTTGTTCCTCTCACAGCTCTGCCCTTCCTATTGCTGACTTCACACTAAGGCATGTTACTTTTCCCATAAAAAGCAATCTAGGTTCTCGCAGTGTGCTCTCCCTCAATCACGAAATGAGAATTCATTCCTTCAGTTTGAGTGGGCCAACTTCAGTCACATGACCACATCTAAATCAATAACAAACCGATCAATAAATCAAAAACTAATACCAAAGTAATGGCCGCAGGTGAAATGACTCAGGCCTGGTTCCTCAATGAACCGAATTAGCAAAGAGAATGGGATTATTGTGACTGAATTAGACTAATCAGGCCCCAGCAGTGAACCAGGGTCAATTCCCCAAAACCACGATGCATCTACAAAATGAAAAAGTGATGGGATGGGTTCTGGTGAGTGCAAAGCAATTTACACTACACTTTTGGAACCACGCTTCACCTCTTCAAAGTACAAGGCCACACTTCCGACGATTTCATAGGCCAACACAAAACAGACTGTCCAACCTAGTAAACATTTTCTCTGTTCGCCTTTACGATTCACATTTCAGACCCTCCTTCTAAATCATTTGCTACTACCTTCCTGATGCATATCTTTTTAGACATTCTCTATTTAGTGAAGTTCTCCTAGTAGCCAACACTCGATTTTATCTATAAATGCCTGTATTATATCTTCATTCTTGAAAAACGGTTTTGCTGGATATATAACTATGGGTTGACAGATTTATCTTAACGTTTTGGAAATATTATCCCACTGTCTTTTGGCCTCCATTGTTACTGATGTCATTCTGTTGCTTCTTTGTAGGAGGATTTCCCTTTTTTTCTTGGGGTGTTTCTGGTATTTTCTCCACGATTCTGGTATTTTACAACTGCATAATAATATTCCATTTGATATGTATTGTGCCTTCTGTAGCTTTGTCTCATCAATTACAGAAAAATTCACAGCACTACTCCTTTCAATAATTGACTCTCCTACATTCTATTTTTTTCCTGGAGTTCCAATGAGAGGTACATTAGACTTTCTAAGTATTTCCCCCAAACTTGTGAATCTCTTCAACATTATCTGTAACCTGTATTTATGTGCTGTATTCTGGATAAATTTTTCAGCTCCATCTTCCAATTCAACAACTCTGTCTCCACAGATGGACCGAAAAGGCTTAGTCTCTGACCTGCTCTAATACTAGTAAAAGTCGTAAGATCACCACTAGCTTTCACATTTACTATTTAATTTTCTGTTCTTGTTTCTTTGTTTTTGCTGCTGTTTTACATTTTTGAGAAAGCAGCAATGCATTTAAAATGTGTTTGCTGTCACTTATTCAGGATCTAGTTTTACTGTAGTAAGAGGACCCTCAAAGTATATAGTCCATAACAGTGCTGAAAGGGAAAGTTAAGACTAACAATTCTAAAAAAATAAAAATAAATTTTTTAAAGCCTAACAATTCTTTAGCAATCACATCAAACTTTGTCTACTGCTTAAAGTAGAGCCAACTATTTCCCTTTGACTTATCCACAACTATTAGTTCAAGCCACCCTAGGCCATACGAGTGCAACTGACATTTTGTTCCTAAAGTCTGTTTATCCCTAAAACATGTTTGTTCTTTGTTAATGACAGGGAATGTTATTAATATGTATTAGATGAGACAAAGAAGATGGGAAGGGAAAAAAAATCTACTTCAACTATCTTTTCCATTTATCCCACATAATCTCATTGCATTTCCTTATACATTTCTAAAATTACTTAGGGGGTCCCTCGGGGGCTCAGGTGGTTAAGCCTCAGACTCTTAATTTCGGCTCAGGTCATGATCTCATGGTTTGGGAGATCAAGCCCAGCATGGGGCTCTGCAGGGATTCTCTCTCTCTCTCTCTCTCAGCCCCTCCCCTACTCTCTCTCTCTCTCTCTCTCTCACACACACACACACACACACACATGCACACTCTCTCTCAAAACAAACATTCTTTAAAAAATTTAAAAAATTAGTTGGAGAAACTTCCTTTGCAACTAATAGATAAAAATTATCACAGAACATTTGGTCAAAAAATAACTCCCTTATATAGCAATGAAGTTCCCCCCTTGTACTAATATTCACTTTAAAACAACTGTGTAAATTTGTCCATTACTAGCTTAAAGCTATTATTGTTCCTAGTAGTAATTCTCTATTATATTGAAGAATATCAAGTTTTAAACACTCAATGTTTCATACAAAGGATTTTGTCTTCCCATCTTTTAAAGAATAATGATTCCAAACCCTTTTGCTCTAAAAATATGCTTAGTTACACAAAATACTAACATTATTAGTGAATTCTTAATTTTCTGTCAGAAGCTCTAGGATTAATGTTGATCCAAATTTTTCTTGCCTATAATTTATTACCACATTTTTACACCAAAGCTATTAACAATCAGAAAAAAACTATTACTGAGATTATGGTTCTCACCTTAATGTTTTGAAACCTTTTCAAGTGGACACTTCTGATGAAGGTTGAAAACTTTAAAAAATGAACAATAATGGTTCATTGATTTTTGGCCTGAACATTAGCCCAGCTAACTCAGCCCAGTCTATAGATAGCTATTAGAACAAGCTGACATTGCGAAATTTTAAATCATTCACAGATTACAATCTCAGATCCTTTCAATATTACAGAAACACAGACAATTAAGAAATGTAGATCTGTATTTGGGAAACTGTAGTATATTTTGTTTATAACCACTGAAGAAAAATCCCATGATAGGGTTAATGGAGATTTTCTTTTATGAAGTGATCACAAAAATTACATTGTTTCACAATAAGCAGAGCCACAAATAAATCAGGTTTGTACTTCAAAGGACATTCAACAGATCACCAAAATCAAGTCATCTCTAAACACTGCGTTAAAAACATTACTATGAAATGAGAACAGTTTTTATCGTTGTATCTGTGCATCATACACACAGTGAAGTGCAGCAAGTATAAGAGAGGTAGGGAAAAGTAGAGACACAAGACACTTTAACAAGATAGTCTCAAATCAAGACCTCAAGCAGACAATGATATTAAAAATAGAGAAGATCAAAACAGTAGATATTTTAGATATACCTGAGAACCTGAAAACCAAAAAAATAGGAAATACTCCATCCTTTCAAGCACACAGGGAAAATTTAGATAAACCGACCTTAGGCCACAAAAAAAATCTCGGTAAAGTTGAAAAAAATAGAAATATAAAGAGTAATAGCAGAGAAGTTATTGTTTTTAATGGAAATAACATACACACACATGCACACACACACACAACAAACAAAAGGCTCTTAGACCTAAAATTTTTAAATGTACAATTAAAAACTTATTGGATCATAGGTAAAATCCAAACCTAAAGAGGAGAATTTCTTGAAAATAATAATGAAAACATGACATATAAGATCAGATCCATAAATTCAGCTAAAGCTTTTAATGGAGAAAAGCTTTAATACTAATATAAATCAAATGAGAATAAATAAATGCTCAATCAATTCAAAAAGAAAAAGGAACACAGTAAAGCAAAGACAGAATAAAAGAAAAAACAAATAAATGTATTAGAAAAGAGAAAGAACTAATCTATAAATCCAAAAGCCAACTCTCTGAAAATCATTGGCTAACCTAAATCAAGAAAAAAGGGAAAAAGCAAAAGTATCCCGAATCAGACATAACAAAATAAAAATAGGCATTAAAACAAAGAAAAATAAAGAAAAACATGAGATTTCTTCACAACTCTATGTAGAAAGTTTTAAAACCCAGAGGAAATAATTTTTTAGAAAAATACAATTTGACAAAATTGACTTCAAAGCAAAAGTCTAATTTCCATAAAAAAATAAAGAACTTTTCATAAAACAGTACCAGACTTTTTTTTTTTAACGTTTATTTATTTTTGAGACAGAGAGAGACAGAGCATGAATGGGGGAGGGGCAGGGAGGGAGACACAGAATCCAAAGCAGGATCCAGGCTCTGAGCTGTCAGCACAGAGCCCGATGCGGGGCTTGAACCCACAGACCGCGAGATCATGACCTGAGCTGAAGTCGGACACTTAACTGGCTGAGCCACCTAGGCGCCCCCAAACTCAGTTGGTTGCACATGGGAATTTTACCAAACCTTTAAGGAGCAGAAAATCCCAGTACCACTTAGGATATTCCAGAGGAAAGAATTAGTAATATTTTGTTATTATACAGTACTTGGACTACTTGTGAAGCACTAGAGTGTTACTTGAAAGTAAACTAGAGTTAGTTGTAAATGTACACTGCAAACTCTAGTGCAACCGCTATAAAAAAGTGAAAATGAGTAAACTGATATGCTAGAAAAGGAGAAACTGGAATAATATAAAATTGCTCATTAAAACCATAGTAGGCACAAGAGTGGAAGACAAAAGGAACAAAGAACAATGGTAACAAACAGAAAACAGTAACAAATATAATAGACATTAATTCAATTATATGAATACTTCCTTTAAACATCAATGGACTACATCAATGAAAACAGAGACTGTCAGAGTGGACTAAAAAATAAGACCCAAATATATGCTGTCTACAAGAAATAAATTTATATATAAAGACACAGAAAAAAAGGAAAAGAGATGGATAAACATATACTGTGCTAATACTAATCAAAAGAGAGTGGATGTAGCTATGTTAATTTCAGACAGAGCAGACTTCAAAGCAAGAAAAGTGACCAGGGACAAAAAGAGGAGTTACATAATGATAAAGCAGTCAATTCTCTAAGAAGACATAAAAATCCTTAATATATATGTGCCTAACAACAGAGTGTCAAAATACATAAGGTAAAAACTGATATAAACTGTAAGGAAAAGGCATGATCCACTATTACAGTTGGAGACTTTAACACCGCTCTGTCAAAAATGGACAGATCTAGCAAGGAGAAAATCAGTAAGAACATAGTTTAACTCAAAAGCACCATCAATCTATACTGGATACAACTGACGTCTATAGACTACTTCATCCAACAACAGCAGAATACACATGTTTCTCAAGCTCATAGGGGACACTCACCACAAAACAGACCATGTTCTGGACCATAAAACACACTTTTAAAAGAACAGACATCACACAATGTTTGCTCCCAGACCACAATGTAATTAAACTAGAAATCAATAACAGAAAGCTAGTTGGAAAATCCCAAAATATGTGGAGATTAAACACACCTCTAATTAACACATGACTGAAAGAAAAAACCTTGAGAGCAATTTAAAAATATTTCAAATTAAATGAAGCTGAAATACAACTTATCGAAATTTGTGGAATGCAGTGAAAGCAGGGTTTAGAGAAGAATTTACAGCATTTCTAAAACTCTAAAATCCATAATCAAAGCTTCCCCTTTAAAAAACTCGAAAAAGAAGAGCAAATTAAATCTAAAGTAAGCAGTGAAAAAGAATAAAAATTAGAGCAGAAATCGAAATTGAAAACAGGAATCAACAGAGAAGAATCAAAGAAACCTAAAGCCAGTCTTTGAAAACATCAATAAAATCGATAAGCTAGTCAGGCTAACTAGGAAAAAAAGAGAGAAGACATAAGTTAGTAATATCAGAAACAAAAGAGGAGACATTACTACAAATCCCAAGGACATTAAAAGGATAATTAAGGAATACTACAAACAATGCTACGACCACAAATTTGATAACCTATATGAAATAGTCTAATTCCTCAAAAAAAGACAATCTGCTAAAACTCATACATGAAGAAAGACAATCTGAGTAAGCTATTCAGTTCCATTAAAGAAACTGAAACAATAATTAATAATCTTCTAAAACAGAAAGCACCAGGCCCAGGTGGATTCACATGCAAATTCTATCAAACATTTAAGAAAGGAATTAGAGCAATTCTCTACAGTCTTTTTCAGAAAATAGAAGCAGAGAGAATACTTCCTGACTCATTCTATGAAGACAGCATTTAATAGCAAAATAATACCAAAACCAGACAAAGACACCGCAATCTTCTTGTAATGACAAATATTTCTTAAGAACATAGATGCAAATATCCTGAAAATATTAGCAAATCAAATCCATCAATATATAAAAAGATCTGCCCAACACAACCTAGTGGGATTTATACCAGGCATGCAAGGTTGATTCACCAATCAAAAGTCAATTAAAATAATCCATCACATCAACAGACTTAAGAAGAAAAAATCATGTGATCATTTCCATAGATACAGTGAAAGCATTTGACAAAATCTAACATCCATTCGTGATAAAAACTCTTAGCATACTACAAGCAGAGGGGAACTTCCTCAACTAGAGAAACTAAAACTTAGGAAACTAAACATACTCATACCATATAATCCTATAGTGGCACTCCTTGGAATTTACCCAAACAAGGATGTTTATAGCAGCTTTATCCAAAATTGCCAAAACTTGAAAGCAACCAAGGCATCCTTCTAAAGATGAATAGATAAACTATTACCTGACACATCCAGAAAATGAAATATTATTCAGGGTTAAAAACAAATGAGCTATCAAGCCATAAACAGACATGGCAGAATCTTAAATGCCTATTGTTAAGTGAAAGAAGCCAATCTAAAACGTTTACATACTGTATCATTGCAATTACTGGACATTCTATAAAAGGAAAAGCTCTGGAAACAGTAAAAGAAACAGTAGTTACTAGGAGATAATAGGAAAGAAAAATGAATAGGCACAGAGAATTTTTAGGGCAGTCTAACTACTCTGTATGATACTATAATGGTGAACATGTCATTATACATTTGTCCAAACCTATAGAATGTACAGGAGTAAATCCTAATACAAACTATGACCGTTGAGTGATAATGATGTCAGTGTAGGTTCACTAATTTTAAGAAATGTATCACTTTGGTTCAGGATATTTAGAGTGTGGGAGGTTGTGACTGTGTGGAGTCACAGGGGAAATCTTTGTACCTTCTGATCAATTTTGCTATGAACCTAAAACTGAAAAATAAAGTATTAAAATAAAATAAATGAAAAAACAAGGAAATTATCTGTACCCAATATCATAAATAAATTATCCCTACAAGACAGGGATTCTAAAAGTAGAAAAGGAAAAAACCAACCCTCCCCCCCCCAAAAAAAAAATCAATAGGCAGGAGACATGAACAGAATTCACAGAAAATGTTCCTTATCTATAGGAAGATGTCTAACTTCATTCATAAGAGTAACATAAATAAAAATTATACACCCTATTTTTCCTATCAAATTGGCAAAAATTCAAAAATTTGACCACATATGCTAACAAAGTAGAAAAAAAAAAGGCACCATCATACACTGCAGGCAACAATGCTTTGAAAAAGAATTGTCATTATTTAGCAAAATTACATAGGATTTTACTCTTGACACAGCAGTTCCATTTGAGGGCTTTATCTCTTCCCAAGACACACTTAAAAAAAACCCAAAAACAAGTGCACAAAGCTCTTCACTGAAGTTCTATTTGCTGTAGCAAGACTGAAATAAATGTCTGCAGTAGAAGACTGGTTAAACAATGTATGATACATTCATACAATGAAGTACTACGTAAATGTAAAAAGACATAAGAAATATCTCTACATATTGCTATGGAATGGTCTCCTAGATACAGTAGTAAGTAAACACAGCAAGGTAAAGAAAATGTATACAGCATGTTACCTTTTATCTAAGAAAAAGAAGAAATACCCCTACATAAACAGTAATTTGTGTATCTACTCATATACATACAATTTGGATCTGTATGTGTGTGTGTGTTAAAACAGCGGTATAATCCACAAACTACTAAAAGTGGTTACCTATTGGTAATAGGGTGGAACAATCAAGCGATAAAAAGACTTTTCTGAAGGTAAACTGTTTGGGAGATTTAACTCTGCAACCATGTAAATGTTTTATGATGAAAAAACAAAATGAAATAAAATAAAAAGAAACCCTAGAACAAAAATCAAAATTAAATAAAGCAATGCAACTGTTGTTATCAATTTTGTGGTTTGACCTCAGAGAAGAACTGTTTCAAGTGACTTGACATACAATAATTTGATTATATGTCCTTAACAGATTTCACAGGTATTTCCCTAATGGGATATATCCTAAGAACTACAAAGAAATCTTAAACTGTTCTCAGTAATATTATTAGTGATATTATTGTTATTCTGGAACTATTAAACATAACATAATGCAACTGAATGTCAACAGGGACTCTAATAGCATACTAGCATCCGTACAAGTACTGAAAATAGTGCCAAAAATTACTTGTCCGTGATATAAGCCTAGTACACAAAAGGGGCCACAACTCAACTCACTGTCTTCCCCATCTTACTTAATAGCATCCTACTTAGGCTTAACATGTCCCCTCCACTCATTCTTTTGGTCATCAAATCCTACTGACTCTACCTCGCGCCTCTGTGTTAAATTTAGTTCCATTGTGTTAAATTTGGTTCAGATTGCCCAAACCCATCCTTTGCAATAAAAATGTTACACGAGCCACATAGGTAATTTCGGATATTATTGTTTCCATATTAAAAAGAAAAAAGAAACAGGGAAAATTAAAATTCTGATATCTTTAACCCAGTCTATCCAAAATATTGTCATTTCAACATGTAAACAAAAATTATTAATGAGCCACTTGACTTTTATTTTACATATCAAGGCTTTGAAATTCACTACGTATTTTACACTTACAGAACAGCTCAATTCAGACTAGCCCCATTTCAAGTGTTCAGCAGCCCCACTGGAGCACAGATGCCCCAGACCACCAGAGGTCCCAACACTGGCTACACATCAGAATCACTTTTCATTCATTAAGTGAAATTACTAGTTGTAGGGTCTAGAGGCGAATCTGTGAACAAGAATAGATTCCTGGCGTACAAATCTCTTTTCTCTTGCCAAACCCTGACTGACACATTAAGACTATTCACAATCTGATCGACTTAATCCACCTCTTCAGCCCTTATCAAATTCACATGCTATAATTTCCATTCTTTGAACACATATCTTCACAGATTCTCAAACACACTAGTCCTTTAAAACTCCTTATTGTTAGTGTGTTGGTTTTTTCCTCTTGCTAAACTTGCACTGCCCCCTCCTTCATCCTACCTATCCTTCAACACTCAGGGCAAATATCCTTTCCCTCTGTGAAATGTTCTGTGGATCCCCATGGAGGTATTTACTCTCTCCACTGTGTGTTTTATTCATCTCTCTGTCATACTATCGTACTTTATAGAATTACAATTTATCTATTGATGAATGTCTCCCCACAAGATCATGGGTTATCCACCTCATAACTCAGACACGCTGGAGCTGGATTCAGTGGGACAGAAGGGGTAGAATTATAGTTATTTTGTGAAAAATCACACACAACCTATCTTAGCAACACTGTTATCTAACCTATAGGTGCCCCTACCTAAACTAAATGACTTTCCCATAGAAATTTATTACATTAAGATCAGCAGGCCCATGTGCTGCAGTAGGAATATCACAGAAACGAACAGCACTTGTTATCCTGCCAGACAGATCACTCTAAATAGTTAATACCCCGGTATCCTAGCTTATTAACAGTTTTCTCTAAGTTTGGATAGTCAATTTCCTAAAACCTTATCACTCTTGAATCTTCTAACTATAACCCTTAGGTATGCATGGCATTCAGCACCTTTGAGGGCTTTCTCTTCTAGAGAAAGTAAAAATCAGGCTTAAAATTTTTTTTTAATGTTTGTTTTTAAGACGGGGGTGCAGAGAGCAAGGGAGACAGAGGAACCAAAGTGGGCTCTGCGCTGACAGTAGAGAGCCAGACACGAGGCTGGAACTCATGAACTGTGAGATCATGACCTGAGCCAAAGTCTGACACTCAATTGGCTGAAACACCCAGGTGCCCCAGGCTTTAAATTTCTTAATGTAATGTCAACTTAGCTCTCTACTAAACTGATAATGCTGAACATATAAACCTTTATGATCAGCAACACACTTAGATTTAGGTATCTGTTAACAACCTAAATCTCCAAAGCTGATGTTCATCTCCTATAAAGGGCCTAAAGCCAATTTATATTAGACAGGAAGGCTGAGAGCTATTCTCACTCCTGTCCATACCATTTTCCAACAGTCACCATGGACCAGCCACTCATGCTACTTTGTTTTACATGTATTTTCTTCATAGTAACACATTGATATAGCCATCAACTCCATTTTACAGATAAGGAAACTGACAGTAAAGTTAAAAAACAATTCCTAAAATAATGTCTTCAGAATATGAATTCCAGATGTTTGCCCTTTAAACTACAGCCCATTTAGTGGTGTGCTAGAGTCAGGTCCACACTGACTCACAAGAGCCAACTGTTAAATTTTTAGGAACTGCACAAGCCACTGTTAAACGGAGCTATGATTAAAAATTAAATCATAGGGACACCTGGGTGGCTCAGTCGGTTGGGCGTCTGACTTCGGCTCAGGTCATGATCTCACTGTTTGGGACTTTGAGCCTCACATCGGGCTCTGTGCTGACAGCTCAGAGCCTGGAGCCTGCTTTGGATTCTGGGTCTCCCTCTCTCTCTGCCCCTTCCCTGCTCGTGCTCTGTCTCTCCCTCTCTCTCTCAAAATAAATAAACATTAAAAAAAGAAAATTAAAAAAAAATTAAAGCATATAAGCTGACAGTTAAATAATAAAAACAAAGGTACTACTTATTCGAAACTCACTTCCTAAATATTTTAGTACATTTTACTTGAGGTTAATTACACTTATTATATATGTGTATATACATCTGTGTGTGACATACATGTGAATAATACTATATAATGGTGTGAAAACGAGTACCTCTTCTCAACTCTGTATTCAGTGATATCACTTTGCCAGCTTGAGACCGAGCACGATGGGAGTACTTACACCAAAGAAACTGGCAAATCCTACAAAGCATGGCTCCCCACGCCCCAAGTGGTTATTACACATTACTAGCAAACCACAAGTTCGCTCCTTATTCTGAATAATCAGTTATTTCAAAATGCAATATGCAAAATTTGCAAAATGCAAAATGCAATTTTCAGCCTCTATCCAGAAACTCTCATTCAGTAGATCAGGGGTAGAGTATCAGCATGTATTTTGCAAAAGACTATCCTCTAAAAACCTTCTGATACATACCTGTAGCTGAGAAGTACTCTTTGAGATTTCTAAAGCAGTATTATGGATCATATCAGACGTTAGAAGCTACAAACTTAAAACTGCACTACTTTAGGTTCCCAAAGAAAAGTCTCTACAAACTATAATGTGAAACTGTAACACAGCTTTTTTATCAAGGATCAAAGACAATCACGGGAAAGCTTCTATAAAGCTTAAATTATCAGAAACGTTTCTGTTTAAACAATAATCTTAATAAAAAGATTATAATATGAGACAACTAAGATATCCACATGAAAAAGAATAAGGCTGGACCATACATAAAAATTAACTCAAAATGGATCAAAGCTAAAGCTCTAAGATTCTTTGAAGAAAACACGGCATAAATCTTTGTGACCCTGAATTAGACAATGGTTTCTTAAATAAGACACCTAAAGCACAAACAACAACAAAAACACAGATAAACTGGATTTCATCAAATTAAAAACATTTGTGCTTTAAAGGACATCATCAAGAACATAAAAAGATAACCCAAAGAATGGAAGAAAACTTTTAAAAATCGTATGTAAGGAATTTGTATCTAAAATACATAGAGTTGAAGGGGCACCTGGGTGGCTCAGTCCGACTTCAGCTCGGGTCATGATCTCATGGTTTGAGAGTCAGAGCCCCACGTTGGGCTCTGTCCTGACAGCTCAGAGCCTGAGCCTGCTTCAGATTTTCTTTCTCTCTCTCTCTCTCTGCTCCTCCCCCACTCATGCTGTCTCTCTCTCAAAAATAAACGTTAAAAAATTTTTTTTTAAATATATAGAGTTGTTACAAATCAACAATAAAAAGACAACCCAATTAAAACATAGGCAAAGGATTTGAATGAACATGTCTCCTGAGAAGGTATGCAGGTCGCCAATAAGCACAGGAGACGATATTCAGTATCATTAGCCATCAGGGAATTGCAAGAACTACAATTAGATTACCACGTCACATCCATTAAGATGGCTATAATCGACGACTTAGATAATAGCAAATGCTGATAAAGACATAGAGAATTGAAAACCTCCTACACTGCTGACAAGAATGTAAAATGGTGTAGCTGCTTCGGAAAACAATCTAGCAGTTGCTCAAAAAATTAAACATAGAGTTGCTGTATGATGCAGCAATTCTACTCCAGGATATAAATCCAAGAGAAATGAAAACATGTGTCCACTCAAAAAATTGTGTATGGATGTTCATAGCAGCATTATACCTAAAAGCCAAAAAGTGGAAACAACCCAAATGTTCATCTACTAATGAATGGATAAACATGATATGTTAATACAATGGAATATTATTTGGCAAAAACAAGGAATAAAATATTGACGTATCCTATAGTCTTTCATGAACCTTGAAAACTCTATGTTAAGTGAAAGACACTAGTCAAAAACAAAACCACATATTGCGTAACTCCAGCATTATGAAATATCCACAGCAGGCAAATCTATAGTGATCGTAAGTGGAATAGTGGTCACCTAGGGCTGGTGGTCAGTTAGATGATACAAGTGTGACCACTAAAGGGTACGGGGTTTCTTTTCAGGGTGATGAAAATGCTCCAGAATTGACTGTGGTGATGGCTGCCTGACTCTGGGAATATACAAAAAACCACTGAAATGTACACTTAAAATGGATGAACAGTATGGTATGTGAGTTATATCTCAATATTCTGTTACACATACACATAAATTTCTTAAAAAAAATTAACTCAGGAAGAGATTTCCATTTCTGAAAAACTGATGTCTTCTTTTATTCATTAAGTTATACTGAAGCATCGATTTATATATTGATATAAATTTATATACTTATACAACCACCAAATTATATACAATCATCAATTATATTTCTCTTCTGGCTTCATTACCAGGAAATTCACCACTGAATTTGTGGTCACATGTGCTTTCCTTCACCTAAGTTCTCTAGTTCAGCTTCCATCACCACCACGCCTGCTTTCACTGTTTTAATTTCTAAGTGTTCTACTGTAACCCACTTCAATCTTTCTTAGAAGCAAGCAGGATAGGACAACTGACTGAATTCTGAAAACTTCAGAATACTTGTAGATGCTCAGGATGCCCACCAAGATACAGAAATCCTATGAAGTTCAGCTTGGGCTCTGCTAACCAATTCCCTTCACCTTAATTAACTACCATCAAGAACTAATTCAGAGAATGAGGAGATTTCCCAGAGGATGTTTTTCCTCTAAATTACATTATTCACATAAAACATTATAACCTGGTATTACATATTTACCATATATTTAGCACCCAAGATACTATTTTGAGTGGAACGTAAATAATAAATCACTACCGAAATTAAATTTTGTTTTGGGAAATTCATTCCTACCCTAACAGGTGAGGATGACTCCTCTGTGTTTCGTTTCTGGGACTCAGTGTCCACATCTTGGCGCTTATTCTTCATTCTTTCTCTAAGATCCCCTGTAGGTCTTTCTGGTGACCTTTGAACCGAAAAAACAAAAACAAAAGAAAAACAAAACAAAACAACAAAGATCTATATTCATATAACACTTATAAGACTATATTTACAGAAATACCTCACAAATCAATAAAAATTTTCTAACTGCCCATGGCTCCTAATGTTCAGAAAAATAATTAATTTGCTTGAGCTTAAATATTAATATATAAATAATATGAGCATCACTTACAAGTTTTCTCCCAATACCAACCAGAAGTGTATACATTAAAATTCCATGGGGAGTCAGGTACTAGTGATAAGAATAAGAAACTGCATGTGAGCTGAGAAAAAAGCATTTGTAATTAACAGCTTAACTTGTTTTTCTAAAAATCACATAAATGTATTACTTGTATTTGAAGTAAAAAGTCAGAAGATAAAGTTTTAAACCCCAACGTTGTAAAATTAATCAAAAGGCAACAGTAGCGGTATTTTCATATATACACGTATGTGGTTGGATGCAATGCCAACAACTGAGAATTACCCACCTCAAGAATCATGGCAAATATAGGATTTTTCTGTTATTCTTATAATTCTTCTTAAATTTGATATTGTTTCAGAACAGAAAATAGTTAAAGGATTCAAAGCAAGATTTAGGCAGCGGAGTTCCTTTAATTAAGGAAAATCATACATATTTATATTCAACACTGTAAACCTTAATAACTTATACTGAAAGTTCGATAAACAGCTATCCAATTATTTTCACACCATTATTAAGTAAGAAAACAAAGCAGAGATGGAAAACACACTATCTTTAAAGAATATTCCTAGAGGATCTTTAAAAAAGAGCAACAGAAGTCAAGGAGTGGTATGTCCCTCACTGGCTAACAAAAAATACTGTATATATATTTTTAAAGATAAAAAGAAATCACATAGACATTTACATCTATTTCAAGTAATAGTTGATCAAGCAAATCAATTCTTTTATCAATCAATACAAAACAAATGATTAATGAAATAATTCAGTTAATTCCTGTTACAGGCTCTCATTAATATTTATATGTATATTTTATAAGACTATATTAAACGCTTTAACAGTTAAATCTGACCTTGAAAGTGAAACTTACTACGAACCAATACTTAAAGGCTTTAAATTTTAATTATGATGTACATGTAAATCTTCTGTGCCCTGGTTTCCTTTATATAATAAGACAATTTATTATGAACTTGTTTCTATCCTAAACAGCACCTGAGTGCTCTACATACAGTGAATGCTCAATAAATGACTTAAATATCTTGTGACTAAAAAAGCATTTCTGAAATACACGGGTTTTCTTTCCATCTCTGAATCACATTACGAACTACATTCTCTTCCCTATAAAAAAAAGGAAAAAAAGCCAAAGCCAAAGAGGGTTATCAAATGGGAAAACATGCACAAAATTAAAAACTCCTTTATTCCAAGTCTAGTAATGACACTGTATTTTTCCATTTTAGGCCAATTTCTCTGCCCATTTTCCTCAAAATTACCCCTTCTATAAAAATTTTCTGTCAGTTAACAACGAATTTCACAGATGAATTAAAGTATGTATTAAAGTGTGGTAATAACATAAACAAAACATTAAAATTATTGAAACACTTTACCCAGGTGTGTATTTATACAGACACTTAAACATATAAAAGTGGTTTTCCCACGTTAACAGAGGGCACAGATGACAATCTAAATACAAATAAAACAGAGTATTCAGCATCACAAGTAAGCTAAAATGTATGTTTACATGAACAGAAAGCCAGTTCATAGTTTGAATTTTAAATTCTATTAGGCCTCAAAATCTATACACACACACACACATCAATTCACTTATAAAAAAAAAAACTGCAAATGCTAATGTTTGATTTTTACACTCTTGCTGTAGCCAAGGCAATCAGCACATTCAATTTTATGACTTAATTATTTGTTTACCAATCAAGTTTAAACTGCTTTTGTGACAATCTTTACATATGTTACATATTTAAACACAATAACAAAATCGTGAACTGAACTGAAAGAAAAATAAAAGGGCTTTATTGAAAAATTTCATTTAGCTTTGCCTTTATCAAAGGCAAAAAAGATGTTCTAAATAGGTAGTAGTACCTTTATCCACATATAAATACATATTTTACATTAATACACGGTTTAGAGATTTGGCAAATGCATTTTAATCTACAGAGTCTGCAGTGGATTGTCTTTTGTCATTAAGATTTGAATTCAGAACATCTTAAAAAGCTAAAGTTATATCCATTTCAAATTTTAATATTTTAAGAGTTAAAAAGTCTCCCCTCAGTAAAAATAAATCCACAAAATTCTATCTTAAACCATTTTAATACATAATGGGGGGGGGGGTAAGTCATACATACAAAAAAATCTGTTGGCAAAAACAGTAAATACTGAGCAAATAATTTTAAAGCATACATTTTATTAATCTTGAAATTAACAACTAGAAAGATCTTGTTGATCTACCACCAAAAGAGAAAATCTGATCAAATATGTTTGTATTTCAGATTTTTATACTAGATAAATTACAAAAGCCATCTTCTAACAGTATATGAACAATTCAAAGTTCTTAATTTACCTTCTATAATTGCTGCTATAACCTTTACCACGGGGTGAAGGGCCATGTACGAATCTACATGTGTTTCCATAGAGGCAGTTGCCAGTCTTCAGCCAATTACGGCACTGTGTCTAAGAGACAGACATTACTATGTAAATTTCAGATTTATTTCTGGATAAACGACGCTACAGGGACAAAATTAAAACAAATTCTACCAAAACTCCAGATAACCTGAGATACATTATCCCCCAAACAATAAAAATACCAGGGAAAAAAAACATGAAAACTGTGACTCTTCTCACTCCTCTTTATGTTACTCAGTTTTAAAAATTTAGTGAACATTCCTACAATACAATAACCTGTTCACCTTTATGATACAAATCAGTATTTCAAGAATAGGATTATAAGACAACCCCTGTGACTGTTCTAGTGACAACTCACCTCTGCTGAACTGCCAGTGCTGGGTCCGAGCCTCTCAAATACACTGGGTCTTCGGGATGTGCTATCAGATATGGTCTTGGTATTTTCCACTGTGACCTTCCTTCTAATTTTTGACATTTTGTACTACTTTAACCAAAAAGAGAGAGAGGCAAAACTGTAAAATTCTTCCATTTTAAATTAACTGAGCCTATAACTTACATGTAGATAAAGCTGTAGATCACACTGCAAAATTATGGGGAATTTTTCTCAGGAGAAAAAAGGCATCGGAGAGGTCACAGGTAAACAGAGGTAAACAGTTGGTATCTTCTAAGGCATACCCTCTTAGTAAATTTATAACAACTTTGGAACCTGTTGGCTACAATTTTACCTCTTCTGCAGAATGGATAATATTCTACTCATACAGTTTTCAAAGTACATTCCACCTCAGAAAACACACTGTAAAATGTTTAGTTTCTACGTTCCTTATAAAAGTTTCCAAACTTAGTTAACTATCCTTCAAGGAAAAGTTGTACTATCATTCTCTATCAACTACTTAACGGGAAAAGCTATGTCAAAGAGAACAGGAAATAAGATCAGGTGATAGCAGAAATTATGCTTTATACGGTTCATGACATTAGGTATATTCCAAAAAGCAGCTTGGGAGAAAAGTGAAAACTATTTAAGTATTTTCTCCACCTTACAGACCTTAAAAAAGAACAGTCTATTCAAGGACATTTATTTTCCAATTATATACATATTAAAAAAAAGTCAATGTTGATAAAATGACTTTCTTTCAAAATGGAACAGGCTACAGAACTAGAAGTCAAGATGTTTCTATAATTTATATACCTAACTGACATAAAAATCAAAGATGCTAAAAGTGATGAACAGGCTACCTTACCATTTAGAAATAAGAAAGACAAATTGTACAAATATTTTACAAGAGTAAATAAAACATTTAAAACTGAAACCATAACAAAACAAATCCAAGTATATAATCAGGTGATTCAGCTGGAAATGAAAACGTCAGATAACAGTATTATGATATACATTAGAAAACAACATTAAATTCCAGATCTAGAACAACTTAGTACATCACTCTGGGAATTGGGTAAGAACTGCCTAACTAAGACTCCAAAAAAGCCACTAACCCATTCAAATTTCATACAATCTAAATAGCTGAAATCGTATCAATAGTCAAAAGTTACTAGAATGAACAATCGCAGCCAAAGAGGCAAAAGTTCCATTTGGTATAGAACTGGTCTCCATAAAGTTCACAAATTCAAAAAGCTCTTTAATGTGGTTTCAAAATAAAGATATATAATTTGAAAGGAAATTAAATCATGAGAGTACCAAATCAAAACTTTAAAAAAATTATAAACAATATTTGGTTTAGTTAGATACTTCTTTTCAGGTCACATTTTTAAAAGAATCCTAAGAATAAGGACAACATTTGACAAATGAACAAAAGATAATGAACCAAGAGAAAAATAGGAAATGATAGAGTAGTTTTAAATTGGAAAAAAAGGTACAGTCTTATTCTTTAATATAAAATACAACCATTTTATTAATTAATATTTAGTGATTCAAAGAATTCAGAAAATAATTTTAGTTACAAATTTTTAAAAATTAGCATAGAGTGTCCCATAAATAAGAATTTGCTGCAACATGAAATCACATATGTGTCAAGTGTTCTCTGAGTAAGGAACTTTACAGCCAACTGTACATCCAACAGTTACTACTGTAAGATAATCTTTGATTTCATTCTCAGCCCAAATGAGAATTTACAGAGTAAAAGTTGGTAAAATTTCATGTACCCATTTGATTTACCAAACTAAAATGTTCTTTAGAGAGCTGAAAGCCAAGATAAAGGGAGCTGAGGAAAGATCTAGAAAACATAGAGCTTTGATTAACTGAGAAAACCACTTTTTTACAATTTATATCAGAGCAGGAGGCAATAAAAAGTGAGTATGTCACAAAATATATAGGGAACGTAGAACAAAAGCATATTTAAAGTTTCATTATATGTTATTATAAGTACTAATACATAGATGCACATTATAATCCTCACTCACTAATTCAATTTTTTAAAACATTTATTAATAAACTTAAAATTGAAGGAGTTCTAGAAGTTCCTTATTAGCTATTACCAGTTATTTAGAACTTGGAAAACGGGCACACCACCCCACCACACTGCCTCAAGAAGACTAACCCTAACCTTAACGTATTTCCCTCCACTCTCAAAGGAAATAGTTCTGCTCACAAAACTCCTATATATCTCCGCATGCCAACACTTCCAACACACCCTCCTCCAAAAAAAAAAAAAAAAAAAATTAATGGTAGTGCTTTCCATAATCGAGGCAAGAAGCTATTTATTATTATACCTACAACACTGGTCATCTAGCATCTCCCTTCTTGTTTTTCTGAGGGCTCCTTCCTGCTCTGTAATCTGTTGCTTGGATCAGGACTCCACTACCCCCCTGACCTACCACTGAAAACCACAGCTTCTCTCTAATGCTAGATCATTAACATCAACTTTGAAGATTTCAAAAGGTTCAGACTATATGTCAAAGATATTCAAGTGAGGACTAATGACTGAATCGTACACCCCTTCTTGTATTCTTGTCACTCTTTCCCACAGAGACAAAGCTGCTTGTACCGGTGACATCAAGAACTAGTCAAGATTCACCTACGTAGTGATTATCACTAGAACTTTACTTTTAGCTACTGTTGAGTCTCCCAACTTAGGGGAAAACAGCAAAGAAATAAAAGTCATATTCTCAGCATCCAACAGTATCAGACCTCCTCTCAAACCTGCACTGACTTTGAACACCAAGTCTATGTTATAGGGAGGTCGTGGACAGAAAAAAAAAATCTGAGGCAAAGGGAAAAAGTAGGACTTGAACTTTTCTAATTGAAAGGAATAGGAATTCTTTCGACCATCTATCTAGGAACTTCCATCAGTAGTCATCAATAATAAGTTACCTAAATATTATTATTGAAACATTCATGATTGGCATAGACAAAATGCTTCATGTTTGCAAGGAAGACAAAATATGTTTTAAATCCTGTTTGTCTAAATATATACACAAACCTGCAATACATGAAAAGCACTTACTCATATATATTAATTTATTACTTTAAAAGTATGTTACCAATTAATATGACTTAATTAGAATTTTCATTCTAAAAATTTGGGCCCTCAAAGGCAAATAAATACCACAACAGAGGGGCACCTGGGTGGTTCAGTTGGTTAAGGGTCCAACTCCTGATTCGGCTCAGGTCCTGATCTTACCATCTGTGAATTCGAGCCTTGCTCAGTGCAGAGCCTGCTTGGAATTCTCTCTCTCTCTGCCCCTCCCCTGTGCAGTCTCTCTCTCTCTCTCTCTCTCTCTCTCTCTCTCTCTCCCTCTCCCCCCCCCTCTCTCAAATAAACAAATAACTTTAAAAAAAGAAAAAAAAACACCATAACAGAATAAAATATAGATATGACTGAGGGGGGAAAAACCTTTTTCAATTAACATCTGAACGCGCTTCAATAAGCAAATGCTTCAAAGTATATGAGAAAAGTTAGAAACAAGGAAATTAAAAATGTAAATATTAAAGTCTTCCCTATCTCAGAGACTTTAAAAGCTCTCCCCCCAGATTTGTTTTCAAATTATTCTTTGATTTCAAACTGTCATCACACTTTTACCCACATCATCAAGTCTTTCCCAAACACCATCATTATCAAAGCCCAGGTGACACTGGTGAAAGTCTATTGAGTTATTTTCCTATTTCTCCCCTCTATTTGCACAGTAAATAAATATCAAAATTTTCATATCTTTTCAACTGAAAAAAGAAAAACAGGGGACACAAAGTTTGACTCTATTAAAATATAACAAAAGAGGGTCTTAATAAATGGAAACTGTCCCCCCTCTTCCCCCAAAACTTACAAATATGACAATGTACTCAAAGCTACATACTACATAAATATGGCTAAGAAAGGAGAAACATATAGAAACCTCTTTTTAAATTATTAATTATTCCTGAAGCCTAAATACTAAAATTGTGTCAATAAAACATGTATCAATTCTAGTATCCTCACTACAATACAGAATTACATCTTCTTTTTTTTAATGTTTTTATTTATTTTTGAGAGAGAGCACAAGGTGGGGGGCGGGGGGAGCAGAGAGAGAGGGAGACACAGAATCAGAAGCAGGCTCTAGGCTCTGAGCTCTCGGCACAGAGCCTGACACGGGGCTCAAACTCACGAACTGCGACATCATGACCTGAGCTGAAGTCAGATGCATAACCAACTGAGCCACCCAGATGCCCCTAATTACATCTTTTTGAGGCCTCAACTTTCCTTAGCACAAACAAAAACATAAATTATTTTAATCTGGATGAGTCGTGGCATATTAGGAAACTGTCAAATAATTAAACAATTAAAACTACATAAATGTACTAACTGGTACTAGAAGAAACCCCTACCCACTGAAGTTCTAAAATTAAAAGGCTTATATTAAAAATAAGGTCTCTTCATATTTATAGTTCATATTTTTGAAAGAAAAAACAGACCTTAGAAACGTATTTGATGCATAATCTGGGAGAATACTTTTAAAAAGAACTTTCTAAAACAACCTTGCATGTTACTTGTAAATAGACTAAAACAATTCCAAACTGAATTCCAAACAAAACTAACAGAACTAAATTGACTACACTTCTATGAGCAAGGCAATACTGCAGCACAGTGCAATAAAAACAATTTGTTAAAAAAGACTATGCACAGAGAATAGCCAATGCTGGCAACTAGGATAAAGTGAAATAAATTAAACTGCAACATACACACTACCAAAAAAGTATAAAGACACTTTCTACAGCAACACCAGTTAATTTTCAACTGTTGCTAACTAGCTCCAACTCTATATGAAATGGAGAGTGGGGTTGGAGGAAGTGGGGGAAACATCCACTAAAAACCAATTCTTCAAATAAATGTAAATTAAACAATTTTGCTATCTAATTTAACTGCCAATGCATACTGTAATACAAATTAACACTGACAACTTGTAAAAATTCTAATAACTTGTACATAAGTGGAAATAGCATCACTTATGGATTTTAGTATTAATTTACTAATATGAAAATTGGATTTGCATATCTTAAATATGCAATCAACATTCATTTCGAATCAGCAATGATTAGGAAGCCAGTAAGAGGCATGCATTTGATAAAACTGGGTCGTAACAGATCCACACGATAAAAGTCTAAGTTTCATGGTGCAACTATTTTTACAGACACAAACTGCTATATACCAGCATCAATATTCTTAGTAGTCTCTTGTTTAAATTGTCATGATATAATCTTAATATTTCAGTAAGAATTGGAAAATATATTAAAATCTACAGATTATATCCACAAAACTCTCCAAAATATTGTCGCTTAGGTACTAAAGCCAGTCATTTCAAATATTACAGAACTAGATTCCGCTAACTGGCACCATAAACATTTAGATTAACTGCAACGGTGTCACTGTCTTTGAAAAGTTGAAGTGTGAAGATACTTTCCAAACTTTTAAAATTGTTTTTTTCAAAAAACCCCAAAATGTCTCAGATAATATACGTCTATAATTTTCAGAGTGGTTCAAATTATCTGAAAACTTTGTAATATAACCCAAAAGCGTAAGCCGCTACGCTCCACAAACAAGACCCTACCACTATCATTCAAGTAATACCAACTTTGAATAATTTTCCAGCCACATAAATTATTTTAACCTGTTTTGGAAAGAGATCATGCCAAACAACAGACCCTCTCCTTTCGCTCCACTTTCCCCGGCTTCTGACAGATAGGTTGCCAAAAGTAACTACCGAGGAATGTAAAGATAAAGCAGCACTCCTCAACCTCCAGGACCCAAATCTCTAAATTACCACTGTCGGGCAATAAGCAAGACCAAATACAACCAACAGCAAGATAATTTTTCCTAATAGATCTGGAATGCGTAAGAGGGAGCCTCTAAATCTAAGACCATATTCCTGCCCGCTTCCAGCTTATACAAATGCGAATACTGCGCCAAGGGTTCCCAAGCCCACAAATGGTAGTGTCCCGGCACAGCCTTTTGTCTGAATAGACCCGACTCCGTAGACAAACTCGTCAGAATCAGTACAAGAGGGAGAAACGAAGCCTGAGCCGAAGGAGCTATTGCACGGTGAAGTGTGGGATGCTGAAGGAGAGCTAAAAATCCTGACGTGACCCGAGCGGGGATGTAGGACAACTCGGGGCCTCCCCATCCCGGGTCCGCCCGACGCCTTTCCCCCAATACCCACACCAATTCACACAATTCAAGCTTACCTCCTCCCCGAGCTCCTGTCGCAAGCTCAGTCGGGAGGCGCTACCGCCACCACCGCTCCGAGGAGCGGGGGAGGCGACTCTCTGTCCCCGCGCCTGGACCCGGGAAGACGACGACGCGGAGAAGGAGGTGCGCGCGCGACTCCCGGGAACCGGCCCTCCGCTGGCGACGGGCCCCCGGGGTGGCTGAGAAGCAGAACCCGCCCGCCGCTTCGCCAGGGTCAAGTGAGACTGACACGTAGGAAGAAAAAGAACGAAGAGAGACTGGAGAGTAAGAAAAGGAAACGAAAACACTACCAGGCCGCTAGGAGAACCGACTCAAAACGCCACCGGAAGTCAAGTGTTTGCCCTGATCCCCTCTAGACCGCGGCAGCTTCCGGCCTCCAGATTAGTCGTCAGCGCGCAGGCACCGCCCCTTCGGAGACACGCCCCCGGGCGTAATGTCGGCTTCTAGGAGTGCCGGGGAAAATCATCACGTCTGTGCTTGGTGAGAGACCCCCGGAGAGGCGTGCCCGAGCCAGGGGGGGAGCCAAAGTTGCCAATAAAAAGTGAATCTAAGAGAAAGAGTTTACGCCTTTTATTATATGATGTCTTACAATAAACAGCTGTAGTAAATGCACAAAATGCCACATTTGTTGTTGACAATAACTAACAGCCATTCATTCGTGTGCTCAGCAATGTGCACTGAGCGGTGATAGACGGTGTTTGTACTGTTGTTGACCCTCCTCCGCTTTCTGGGCCTTCGCTTATTACTGTAGAGCAAACGAGACACGGTTGTGTTTTTAAAGGCGCAAGGCAGTTCGTTGAAAATTTGGAGCAGAAATCTTTAATGTCCTAACCACCTTTCCTTTTGTGGTCCAATGATCTGCAAGAAACTAGTTATTAAAATTGCTTGAGGTCAGTGGTCAAACGTCCTTAATCAAAGAAAAAAAATTCGTATCTAGCCTCTTACATATTTTTTAGAAAGAAAAAAGCATTGTGAGCCCTTTTCTGCCTTAATTTTAAGGTAGCATTTATTTTGGCCTTTTCTTTGACAAAACCAAGGAATAGGAAAAAGCTTTTCTCAAAACTACGGATAAAACTTTAAAAAGAATTGGTACGATGATTTAGTCTTGTTGGAATCGGTAAATTAAAATATGGGAGAAGAGTGGAAAAATCAAGAGTATTAAACATTCTTGATGACATGCCCAGCTATCTTAGAGACAGCAGCAAGAGCTTCTGTACAAGTGGGTTTGATGTAACGCTCTGGCAGCAAGAATCCATATTTGCCTTTATCTCGAAGTTCAATTGTAAACGAGTATTTTATGCCCAAGTCATAGATCCAGTCATCCGAACCTCCAGGAGCTAGGTCTACAAGAAGAAAAAAGAAATTACTTTTTGAAATACAATGTTTCAAGTTAACTAACAAAATGGAATTTTCCCCCCTAAAATTAAAAATAGCTCTGCTTTTTTTCTGATTATTAAGTAATCTAAGTCTCTGGTAGAAAATGGAGACTGAAGAAAAACAGGTTAAGCAAGAAATTACCCATAACCCTGCCAAAAGAGTAGTAATCACTATTAACATTTTAGTGTCTTTTTTTCCCCTCAGTGCATGCTTTAACATAATTTTTTCCTACATAAATAAGATCATCCTATACATGAAGTGTTGTAACATTTCTTCTTTTTTTAAGTTTATTTATTTTTAGAGAGAGAGAGAGTGGGGGAGGAGCAGAGAGAGAATCCCAAGCAGGCTCCACACCATCAGCAGTGGGGAGCCAGACATGGGGCTCCAACTTACAAACTGCAAAATCATGAACTGAGCTGAAAGCAAGAGTCAGACGCTTAGCCGATTGAGCCACCCAGGTGCCCCTGTAACATTTCTAAACATGATCTCTCTGACCATATTTATGTCTTAATGACTTCAAATCTATAATATCATTTTTTCATGATCTCATAGCACTACACTATAAAGCTGGATATAATAATTATTTACTTGGAGACCTTTAGATTTTTTTCTGATTTCTAATTAGTATAAACAACTTTACAATGAACTTTCTGGTTTTCACTAATTGCTTCTTTGCTTCTTTGGAATATTCTTTCCTAGAAGCAGATTTACCAGCCTAAGAGTATGTACTTTTTACAATTATGCTACATGTTGCCAAATAATCTTCAAAAGAATTGAACCAATTTACACCTCCACTAGCAGGGTATGAATATGCCCACTTCCCTTCCCATACCATCCACAGGAATCATGCATTTCTGGCAATTCTATGGGTGAAAAATACCATAAAATCGCCTTGTTTCTTTGATTACCGCTGAATTGGACATTTTATTTGCTATATTTATTGTCCATCTTTATATATTTTTCTACTCGATTTTTCTAGTGTATATTTTGCTTATTTTTCTACTCGATTCACTTTATAGATTGTTTATAACAGCAATATTAGTGTTATTTGCCTTGTGTAATATGTAAACTTTTTTTTATTTGCTTCTTTCGCTTTTGACTTGGTTTATGGCAGAGTATTTATCTTAGAATATTTTATGTGGAATGTAATTTGGAGAAAGACATGTTAGTAATCAATTAATTTCTTTTTCTAAGTAAGTTGTCAGATTCTCCAACCCTATTAATTGAATAACATTCTTCTTTTTTTTTTTTTTAATTTTATTTTTTTTTCAACATTTATTTATTTTTGGGACAGAGAGAGACAGAACATGAACGGGGGAGAGGCAGAGAGAGAGGGAGACACAGAATCGGAAACAGGCTCCAGGCTCTGAGCCATCAGCCCAGAGCCCGACGCGGGGCTCGAACTCACGGACCAGGAGATCGTGACCTGGCTGAAGTCGGACGCTTAACCGACTGCGCCACCCAGGCGCCCCAATTGAATAACATTCTTAGAAGTGCCTCCTTTATGAGATACTAGACGTCCTTATGTATTTAAGTGTCTTTCTGTTCTTCCTACTCCCTTCTGTTGATCTGTTTCTCCCAGGCTCTGTTCCACAGTCTCAATTACTACAAGTTTATGATGTGCCTTAATACCTGGTTGGGGCAAATTCTCCTATTAGCCTCATTTTTCAGAATTTTACGAGCTCATCTACCAACTTTATTCTTTCAAATGAAGTTCAAAGTCATTTAACTGTTCATTCGGATTGCATTAAATATACAGACTAATTTAGCACAACTGACACATTTTTATATTGTCTTCCCACTCAAAAACGTGCTGCATTTCTCCTTTTATTTATTTTCTTTTATGGTTACCAGTAAAATTTGCTGGGTTTTTCATGTAGATATATGGATTTATTTGTGTGTGTAGACACATATATGCATTCAACAATGAATTCACATATATGTATATATATCTGAATGTATATATATATGTGCGATGTGTATCTACATATAGAGGGGTATTTATTTTCTACCTGATTATTATTATTATTTTTATAGAAGAGGGCTTTAGATTTCTGTAAGTTCATAGTCAGCCACCTTACTCAACTTTTGTGTTCTTGTTTTGTTTTGTGAGACAGAGTGTGTATGTGCACTCAGGGGAGTAGTAGAAGGAGAGGGAGAGATAGAATCTTAAGCAGGCTCCACACCCGCGTGGAGCCCCACTCAGGGCTCAATTTTGTGACCATGACATCATGACCTGAGCCAAAATCAAGAGCAGAACACTTAACCAACTGAGCCACCCAGGTGTCCCAAACATTACTCAACTTTTGATTGTTACTAATATTTTTGGTTGATTTCTACTGTTTTCCAGGTAGACAATCATGTAACGTGTAAAGTGATCATTTTTGCCTCTTTCTATACCTATACTTGAATTAACTACAAAGGTATTTACCAAAGCATTGTTTATAATACCGAAAAATATCCATCAGCAGTGGATTAAATAAGTTATTCAGAACAACCACTATCAATATTTGGCATTTCTTCTTCTAGCCATTTTCTCATGCTTATGCACACAACCACACAGATGTATACTGAATGAATGAATGAATGAATGAATGAATGAATGAAAGAGTATGTAGAGATAGACTGATTTCACCACAACAGAAAGTTACTTTTAAAGCTCTTCAGCCCTGAGGATCTATGGTTATGCTTTGGGGAACAATGGTAGAGAAGAGAATGGGAATCAAGAAAGCTCTGAATTGTGAAAGGAGGCTGTGGGGTGCCTCTCCGACAGAGCAAGGACCTGGGTCAGCAAAGGTAACAGTGGACCAGTGACATCAAGAGACAGACACACCATGTGGACCAATCTGGCCCCACTTTGTGGTGAGACATTTTAGGGGTAGTTGAGGAGGAAGAGGAAGATTCTGGACTTTCTACTAATAGGACATCCAGGGGTAAAGCAATTTATTGAAAATCATAGGAATGTGATTATTAAGCTGAATGTATTTTTCTACTCCCGTAGATCATACCTGTTAAAGAAAACTTTGAGGTTTTGAATATTGCCTCAGGGCTTTTACACAAGCCATTTCCTCTCCTTGGTTTTCCCCTGACACCATTGTTGGGCAGCCACTTGTCAGGTAGGTCTCCCAGAAGTGTCACCCACAGAGAGAGACCTTCCTAGGTCACTTTAGCTAAGTAACCTCTCTCTCCTGCAGTCATCCTCAAACCCTTAAGACTATCTTATATTCTTCACATATCGATGGGGTTATACTCTTATTTTACTATTTAGTTGTTTACATCAGAGATTGGCAAATTTAACCTGTAAAGGACCGGATAGTAAATGCTTTAGGGTTTGTGGGCCACAAATTATGTCATAAAACTATTCGATACTACTGTCATGAAAGCTATCATAGACAATACATAAATAAATGGGTGTGTCTGTGTTCAGATAAAACTTTATTTTTGGGGGGTGCCTGGGTGGCTCAGTTGGTTAAGCGTGTAACTTCAGCTCAGGTCATGATCTCACAGTTTGTGGGTTCGAGCCCCGCGTCGAGCTCTGTGTTGACAGCTCAGAGCCTGGAGCCTGCTTTGGATTCTGTCTCATTCTCTCTCTGCCCCTCCCCCACTCACTCTCTGTCTTTCTCTGCCTCTCAAAAACAAATAAGTGCAAAAAAATTTTTTTTAACTTTATTTTTGGATACTGAAATCTGAATTTAATATAATTTTAACGTGTCACAAAATCTCGCTATTTTGTGTTTTTTTCCCTCAACCATTTAAAAAATGGAAAAACTGTTCTTATCTCACAGGCCTGTGCCTCACAAGCAGTAAGCTGAATTTGACCTGTGGGTCGCAGTTTGTGGACACCTGGTGACATGTTTATTTTCTCTTCCTCTTTCTCCATCTCCCCCTCCAGTTTCAAAAGATAAAAATCATTATCTGTCTTCCCAATGTGGGTAAAAAGGAGTCCCCCAATAAATATCTGCCAGCAGAAATTAAATTTTAAAATATTTCTTAAGAGTTTGCCGTATATGAGCTATCATCAGTGTGATACAGCAAAAGACATTTAACTATAATGTACTCTAGTGAGCACCGCCTGTCACTATCAAGCATCTAATGTAAAGAGTGTTCCTCAGATTTGTATAGTGTTCAACCTGTGCAACCTTACACGGTGGCCATTGGCATCTTACACATTCTTTTAACCCTTTAGGACCTTTCCTCCTTCACTCAACTACTATGATGACAATTCTATAATCTCTACTCTGTAGCAATGAACACGATTTCTTAAATACCATTTTGTCTTTAGTGTATTCATTTATTAATATAGCCTTGCTCAGTGCTGTCATAGCTATTATGCTTCCATTTCTAATTGTCATAATCCAACTATTTTATGTGTGACCTGGTTTAAAGATTCCATTTAGAAAAATTAAATCCACACAGAAAAACCAAACACACGGATTTCTTTAGTAGCTCACATTTCTCCAAGATGTTAAGAAGAAATACTTACATAAACTTTCTGAACCACTGCCATGTGTATATCTGGTATTTCTATTAGTATTCTCTATAGCACGGACTGCTTCACTGGCCACGAGAGACTGAAATCAATAGAATATGAAATTTCAGTTAATGTGCAGCTTTGGAGCAGGACAAGTAGAAGTTTCTTTAAAAAAATCATCATATAATAAATGAATCAAACTGTGTAGGTGAAGAAAAAGAAAGTATATTGGTGGTTGCTAGGGGGGTGAGGGTGAATGAATTGGGGGAGTGTTGGTTATATAAATTTCCAGGGGCGCCTGGGTGGCGCAGTCGGTTAAGCGTCCGACTTCAGCCAGGTCACGATCTCGCAGTCCGTGAGTTCGAGCCCCGTGTCGGGCTCTGGGCTGATGGCTCAGAGCCTGGAGCCTGTTTCCGATTCTGTGTCTCCCTCTCTCTCTGCCCCTCCCCCGTTCATGCTCTGTCTCTCTCTGTCCCGAAAATAAAATAAAAACGTTGAAAAAAAAATTTTATAAATTTCCAGTTAAATTTCCAGCTAAACAATGTGTAAGTGTATCACATCATCACATTGTACACCTTAAACTTACATGATGTTAAACATCAGTTATATCTGAATAAAGCTAGAGAAAACTGTTGATATGAAAAATCTGCATAGTAAGAATAAATAAACTTTTATGGAAATCACAGTTGGGTGGCATTAACCATAGACTCTTCTAGTACATTGAAAATTTGATTTAACTTGAAGAAAAAATAATTCTCACATGCATTTTTTAGGAGTTCATTTCTTATATACAATGAAGTATAACTGTATTCCAAAGGCAAACCGCCTGGGGTTACCCTATTCCTACACAAAAGCATCACCAAACTTTAAATGCAACCTGTGTAAATACTACATATACCTAATGCTTACTTCGTTTCCTTCTCGCAAACTCCATTCTCTTCTTGGGTAAAATGCCTAATAACTACTAAAGACTCATCACATAAGACAGATCATGTGCCCAGTGTGGAGCAGGCTAATAAGTAAGTCTGTTGTTCCACTACATTTGTTTCTAGCTTATCCAGACCTTTTGCGAAGTTCAGGCTAGCATCCGCTGTCACTCTCTTGAATAACCCAGAGGAGTATCAGCGCATATTATGTTGTACCCCTCCTTTGTTCAAAAAAATTGTAATGGACCTCCAGTGTCTACAGAACAAAACACAAATTTATTCTGACATGCCAACAAGCGGACCACATCTACTTTCTGATGGCGTCACTCTCTACTCTCACACCCACAGGGTGCCCTGAACACACTTTCTGCAGGGACACATCTCCTCCACTTTGAATGTCCTCCGTTCCTGGTCTGCCTATAGAATTCCTGTCTTTCCATTTCTGGCTGAAAGTGTATCAGTCCTTTGATGTCAATCGCCCTTTATTATTATGTTTTCTTGATAGTATGTCGCCCTTTAAGAGATGAGAAATTCCTCAGGGACAGGGACTTTAGCCCCAAGCGTATCTAGCATTTCCTTCTGAATCGGTTCATGAGGCCACCCCCATGCTAGCCCCGTCAGAACTGAGGATCCACCATCTGGGCCAACTTATTTAGTAGTCACTGCCTCCCAAATATAGCTGCTTGTAACATTTGCTCATGGCTGAGCTCCCTAACCATATCATGTTCTCTTAAAGGGCAGGGTCCTACCGAATGCATCTTTCATCAGTGTCCGCCAAACACAATACTTTACACCAAATAACTCAACAAAATACGTGTGACAACAGGAATCCAAGAATAAGGGAAAATCAGACTAGTTCTATTTCCAAATCATGATAAATATCCTTTCGTTTCTTCAAGGATGACACCAATAAAGGAGCTTTCCTTAAAAGTTTTCCTTTGAGAAGAAGAAAGAATTGCAAACATCAAGCACGTTTATGTTCTAAATGAGCTATTTTCAGGAAGTGCAAATAACATTATATTTGTCATCAGCCACTGCTAGCCCTTAATGTGGCTATAGTTTATTCTTGTAAGAGAACCAGGACATAAAACCAACACCAAAACCAGCCAAATAAACAAACAAAAACCCCCAAAACAAAAAACAAACAAAAAAACCCCACAAATAATCTAATTAAATAATAGGCAGAGAACCTAAATGGGTATTTTTCCAAAGAAGGCATACAAATGGTGAACAGATACATGAAAAGATGCTCAACATCACCATATATCAGGGAAATGCAAATCAAAACTACCTGAAATATCACCTTACACCTGTCAGAATGGCTATTACTCGCGCACTGTTTGATAGGAATGTAAATCGGGGTGAACACTGTGGAAAACAGTATGGAGGTTCCTCAAAAATTAAAAATAGAAATATCATATGATCCAGTAATTCTACTGCTGGGTATTTACCCAAAGAAAATGAAAACACTTGCTTGAAAAGATACATGATCCTATGTTTATTGCAGCATTATTTACAATGGCCAAGTTATGGAAGTAACCTCAGTATCCGTTGATAGATGAATGCATAAAGATGTGTGTGTGTGTGTGTGTGTGTGTGTGTGTGCGCGCGCAATGAAATATTACCCAGCTATAAAATGGAATGAGATCTTGCCATTTTCAACAACATGAATGGATCTAGAGGGAATTATGCTGAGTGAAATAAGTTAGAGAAAGACAAATACCATATGATTTTACTTACATGTGAAATCTAAAAAACAAAGCAAATGAACAAAAATATGGAAACAGAGTCATAAATACAGAGAAGAAACTGGTGGTTGCCAGAGGGGAGGGGGTTGGGAGGATGGATGAAATAGGTGAAGGAAATTAACAGGTACAAACTTCCAGTTATAAAATAAATAAGTCGGGGCGCCTGGGTGGCGCAGTCGGTTAAGCGTCCGACTTCAGCCAGGTCACGATCTCGCGGTCCGGGAGTTCGAGCCCCGCGTCAGGCTCTGGGCTGATGGCTCAGAGCCTGGAGCCTGTTTCCGATTCTGTGTCTCCCTCTCTCTCTGCCCCTCCCCCGTTCATGCTCTCTCTCTCTCTCTGTCCCAAAAATAAATAAACGTTGAAAAAAAATAAATAAAATAAAATAAAATAAATAAGTCATGGGTTAAAAAATACTGCATAGGGAATATAGTCAATAATATTGTGATAATGTCATAGAGTGACAAATGGTAACTACACTTACTGCAGTGAACATAATGCATAGATTATGGAATTACTATGTTGTACAACTGAAACTAACATAACATTGTATGTCAACTATACTTCAATAACAAAAACATACAAATTTAAAAACATAAAAAGAGAAAGAGGAAAGAGAGCCAGAATAAAATGAGTAAGAAACAGAACACGACATAAAGATCAGAACTTGGGCAAGAATCAGACTGTTGTCATAACCCTTCCATTGTCTGGAAGGCATCTGCGGTGAGAATTCGGCCAATCCCAGCTACAATCCATCAAGAACCCTTG
Organism: Leopardus geoffroyi; assembly: GCF_018350155.1. Classification (NCBI taxonomy): domain Eukaryota; kingdom Metazoa; phylum Chordata; class Mammalia; order Carnivora; family Felidae; genus Leopardus; species Leopardus geoffroyi. The sequence continues at coordinate 24,941,434 of NC_059326.1, read as the reverse complement.
CATTCTTTGCCATCAACCCAAACATAGGACATCTGGGACCAAAAAGGAGTGAGGGGTTAGCAGACAAAATGAGTCTTCTTTGAACTTCTGTATCATTCACTACATTCCAAAAAAAGGTGGGGGGGGGGTCTCGCTTCAGTGTTGAAATTGGAGGTGCTTTTACTAGGACCAAACCGCTGGGGGTTAGAGAGGGCAGTGTGCACACAATTCCCAACGTTGATATCAAATTAATGAGTGTGGTACCAGGACTTGATCTATCTGTTGTTGAAAGCGAGGTACCACAAAGCAGACCCACAATTCCAGAGACTCTTGTCCTTGCTGTTAGGGCTTTATATGTAGATCAGTTCCACGGGGAATGGTTCCCCCTGACCTTCAAGCAGTATGTCAGTTATTTTCTTAGATACCCATTTGCTGGACTGAAGTTCTTGTCCACAGAATAGGACCCATTCTTTACATTCCCTCGGTGAATCCTGACCCAGGGTGACTCTCAGCAGAACGAGATCAAAACAGAAAGCATCTTTCCATCTGTCCTCCAGAGGAGAAAATTTTTCCCACAGTTTTTGGTTCTTGAACTTGGTATTATTTTATTTCTGAAATGCCAATGAAAAAAAAGATAATTGAGTAGCACTTACCAGCTCCTCATGGTCTTTGGTTTTGCTTCTATTATAGGAATATGGAAACACTATCTTCTGGGAGTATGAATGCATACTGATGTAAGCCTTAATGTGGTTGATGTTTTTTCTCAAGAAATTGGCCATTGCCTTCACTTCTGGCTCTGACTCAGGGTAAGGGCCACAGTAGGTTTCCGCGCAAGAGAAACTTGATGCACCTTCCCCTGAAGTGAAATGGATAGAGTGGGATTAGCAAACGCCATTGTAATTTGTGATTTCCCTGACAATGCATCCTCCTAATATCCATGGTGTAAAACTTTTAGAGAAATGGATTAGACAGAGCTCTGTAAAGAACATATTTGTGTTTCCATTGAAGCAGATGTTTCTATGCCCTCAGAACAAACACCCCAACAATCGCTGCCTGGGGACAGCCATCTTGCACCCTTTGTGAAAGTGGCTAAGGACGTCTCAGAGATGTCAGCCCTGCCTCCAAACTTGTGGTTCTGTGAGATAAAGAAACCCCATTTTTTTAGAAACCCCATTTTCTTTAATCCAGTGTGAGCTTGGTTTTTCTGATATTTGTAGTTTAAAAATTACTAATCAATGTGGTCCATAAAAGGAGTCTCATTTGGGAACTCAGACTATACAAGTCTGCCTTCCATACTACTTGCAACTTGCTAAGGAGGTTTACGGCAAATAAAAGAAGATGGAATGTTCGGGGCCAGAGTAATGTTTATTCATCCTTTTGAGAAATTATAGTATACATCACTTTGGATGGTAGCCTGCCTCCTACCCCTTCGCCTTTCTTCTTTAATTCACAGGGGTGGAGCCTCAGGGAGCCACCTCTGACCCCAAACATTATTCCCGCCTGGAAACAGTTGACTAATCTTGAACTAGGTCCCTAACTTGTGTTCTCTCACTCTGAATCCCTCCGCTGATAACTTGGTATCGAGAGGAAGATCCTAGCGTCAGTCCAGCTGCACTCTAGAACAAAGAAAACACCAGCTGACCCGAACTCTAAGATTTACACACAGTATCTCATTCACTCCTCTTGGCAACCCTATGAATGAAATACTGCTGTTTCAGGAGATGCAAAGTGAACATTCTTGGCAGTTAGGACCTTTTACGATAAGAGGCTAAGTGGCATATTGTTAATCACCCAACCGCTTGATCCTAAGCTTGGTGCTGCCATTTAATAGCTATACAGCCTTAGGTGAAATGTTTTAAACCTGTCTAAACCTTGATTTTCCTATCTGCTAAATGGAAAAGTTATACATTTAACGTGGATTTCATGAGGATTCAGTACAATGTATATGAGGTGCTTTGCATGATGCCTTGTAAATACTAAGATTCAGTAATCATTGCTTTTCCTCCTCATGGTCTTTGTCTCGCGTCGTCGTCGTGGTCACCATCATCACCATCATCATCATGTGGATTGGAATAAAACAAAAACCCATTGTGCTTTGCAGGGATGAATGGAGAGAGAAAGGACTCACAGAGCTCACTGCAGTCCCCCAGGCCCAGTTCCAAGCTGTTTCTGAAGCTCGTTGCCCTTGTCCTGGGGTTCCATGGTCTACTCCATTATCCTTACAGGTCCTGCCTGCCTCAAGTTTGCTCTGATTTCTGCCTTTTATTTGCAAGAGAGACAACCTTAATGTTTGTGAAACATTCTTTTCGGCACAAGAAAATATGTGCTAAACATCCAAGGCCTTTCCAAGTATTTCATTTGTATTAATGGGTTTTTTTTTTGTTGTTGTTTTTTGTTTTTTGAGAGAGAGAAAGAGAGAGAACTCTAAGCAGTCTCCACTCTCAGCATGGAGTCAATATAGGAGTCAGTCCCACAACCCTGGGATCATGACCTGAGCTGAAATAAAGAGTCAGACACTCACCCGACCGAGCCACCCAGGTTCCCCCATTTGTATTTTTAACCAATAATGTGATCAGACCAACCATTCTGATAGTTTCATATCCTTTGATTACTTCTGCCCTTTTCCCCCTGATATATAGTTTTAGAGAGTAGAGAGTCTATGTTAGGAGTAGGGGGACCTCAAAGAGATGAAGGAACAGGTGGTCCCCTAACATGAATCCTCAGACCAGAGCTGTTCCGTAGAAACATACAGCAAGTTACGTATTTAGGTTTTCAAGTAACTGTGTATTTCAGAAACAACAACCTATTTTATTTTTTTTTATTTATTTATTTTTAAATTTTTTTTTTCAACGTTTATTTATTTTTGGGACAGAGAGAGAGAGAGCATGAACGGGGGAGGGTCAGAGAGAGAGGGAGACACAGAATCGGAAACAGGCTCCAGGCTCTGAGCCAACAGCCCAGAGCCCGACGCGGGGCTCGAACTCACGGACCGCGAGATCGTGACCTGGCTGAAGTCGGACGCTTAACCGACTGTGCCACCCAGGCGCCCCAACAACAACCTATTTTAATAATACAACTGATTTCACCCAATAGGTACCAAGTACAAGCCTTTCAAACACAGTCAATACAAAAATTGTTCACGGCATACTTTAGGCTCCTTTTTTCACACCAAGTCTTTGAAATTTGGTGTGTATTTTATACTCACTGCACATCTCAATTCAGACAAGCCACATTTCAAGTGTTCAGGGGCCACATGCGGCTAGTGACTACTGCAGTGGACAGAGCAGCCTCAGACTCTCATTCTGTGAATGTCATTCTAGAGGTTTCAAGTATTTCGGTAGCAAGATTCATGGGGAGTCAGGACCCTGGAGTCCGGGACTGTTTTGCTCCTAAACAGACATGGCGATCTGGGCAAGCTATTGCATCTGGCTCAGCTGAAGGTGCTTCATCTGTAGCGCTTGGTCTCCCAGATCCCTTCGAGCTTAAGTATTATCTCATCTATGAACCCTGGAATAAAAAGATATCTAGTACAGGAAAGTTCGTAGAACAGAGAGTAGAGCAGACATTACAGGGACTGCAGTGAGTAGGAAACAAGAAGACGTTGCTGAATGGTCACAGAGCTTCTGTGTGGGCTGAAGAAAACTTTTGGAAATGGATACTGGTGATGGTTTCACGGACTGGATATACTTAATGCTTCCATGTGCTGAATGATTAAAATGAAAAATTTCACGTTATATGTATTTTAGCGCCATAAAAGCGATTAAAAAAACACTACGACCTCATGGGAAAGAAAGGATTTTCCACTGTACAATAGCTACCAACACTTTGCAGTTTAACTTCACATCTTAGAAAATGAGTGGATCTATCTTAGGAAGTTTGAGACCAGAGGTTCTCACAAAATGCTACCTGTTATGGACTGAATTCTGTCTCCCCAAAATTCACGTATGCAAGCCCTAACCCACAATGTACTATGTTTGGAAAGAGGGCCTTTAAGAAGGTAATTAAAGTGGAAGGAAGTCATGAAGGTGGGGCCCTGATCTCATGTGGCTGGTGTCCTTTTAAGGAAAGAGAGAGACACCAGAGATGTGCACAAAGAGAAAATGTCAAGTGAGGACACAGTGAGAAGGTGGCCATCTGCAAGCCAAGGAGAGAGACCTCAGGGCAGACCCACCCTGCTGACACCTTGATCTTGGACTTCCAGCCTTCAGATCTGCAAGAAATAAACTTATCTTGTTGGAGCCATCAGCCTGCGGTATTTTGTTAGCGGCAGCCTGATCGGTCTAAGACAACTCACCTCCATTCCCAACTCCAACACACACACACACACACACACACACACACACACACACACACACACAATTTTAATATAGAGGAAGGGGGAAGTGAACATGAAACAAATAAACAGGCTTGGTATGTCATTTCTCATTAAAGAGCAAGGTGCTCTTTGAGATTCTTAAAAAAAAGTATCATAAAGGCGTGTTCTAGTTGCAGGGACAAGGAAGTGAGAAGATTTAGTTCTTTTTCACTGGCTTGCTTACATACTACTAAAGAGATACTGGGGTGGTGGGGGCCACCTGGGTGGCTCAGTTGGTTAAGCTTCCGACTTTGGCTCAGGTCATGATCTCCGGGTTCGTGACTTTGAGTGCCTCATTGGACTCTTTTTTTGCTTTTATTTGCTTGCTGTTTCTGTTTCTAACTCTTGTGATGGGTAATAATAAAGTGCCACGCCTCAGAGCGGCCTCTGGTACTTCTTGATGGCAGTAACAATATATTTGACGTCTTGGCTATTCAAATTTTTTATGGCTTCGCCGTAAAAAAATAGGAAGTGAAACAGAGCACCAAAAGAACTTCCAGATAAAAGAAGAAGTTCCAGAAGGCAACCTATAACAGAAGAGTGATTCTCAGACATAGAAGAATCGTGATAACTTTGGAATCGGTCAGCCTGGCTTCATAACCCAGGTCTGTCACTTCCTAGGTCTGTGATCTTGAGCAAGGGATTCAACCTCCTGAGTCTGGGATTCTCCATCCAGGATACACAGATCATGAAACCTAGGGGGAGACATATGTAAACGGCTCTGCACTTAGTAACTAACAGCTCTATTCAATCTATTGTATATTCGCTGCTGCTTCTCTGACCCCCTGCCCAATTATCACTGCTGTGGCAGAGTCTTTGGGCCCCAGTGGGTATTTTTATGGGACAATCTTAAGAACGGCTCTCACAGAGAAACCACTGAGTGGTTCCCTTAATCACAAAAGGAGTGAGTCTGAGGGGAGATTAACTGCTCCTTCCTCTGCTTGCTTACTACATCTGTAGCTCTCTTACAACAACTAAGTCATTCCTATATTCATTTAATTCATTTCTGCGACTCCCGCATGTGGCAGGCACTGCACTAGGTGGTCCCTTTTCTCACTGAGTCTCTAGCCTAGAGAAGGAAGGAAATATGGAAATAAGGGGGGGACTCTGCGGTGAGGTTTTCACATGCACTCTGAGAGAATGATGAAACGTTCAAAATCACACATTTTCTCTTCTGTTTTGAAAAGAAATATGTACAATCACGTACACAGCACTGTGTAGGGCAAAGGGGTGATTAGACTCAAGGTTATCATCAGGTTTAGTTCTGTAGCTGTTTCTTTTTTTTTTTTAATTTTTTTTTAACGTTTATTTATTTTTGAGACAGAGAGAGACACAGCATGAACGGGGGAGGGGCAGTGAGAGAGGGAGACACAGAATCCGAAACAGGCTCCAGGCTCTGAGCTGTCAGCACAGAGCCCGACGCGGGGCTCGAACTCACGGACCGTGAGATCGTGACCTGAGCCGAAGTCAGATGCTTAACCGACTGAGCCACCCAGGCGCCCCTGTAGCTGTTTCTTAAATGTAGTAACTATGAAATACAATGGGGGTGTGAACCAACACCTACCTCCCTGAGAACAGACGGTGTTCTGTTTTGTCTTGTTTTGTTTTGTTTTTTGTTTTTTTTGTGTGTGTGTGTGTGTTTTTTTTTTTTTTTTTTTGAGAGAAAGACAGAGATTGAACGGGAGCAGAGGAGAGAGGTGGGGTGGGGGAGACAGAGACAGAGACAGTCCCAAGCAGGCTCCACGTCTGACACAGGGCTCTATCCCACACCCTTGGGATCATGACCTGAGCAGAAATCAAGAGTCAGATGCTGAACTGACTGAGCCACCGAGGTGCCCCCAGATAATGTTCCTGAATGCCTAAATTAATATCCACTGAGTACTTTGACTCATTCAAATCAATAAATGATAGGCTCTCGCTATGCCAGACATAAGTTTATGGTATTCATAAAAATATTAAATAGTGAAAACAAAAGAAAATGTTTTTGAATGCTGTGGAAGTAAGCCCTTTCCTATGCAATTAAAATGGAGAGCTACTCACCCTACCCTGGTCTTTGATACTCTAATGATGAATGTTATTTTTTCTTTAAGGTAGGATTTTTAACAGTCGCTTCATTATTATTCTACAAAAGTAGAATATTATCATTTTGAAGCTAAAAGGGACCTTAAGGAACCGGCCTAAGTTCCTTTTTCTTTTAATGTTTATTTTGTTTATTTTGGGGAGAGAGCGAGAGTGAGAGTGAGTGAGCACAAGTGGGGGAGGGACAGAGAAAGGGAGACACAGAATCTGAAGCAGGCTCCAGGCTCTGAGCTGTCACCACAGAGCCCAATGTGGGGCTTGAACTTATGAACCGTGAGATCATGACCTGAGCCAAAGTCAACCGACTGACCTACCCAGATGCCCACCAAATTCCTTTTTTTTTTTTTTTAAATGTTTCCAACGTTTATTTATTTTTGGGACAGAGAGAGACAAAGCATGAACGGGGGAGGGGCAGAGAGAGAAGGAGACACAGAATCGGAAACAGGCTCCAGGCTCTCAGCCATCAGCCCAGAGCCCGACGCGGGGCTCGAACTCACGGACCGCGAGATCGTGACCTGGCTGAAGTCGGACGCTTAACCGACTGCGCCACCCAGGAGCCCCTTAATTCTTTTTTTTAAAGACGAAATGGAAGGGCGGAGGGGTTAAGGTGAATTGTGCATATTTACAGCACTGCATTTAACTAAAAAGCCTATTTGAATTATTTCCTGATTTAGATAGGCCTCCCCTGTAATTACTCTGAATTAATAGGCCTTTCTCTGTGAATATCCCTTTTCAAATGAATGAACATTGCTAGAAATAAAGCAAACGACCTACCACACCAGTGTTTGGAAGCAAAGTTCCTGTTCAGGTCTGTTCCGATGCAACGATTATTTTCATGAAAAGACCGGTTCTTTCTCCACATTCGATTCTAAACAAACAAAATACTGATAAGCAGGATGGCCATGTTTGCAGTTCAAGCAAAGACACAACTTCTGAAGCCTAAGTGACCAGAGTTGTGTGTCTGTCCTGCAAACCCATCACTCTGCTCTGCCACTGTCCTCACAGCGTTCCTTTGCACAGCCCTCTCTCTATCCAGGTCTCGACCATGTTCTCTCAAAGCTATTTCAGTGTGAACCAGATGAAATGGGGATATTTAATCAGTTTTGACCCATACCAACAGAAATTTCATTTGGCTTTGCAAGGCTGGTTATTGGTTCTCTTTAAATCTTGTTTGCTTCCATTTTAATTTCTTCTGAGAAAAGGAAAATAACTTTGTATTTCAATGAGAATGAAAATGATGACTCATGAGTCTCAATGCTCTCTTTATTTTTTTCATATTTATACTTAATTTTTATATTTATATATTTTTTTAAAATAAAGTTTATTTATGTTGAGAGAGAGACTCTGTGTGTGTGTGTGTGTGTGTGTGTGTGTGAGAGAGAGAGAGAGAGAGAGAGAGAGAGCAGGGGCAGAGAGAGAGGGAGACAGAGAATCCCAAACAGGCTCTGCACTGTCAGTGAGGAGCCCAATGTGGGGCTCAATCGCACAAACCATAAGATCATGACCTGAGCCCACATCAAGAGTAGGATGCCCAACCGACTGAGCTACACAGGCACCCCTCAATGCTCTCTTTAGATTGAATTAAACTCTCTCATTTAAAAGTGTCAGGAGGTGGAGATGTGAAGACACTTCTAGCCCGATGGTTCCTTTGATTGTACTGATTCGATCCTGGTGTGTGAACACAAAGCGAATTGCCCCATTGGGTTCTTGGGGACAAACTGAGAAATTTGATCATGTACACAGTTGCACAGACTTTGTTTAAACCTGTAGTTGAGATGACGTGGCAAATTTACCCCACTGTCATCAACCCTCTGCCCAGCTTCCTGGTCCGCTTCCAGCAGGGGGCTTATGGTTTAGTAGCAAGAATTACCCTGGAGAAATTAGGTTCTCACACTGCAGGGACTAACTGCAGTTTTAAGACACAAAGACAGTGGGAGGGTAGGAATAGCTAAGGATGGCCTAATTCTATTGTGATTCAAGTAAAGGAACAAGTCTATCATAACATCAATCTATGACTATGATCGTTTATTGGACACAAATTTGTTAGGTACTGTTCTAGGGATTTCTCATTTACTTAGCTCAGGATTTGCCCAGTCCTCCCTACAAGCTTTTATTCAGTGTTCCTTTCACTTGCGATAACTTTTTCAATCAATCTCCTTCACCATTTCCAGCCATTTCTTCTGCAAAAATTACCTCTTCCTCTTCCACGAAACAATTTTTGTCCAACCCTGTATGTTTCCAATCACTCTGATTATTCTCATTCCCCTTAGTGTTTACATGTGCGGCTCAGGAGGCTTTTCTGAGCTTATATATGCTCAAATATGCTTTGACGTGCTCCTCATTAAATTAGAAAGGACTGAACTTCCATTGCTTGAGTAATTTTCCTGAATCATGATGTTGATGGGCTAGAAATACCATTGATAATGGTTTCCAGTATAGATGAGATTGACTAAGAAACTCACGCATATTAGATGTTCACGATTGAATTAAAGGGTCCTAAGGTTTGAAATTCACGTATCAGTTAGAATGTGATTCTGTCAGAATGTAAGTGCAGTTAAAATGCTTCTCTCAATCTTGCAGTTTATGATTTTATGAATCGAAATGCTATTCAAATGATTCCTAGTAAGAATGGATGGATCTAGGCGTTGTGCATTGTTGTAGCTAATGTCACAAAAGGAGATACAACCAGACATTATGCAGAACACAGAATCACTATGAAACAGTCCTGCCAAAAAAGTCAAATCTGAATCTGGTTTATCCCCTACTATCCAAATTTCAAATTTTAGAAAATGCAGAGGACAGAGGAGTGTTAAATTGCAACATGGCCGTGCAATTAGCAAATCCAGACAATGTGAAACCTTGTCTTCAATGAATAAATTGCAAAGAAAAATTTGAGACACACACACACACAGAGAGAGAGAGAGAGAGAGAGAGAGAGATGGAGGGAGAATCTATGGATTAAAATAGAATTAAAATATTCCTAAACCAATCACAATATATTGGCCTTAACTGGATCCTGAATCAAAGAAAATTTTTCTAAAAAAGCTATGAAACAATTGCAAATTTAAATTTGATTGCACATTTTCTGATATTAAGTATTGTTAATTTTTAGGTACAATTGTACTGTGCTTGTTTTAAGACCTATTTTAGAGATGCATCCTGAAATATTTTTTGCTGAAGTGATATGGTATCTGAGATTTGTTTCAAAATAATATGAATAAGGTAGAATTGGGTTGGGGATATAGACAAGAAAATATTGGCCATGAGCTGATTATTGACGAAGTTGTGTGGTAGGTACAGAGGAATTTACTATACAATTATTCCCACTCATATGTTTAAGTTGTCCATAATAAGAATTTAAAGATATTTATATCGTAAATAAAACCATTGTGCCAAGATCCAGGATTCTATGAATAATTCGATCGGTGCATCCTTTATCCCCAACTAGGGCGTGTTTTGTTTTCTTTGCCTTTACCTACCTTTTTCCATGTGAAGTCATAACCATCCACATTAACTACCGGCATCACATAGAAATCCATTTGTGTCAGAAGACTGGTGTATAGGGTTTCTTTCCCATAGAATTGAGTTACCTACAAATTAAACCAAGTATGTTTAATAATATCTCTCTTAAGTCCTTCTAAACTTAGTCTGTTTCCTTTATGCATTATATTTTTTTAAAACATCATTTCGTATGTTTAGATTTGCATCTTTAACTTTCGGGAAGAATATTAATTCCTTGACAAGTCTGAACTCAGGGCACTAGACCGCCCAATGGTGGCAAATGCCTTGGATAGGGGACAAATGGTCCTCTTATTTATTGGAGGCAGAAAATAGCACCGTATATTTTCTAAAATTTTCTTCTTCAAGAAACATAGAATTCTACCTTAGATGTAATTCCATTCCTTTTTCAATAATCCATATATCAATCAGAGTTTAAACTAGCTTTGTCTTATGCCCAGATATGACTACATAGTTTCTACTTTGTCCTTATAACTTGGGGAGTCAAAATGTTCATTTTAATTCTTTCAACAAATCTATGAAACACGCATTCAAACCCTCACTTACCCATTCTGTTTGGAGTCCTGCTTATTGGACAAAAAGCTCCATAGCTAATGTGGATCATCTGTCAGAACCTAATACTCCCCCTTTGACAATCACTAATCAACTTCCTATCTCTGTGGATTTACCCATTCTAGGTATTTCATATAAATGGAATCATCAAATGCATGGCCTTTGTGTCTGGCTTCTGTCACTTAGCATAATGCTTGCAAGATTTGTCCATTTTGTAGCATGAGTCAGTATTTCATTCCTCTTCACTGCTGAATGATGTTCCATTATAAGGATATTCCACATTATTTTATCTACTCAGAGGTCGATGGGCACACTTTTTGACTATTATGAATAATGATGCATGAACATCTGTAAACAAATGTGTCTGCTTCTCTTGGGTGTGTACCTACTAGTGGAATTGCTAAGTCACATGCTAATTCAATGCCTAACCTTTCAAGGAACTGCCAAACTGTAAAATAGTGGCTGCACTGTTTTACGATCCCAACAGCAATGAATGAGGGTTCTAATTTTTCCACAGCCTTACCAACACTTGTGATTATCCTTTTTGAACTTTAGCCATCCTGGTGGGTCGGAAGTGATATGTCCCTGTGGTTGTAATTTGCATTTCTCTAATGACTGATGATATTGAATACCTTCTCATATGCTTACTGGCCATTTGTATATGGCGAGTTATCTTTTCAGATATTTTGCCCAATTTTAAATTGGACTATATGTCATTTTATTGTTTATTTGTAAACATTCTTTATATATTTTGGATACAAGTCCCTTATCATATATGTGAGTTGCAAAAATTTCCCTCAGTTATATGGGTTGTCTTTTCACTTTCTTGATGACATTCTTTGAAAAGCACAAAGATTTTTGATTTTGGTACAGCCCTATTTATCTCTTTTGTCCTTTGTGGTTTATGCTTTTGGTGTCATATCTAATGAATAATCGCCTAAAGGCACAAAGATTGACTACTTCTATGTTTTCTTCTAAGAATTTTGTAATTTTGCCTTTTAAATTTAGGTCTCTGACCCATTTTGAGTTAATATTTGCACTTGGTATGAGGTAGGGGTCCAAGTTCATTCTTTTGCATGTGGATATCTACTCGTTCCAGCAAAGGATGCCTTTTTTGACCTTTCACAAAGGTGCCATCTGGACTAGTGGTAGGCTTGCTTGGGTGCATTTAAAGAAGATGAGGGTGCAGAATAAAATGGGAATTGGTGATCTGAAGAGTAGCAGCAGGACAAAACCAGGACCTCGGGGGAGAGGTGTAGAAAAAGGAAAGACGGAGGGAAACTGGGCATTAAGGGGACTTCTCAATGCCTACCCATAAAAGAAGTGAACCCTAACGGGAGGGTGATCTGAATGGATCGGCTAGGTAAGGTTAAAGCACCCTCAGGACTTTGGATATTTTCCCGATTGGCTAAAGGGTGAGACCGGGTTGTACCTGGTATTGGGCAAACCTGTGTTCTTTTCTAGGCATTGTGTGAATTAAGGGCAGAGTTCCATAGATACAGAGAAATCTAAGAAATATTCTCACTTAACCTTGTAAATGATGTTATACTCATTAAGATATTTTCAGATTTGACATCTACCCAGTTATTTATATGTCAAAAGCATACAATCTAGGCAAATAATCATATCATTGAAGTAATTTAACCTCTAGATTTCTATAAGCCTTGTAACATGACTTAATAGATCAACTGTGTTTAAAGACATGATATTTAAAAATAACACTTCAACCAAGTGTAACATATTTATTAATCTAATAATTTATTATCAATTTGTGATTTGTGTATCCTGGGGCTCTCCAGTGAGTTTTCATGGTATTTTATAAAGATATATACAGTCATGGTTTTATATCTAGCGAATGAATCACTCTTAATGAGGCAGGTGGCTGAAGACAAAACACACACAAAAGACCACAAATAAATATTTGTCAAAGGAATGATTTACCAACAAGACAAGTAACAAAGTTGAACTCACTGTCCTAGTATAAAAACAAGACAAGAAAGAGGGTACCAGAGGACAGCACAAGAATGAGAGATTAGGGGTGGGAAATAAAGGCCTGACTGATTCCTATTAGCTTGACCTCTGGCAGATAATTACTCACTTCTCTTTTCCTGAGGCACACCAAAGCTTTGTCCTTATTATGGTCCCCAACAACAACAACACCTGCCAAAAAATTCACCAATAGCCACTTGACAGAATAAATTAGTCCAAAAAGGCATATAAGATGCTATGAACGGAAGATTTTCTTAATTTTTTTTTTTATTTTAGAGAGAGAGAGCAAGAGAGGGGGGAGAGGGGCAGAGGGAGAGAGAGAGAATCCCAAGCAGGCTGCACGCTCAGCATGGAGCCTGATGTGGGTCTCATTCCCATGACCCTGGGATCACAACCCAAGTGGAAATCAAGAGTTGGACACTTAACCGACTGAGCCACCCGGGAGGCCCTATGAACGGAAGATTTAAAAATAAACTGTTACTCCTGCTACCAGTAGAAATACAGCAAAGAGCTTAAGTCCCAGTTTTTCTGCAATGGCAACAAAGTATTTAGCACAATGGTAGGTACTGTCTGAACCCAAGAATTGTATTTCAGCCTAAAGCTGAAGCATTAATTTAAATTTTAAATGTTACAAGAGATGTTGAGTGCTGATCCTGTGGACCAAACAGTATAATGAGTTATACTGTAACAACAACAAAAACTGACTTTACAGATTATCTTTGTCCTTAACAAGCTGATAAAACTGTTAGGTCGGAAAGGAAACAGCAAGAATTCAATGCTATAAGTACGATAATAATTTCAGGATGTACAAGGTGGTTCAGAAGAAGGAGAGTTAATTTTTCAGGTGTTTGGTGTTAGAATTCCTGAAGAGCAGACTGAGGGGACAAGACATTCAGGATACGGGTGAATGGGTGGTGAGCAGGTGTGAGGAATGACAGGAACAGAAGGACCCGAAATTAAGAAGTCAGATTGTTAAGTGGCTCCTCCTATCCTTCCTGGCCACTGTCCTCAGCCATATTTTGGATCTAAAGGTCAGGGAGAGAATTAGTTTTGAGATCCGAGGAAAGCCACGGGAGAAGTTTACTGAAACAGAGTTGAGGTTAGGTTTAGTGATGCCGAGTTCAAGTTTCCGAGATTATTCACTAGCTAGATCTCGCACATGGACTTTAAATTCACTCAGAAGGACAGTAAGAATTGGAGAGGAATAAAGAATCGTGAGCCAGGTTCCAGGGAGTTATCTGGAGGCCATTAGATGACAGTAAAAAGAAAACTCAAGAGTGGTTCAATCAGATCAGATCACGAATTTGGGGGAAAAGGCAGTAACTGCAGATGATTTCCCCGCTGTCTGAAAGCAGAGGGTGACTCTGAAATCTTTCCATAAGCCACAATGGGATAAAGTGAAGAGTATCCCCTACTTTCCCAACACTTTTACATCAGCACCTGTTTTTGCTTACTGCAAGAAGGAGAGTTTTTGCTTTTATGAAAAAAGCCATCACCATCCTAATGCAGGCCTTTCGTAAAAGTGAATGGCATAATGCGAACTTTAGGAAAGCAGGGGACACCTGTAGCAGGACAGGAGAATGTCGATCCACTCCTCTGGTCCCTTGGCACATGGAGATACGAAAGAAAGAGCAGGCTGTCTCCTTGATGGAGCTTCTATGAAGCAGTGCCTTTCACAAGTCACATGTCAGCTAAGGTAAGGGGCAGCAGAAGGAAATCTGCGGAGGCCATAAGGTTGCAGGGTGCCCACTTTGTGTGCAGCTACGTGAGCATTCTCCTGGGCAGAGGTTCACAGGGAGGCTAGGACTGAGAAAAGCCAGCTGGCAGACAAAATGCTAAGCAAGGCGCGATGCCCCATACATGTTCCTTGGGCTCCTATGATGGGCCAGGCCGGTGCTTGTCATGCCCAAGCTAGCCTTGGCCCTGCCTTTGCAGAAGTGGAAGGGATCTAAAATTGGTCTCTAAAGGATGAATGAGAGGCATAGAAAGAAATGACTGGCCTCAGGCTCCCCAAAGTGTAGAGTAATGGGTTTCTCCTAAGCTGAGACTGCACCAAACTGAGTTAGAGAAAAGAGTAAGAGAGTACGATATATATATATATATATATATATATATATATATATATATATATATGTGTGTGTGTGTGTGTGTGTGTGTGTGTGTGTTTGTGTATTGGTCTCTGCCCCACACCCACTCTGGTTCCTGGCACAGACCTTGTAATGCCCTGAATGATAAGAGCAATGAAGGCATCTTTTGTTCTAGTATTTGGTCCTTGACCTCAGTTCCTGACACAGAGCTTTGAAATCCCTTGAAATTTCCTGGGTGATAGCAGCGTCTTTTGTTCTCATGAGGTGATTCTTGGAGGGCTCCCGTCAGGAGCCTCATCAACAGAAAGACCAAGCCATGATTAGGAACTTGGAGGTTCCAGCCCCAACCATATCCTCCAGGAAGGGGAGTGGGATTAGAAATTGAGTTAATGATCTCTCATGCCTACAAGGTGAAGCCTCTATAAAAACCCCAAAGATAAGGGGTTCTGGGAGCTTCGGGGCTGGTGAACACGTGGAAAGTGCTAGGAGAGGGGTTCATCTGGAGAGGGCAGGGAAGCTCCATGCCCCTTTCCACAGACCTTATCCTATGCATCTCTTCTACCTAGGTGTTCATCTGTATCTTTTATGACATCCTTTTATGATAAACTGGCAAACAAGAAGTAACCTGTTCCTCTGAGTTCCCTCAGCTACTCTAGCCAAATGAAGCAAGCCTAAGGAGGAGGTGGTGGGAACCTTTGACTTAGAGCTGATCAGTCAGAAGCGCGGATAACAGCCTGGACTTTCAACTGGCATCTGAAGGGTGACGGGGCGGAGGGGGGGGGGAGGGGGCGGCTGAGCCCTTACCCTGTGGAATCTGACTCAGTCTCCAGGCAGACAGTGTCAGAAGTGAGTTACATTGTCGGACACCCAGCTGGTGTCACAGAATTGCTTGGGATGGAGAAAGTCCCCATGCATCTGGTGTCAGAAGTGTGTGTGTGGTAGTTGTACAAGAAGAAAGGAGAAACACAGGAACGGTGTAGGTTTTCTTTATAGAGACTTAAAAGCTAAGACTTCCCTTTGTCTTTGAGTTCTTTACTTTTTAAGTATAAAATCTGCCCCCACAAAAATCTGAAAGCTAAGGATTTCATTTTTCCTTCTACAGTTGTTAGAATCATTATGAAGGGCAGATGATCTAGATTAGTTTTAGGCAGGCAAGGATGCAGCTCCTTAAATGTCCATTAACAAGAGTTTATTGACTGTGTTGCCTTGGGCTACAAAAATCAGCCTCATGTTTGTTGGGACAAAATACTTGACTGTAAGGTTTTAGAGCCGTATCTTATTTCCCATGGTATCTCCAGAGTCTGGAACCTCATAGGCAGTTTATGAATATTTGCAGAATAAATACTTTAATCTTACAAAGATTCAGCAATTGGGGGTGGGTGGAGGAGAGCATGTGTAATAGGAGACAAGAGATGTCAATCCGGGAGGGATGACAAGTAGGGACAACTTCACCAATATGAATTAGCCTTTCTTTCTGGTCCTTTCCAGGTTCAGTGATGGAAGGAAAAGAAGCCTGCTTTCCTGCTTGCTTTGCACATTTCTTCCTCCACTAACTGCTGCTTCATTCATTACCTAAAAGGAATAAACCACCCAAGTTGAGGAAGGATCACTAAATGACTGAGTTGTGTTAATGATCTAGTCCATTGAGAACTATCTTCATTTGGTCAGGGCAGTACCAGTGGTGGCTGGGAACTTTCCAGAAGGCTCAGGGAGGCTGCAGCTCCCATCAGAGGGTAAGAGCAGATGGTGAGGCAAAGGAAGAGAGGTAGAGGTGTTGTATCTGACAAGACCCAGTGGAGGCAGAAATATTTTCACTTTTGATGTACGTCATGGGTTAAGACAGATCAATGGAAGTGATTATCTTTTGATTTTTTTTAAACAAATCTATTTTGTGTGGCTGTATCCCTGTGAATACAGAGACAATCACCATTAGCAGAAGGACACATATTTTAAGTTAGTTTTCCAGTGGTAACAGCTCTTTGTATAAATCAATATAGAGAACATTTATGCCCATTTTATGGGAGCTGAAGCATAATTTTTACTGTATTCATTTATTATACAGCTTTATAGCCATTATAATTTTTGGTTTTATGCCATACTCTTTGCCTTATATATGGATTTTTTGCTGCCAAGGCCTCCTTCAGGGACAAAATCTCCCATTATGACATATGAGAAAATAGGATCTGCTCTGTAATGTTGTACTTCATGTTCAATTTCCAAGGGCAGAATACGGCAAAGATGTCTGGATTATTTAAATCAGAAGAGTAAGAAATTAATTGGGACTCAATTTAGGTAATTGCTTTAGTTCTTTCTTCTACTTAGTAAACATACTACAATTGCAAAATATTTCTTAATTATTTTCCAGTGTTTAGCCCTAGCCAGAAATACAGGAAGAAAAAGGTAGACAATCTTTAGGGTGATTTAAATGCTTGAAGTTACAGTTCCCAAACTTAAAAATATGCACAAAAGTCACCTGGGTAGCTTGTGGAATTTGTAGATTACCCAACCTCACCACCAGAGAGTTGAAGGCAAGAATTCTAGGATGTGACCTGGGAAAATGCATTTCATAAACAGCCCAGCGGATTCTGACACAGGTCGTCTTGGGCCGCGAATTGAGAAACCCTAGTGTAAGAGAATGTGAATACTTACATAGCCTATGAACCACAAGCAGAAAGCAGGAGAGATCCATTCTCTGGCATGGATTCCACAGTCAATCCATATGGCATTTTTGGCTCTTTGTTCTTTTCTAGAAACCTGCCCAAGGAAAACCAACAACAATAACAAGAAACTTCAGGAAAATAACTTCCATCTATGTAGTGCTCGCGTTTAATTCTTTCAACAAATCTACGAAACACACATTGTTCTCTGCATCCCTTTGAGGATTTTCAAGGGACATTAAAAGCTGGTGTAACTAAAAGGTACTAGTTAAGGTCACGTAGCTGGTGAGAGGCAGGACTGAGGTTTTCAGTCAGGACTTCTGATTTCAAGTCCTCTTTGTTCCTCCGCAATTACTTGTCATTCCACAGGGTAGAAAGGGTGGAAGGCAGAAGGGTAGAAATAAAGACCAGAACACTAGTGTTTCAGGCTCTACCTTGACACTTCTGTGGGGTAAAGGGGTGTGTACAAGGTGGGCAGCTTTCTGTGGCAGACTAGTACAAAGAAAGATGGGGAAAGGGAAGCCAGTGATGGGGTACCTGGGTGGCTCAGTCAGCTAAGCCTCTGACTTTGACTTCAGCCGAGGTCATGATCTCACGGTTCATGAGTTTGCGCCCTGCAATCGGTCTCTGTGAAGACAGCTCAGAGCCTGGAGCCTGCTTCGGATTCCGATTCTATGTCTCCCCCTCTCTCTGCCCCTCCCCCACTCGTGCTATGTCTCTCTGTCTCTCAAAAGTAAATACATGTTAAAAAAATTCTTTTTTAAAGATAAAGGGAAGCCAGTGATGCCAAAGACAAACTTGGACTCCCTGACCACTTTCCCCAGGGTGCATACTTTTTACATATAGACTATTCCCCTATTTCACACAAAAAGAAGCATACGTCTAAGTTCACACAAAATTATTACCACCAGGTCGAGGGACAGAGACCTTGCTCTGATTCATGGTATAGGGAGCTAGTGCAAGCTGCCAATTCTGGAATCAGAACTCCCAATTTGCCCTCAGTGATAGACTTTGGTGTCTTCAGAAGTATTCTCAAAAACAGCTCCAAACAAAATGAATCACGGTTCATTTGCTTTTAAAAATTAGTCCCCACGCAATTTTAGGGTATGGAAGGGAGAAGAGTGTCATTAAGATTAAGCAAATATGCGGAGTTGAAATTTCAAAACAAGAAAAGGAGAGAGTTAAATTTTTATTGCCAGGGGGGTCTGGGTGGCTCAGTGAGTTAAGCATCGAACTTCAGCTCAGGTCGTGATCTCATGGTTCATGGGTTCGAGCGCCGCATAGGGCTCTGTGCTGACAGCTCAGAGCCTGGAGTCTGCTTTGGATTCTGTGTCTCCCTATCTCTCTGTCCCTTCCCCACTGGCTTGCTCTCTCTCTGTCAACAATCAATAAACATTAAAAAAATTAAAAAAAAATTTTTATTGCCATCTATAGCCCTCAAAGAGGCTTTGTTCTTAACTAACCTGGAGCTAGTGATAATCCAGTAAGAAAGCAAGGGAGAAAGTCCAATGGCATTGACCGCAAAGAGAGAAATAGTACAAAGGGAACTTTCTAGCAAATTTAACCTACTCAATTTATTTTTTTTTTTTTCAACGTTTATTTATTTTTGGGACAGAGAGACAGAGCATGAACGGGGGAGGGGCAGAGAGAGAGGGAGACACAGAATCGGAAACAGGCTCCAGGCTCTGAGCCATCAGCCCAGAGCCCGACGCGGGGCTCGAACCCACGGACCGCGAGATCGTGACCTGGCTGAAGTCGGACGCTTAACCGACTGCGCCACCCAGGCGCCCCTAACCTACTCAATTTAAAGGGAAACCTTGGGTTGTCTGAACTAGTTGCCTGACTCAACTCTCTGTCTAACTGTGCCAAGCAAACTCTCTTGGTACCAGTCCCGATGCTGGAAAGATGAAGGAACCCCAAAGACTTCCAGCGTGTGTACACCCTTGGTCAAGTAAGACTGGGACTGAGGCATGCGGGAAGCATGGTCTTCCAACATATAAATCTAGGACCCAGAAACACAAGTCCTAAAGAGTACACACAACATGTCTGAAAGCAAATGTCATGGGTGTGTATACCACAATTACATGGATCCAATCGGATCGACCAACTCAGCTGCCAGGAGGACCCAACATTTCATATGTCTGCCTTGAGTCTCTACTGTAGGTACTTGCCAAAACAGATGAAAACCCAGAAACCCCAACTCAAAATCTTAACTTGAGATGACAAAGACGCTCACCTATCACAATTTAGATAGGTAATGGTGGGAAACTCTATGTAAATTAAATGTTATTAAATCCAGTGTAATTTCCTAATGCTTAATTTTTTTTGTCTAGACCTTCTTTTTAATTATTTTCTGAGGAAGGGTTAGGGGGAACAGCTAAAACAAACAAACAAAAAAAGAAACGCAGAATTAGAAATTAACAGGCAGGAATTAGTATGATTTCATGGCTCCCAAAAATTCTTTCTGTGGCCATAGTCGCTGACCTTTACTAAGACCAATTTATTCAACTAAAAATAAATAACCAAATGGACAGCGATCGGAGCAGAAGTTATCACATTAGTCCTACTGCCCAGGCCCCCGACATAGCCCTGGTTCCTGTCCTTTCCTTGGTTTGGTTGTTAAGCTGTTTCTTTGGTTCCAAAAACTACATCCGGGTCAATTCAATGTTTGTCTAACAACAGATTCCTCTGTATTTGTTTCCTCCTAAGTAAGGCAGTCAGAGGTGCTGGTGGTAGTGGTGGTAAGTAAATAACAGACTTGAGAAAAATAATCCAGACGACTCCCTTATTTTATGAAGGTAGCCACTGAAGCTCAGGAGGGGGTGGGGGCCAGAAGGGCAGGGAAGATGGGTGATGGGCACTGAGGAGGGCACTTGTTGGGATGAGCACTGGGTGTTGTATGTAAGCGATGAATCACAGGAATCTACTCCCGAAGCCAAGAGCACACTGTCTACACTGCAGGCTCGCTAACTTGATAATAAATTATATTTTAAAAAAAAGGAGAAAAAAATAAATGGCTTATCTATGTCACATAAACAGAGAGAGCGGATTCTGAAAATAGGCTTTTCACTCTCCCATCCATCCTGCATTAGTAAAGGAAAAAATGTAAGGGTAATAACTAATCCCCAAATAGCTGGATATTAAAACCGAGGAAGACCCATAATACAAATATTTCCACAGCTCAAAGAAAAATAGGCAAGTTATAACAAGCACCATTGGAGAAGTGACACATTCTCCAAAGTGGATAGATCAGCGACTGCCCCCACAGCATACCTTTAAAACATAAAGTGGGTACTTCTCGTATGAGGATCCAATGTGGATTTTTTCAACCATATCAGGATAGTTTTCAGTTATAGCTTCAATCCAAGAATAGATCTATCAAAGCAGAAACCAGCAGTCAGTCGCAGAACAAGTTCAAAGCATTTTCCTGGCCCAAGGAAGGAGACAATTTCATCAAGGCAAGGCGATCCCTTTAAAACCTTTGCATAAGGAAAGAATAAGGAACAAAAACAGTTGGGGCAGGGTGTCTCTTCTGCTGTTTCGGAAAATAGATAAAATTAAAGTTTTGAAAGATATCAAGGGTTAGAGAAAGAGTAGAAAAGGACTGAAAAACTTAGCACAAAGTAGGAAAAGTTAATCTTAAAAATTTTTTTTTAATATTTATTTATTTTTGAGAGAGAGACAGAGACAGAGACAGAGACAGAGGGTGAGTGGGGGAGGGGCAGAGAGAGGGAGACACAGAATCATAAGCAGCTCCAGCCTCTGAGCTGACAGCACATGATGTGATTCGGGGCTGGAACTCACGAACTATGAGATTATGACCTGAGCTGAAGTCAGACACTTAACCAACTGAGCCACCCAGGCGCCCTGAAAAAGTTAATCTTTAAAGTGTATCTCCTGAAAGTTGTTTTTTTTTTTTTTTTTTTTTTCTATTTTTTTTTCAACGTTTATTTATTTTGGGGACAGAGAGAGACAGAGCATGAACGGGGGAGGGGCAGAGAGAGAGGGAGACACAGAATCGGAAACAGGCTCCCGGCTCTGAGCCATCAGCCCAGAGCCCCACGCGGGGCTCGAACTCACGGACCGCGAGATCGTGACCTGGCTGAAGTCGGTCGCTTAACCGACTGCGCCACCCAGGCGCCCCCTGAAAGTTGTTTTTAAAGGCTCATTACATTGAATCCCTGCCTCCCTGTGTGAAATCTTCTTTCCCATTCATTCATGAGTTCCCTTTTATATAGAACCTTTTTGTTATTTTTTTTAATATTCATTTTTATTTTTATTTTTTTTACTTTTTATTTATTTTTGAGAGAGTGAGAGAGAGAGAGAGAGACAGAGAATCTGAAGAAGGCTCCAGGCTGAGTTGTCAGTACAGAGCCTGACACGGGGCTTGAACTCACAAACCGTGAGATCATGACCTGAGCCAAAGTCAGACACCTAACCGAATGAGCCACCCAGGCGCCCCTAAGAAGGGTAACCTAAAGAGGCCCTGGGCCCTGTCTTTGTACAGGATAAATCACTGTTGTTCCCCACTAGAGATCTGTGCACTCGCAACAAGATGTGTAAAATGATAGGAGGCAGGGGTGAGGACAATCTGCAGGAAAAATATTCTCTCGTCTGATTCAGGACCTTTCTCCTGGCTGCAAGTCTAGTGATTGTGATTGTGGTTGTGATTCTGTCCAGATTACACTGGAAGGAAGAGACAAAAACTCCCGGACCTGACTTGAGGCTAGTGTCCACTTCAAATCAGGGTTTGAATGATGGAACTCAGTCATGTTTGCAGACCAACTTCTCAGGGGCCATACTTGTATTTGTATACCTTCTGCAATGGGAGTGACCAACCCTTGGCCTTATTTCTGGGACCTTATCTAGAGGTAATTTCAAGTTGATGGGACCCGGAGCACCGTGGATCCTCTCAAAGTAGCATAACTAGGGTAAGTGGTTGTCCTGTGCTGGGGATTAAGATGCTCTCCGAAGGCCCACCTGTCACCAAATACCAATGCTGTCCGTGCCTGCAGTGTTGGGCATCTGACCGTCAGAGATTTCCTCGCTGGGCCTCTGTGTACCATGCTACTCTTCTAAGGCATGAGTGCATCTGAGACAACTACTACATGAAACTATTTTGTGTTTCAATATTAATGGTTCGGTACATTCCCTCCAACCAGGGAGGCTGTGTTGTGTGAAGGCAGCTTTACAGAAAACTGTTCATTTCACAATCTAATCTGAGCTAGTGAAGGTAACACCCTTTGAATAACTCTCTTCTTTTGCCATTTGTCTTAAGAAGTTATTTTTTGACCGGGGCGCCTGGGTGGCTCAGTCGGTTAAGCGTCTGACTTCGGATCGGGTCATGATCTCGCAGGTTCGTGGGTTCGAGCCCTGCGTCGGGCTCTGTGCTGACAGCTCAGAGCCTGGAGCCTGCTTTGGATTCTCTGTCTCCCTCTCTCTCTCTGCCCCTCTGCTGCTCTCTCTCTCTCTCTCTCTCTCTCTCTGAAAAATAAACATTAAAAAAAGAGAGAGAAGAAGCATTTTTTGGCCCTTTGTTTTTCTCCCTAGAGTGGATCCTAGTGGGAATCAATGACAAAAGAATTCTCCTGCCCACCAGGTGACCTCATGGTGAGGGCTGAAGGAGAGATCAATGCCGAGGGCGAGGGCGAAGGAAGGACTTGGTGGAATTTCCTGAGGGCCAGATGGCCATGGATCCTATGAACCCTAAGGATTGAGGGGGGTGGGAGGAGAGGTCTGCAATGTTTCCTGGATTGTCACTGTTACGAACTGAATTGTGTTCTCCTCCGAATTCATACACTGAAACCGTAACCCCCAGCGCCTTAGAACGTGACTACATTGGGAGATAGGGCCGTTAAAGAGGTAAGTAAGTTAAAATGAGGCTGCTGGTGTCGGCCCTCACCCACCCTGCCTGGTGTCCTCATAAGAAGTGGAGATCAGGACATAAACATACGGAGGGAAACCAGGGATGTGCACACAGAGAGAAGGGCATGTGAGGACACACTGCGAAGGCAACCGTCTACAAGTCAAGGAGAGACACCTCAGGAGAAACCATCCCTGCTGTCACCTTGATGGTGCACTTCCAGCCCCCAGAACTGGGAGAGAATACATTTCTGTGGTCCAAGTTACCCAGTCTGGGGCACTTTGTTATGGCAGACTAATAGTCATGTCCTTCCCCTATCGACCCCTGCCCCATGTCCTTCCCACTCTCTCCTGGAGACAAGGTAAGAAAAAGTCACCCTTTTGAACAAAATCATGAAAAAAATATTTTTAAAATATTTAAAAGTACTTTTTTCAGGCGTTCCCCTCTTCCCATCGAATTCGGCGCAGCAGTGATTTTGCAAATCACACCCGCCGAGCGTCTTGATCTCCGGCATCAGACTGGGGACACTGGAGGGGAGACGTCTCAGGGGAAGAGAGACAAGGGAGGAGAGACAAAGGAGGGGATGCAATTTTAAGATCCCCATCAATCAGCCAGGCATATGGATTCTAGAAGCCGACCGAGTTCCGGTTTAACTAACTGGAAAGGAACAGATGCTTTTGAAGATTAAATAGCAAATTGATTCGTATCTCTTAAGTCTTAGATGTCTTAAAAACATGGATATGGTCCTTAACAGTTTCTGGGCACCTAGCCACAGATGATAAAAAATACTTAACATTAGGCAATACAGCAGCATACTCCGATGAAGGAATAAAAGGTATCAAGGGATTTTTATTACTTGGAGCATACTATATAAAAAAGAAAGTCCTCTAAGGAGTTTACCCTTTCAATTAACAATATGGGGAAACGGTTCTGAGAGTGTTACATGAAAGGTTACAGCCGAACAGCAGCATTTTTCTCAGGTTCCCCGTAGCAAATGGGAACCTGTAAGTACTGATGGGGAAAAAAATCAACTTCTTAAAGATTAAAATACAGCGGCACCTGGGTGGCTCAGTCGGTTAAGCGTCCGACTTCAGCTCAGGTCACGATCTCGCGGTTCGTGAGTTCGAGCCCCGCGTCGGGCTCTGGGCTGATGGCTCAGAGCCTGGAGCCTGCTTCCGATTCTGTGTCTCCCTCTCTCTCTGCCCCTCCCCCGTTCGTGCTCTGTCTCTCTCTGTCTCAAAAATAAATAAACGTTAAAAAAAAATACAAGTGGTATTATTATCAGTAACGTTATTCATTTAAATAGATTCCTCCTAAGGGGAATAAAACGTACGTATTTACCGTGTACTAAGTATGAGTGAGTAAATTCCTCTAATTCAGTGAGAGAAAATGTAGCAATTATTCAGTAAGAACAGGATCAGGGTAATAGTCCAAAGACACATGATTAATTAGACTGTTAATTTCTTTGGGGCAGTGTCAATAAAAAGGCCCTATTTTTATTTCCTGTTGTTCCTTAATGTGTAGTGTTACTGCTAGCAGTTAGAGGCACTCTCAACTCTGGACAAACAGCCTGCTTACAGGCAGGGTACTAAATAGAATGCAATCTCCCCAGGGAAGATATCCACAAGAGGCTAGGTTACCACCGTATAATCAACCTAATCGTAATTTTTTTTTTTTACTCTCTTCCACTAATTCTGTTTTTTAATAATATCCCATGGTTGAAATGGCCATGCTCATTAAATTAAAATAGTGATTTTGGAGAGCAACGTAATGGCTTACTTCATTTAGCGAGTGATACTGTTCGTAGTACGAGGAAGAGGTCCGGGGGCTGACCGTGTCATTGGCAGTCTGCTGTTGAATAAGATCTGCCACTTCTTCCACCAGGATGCTGGGGGACGAAACAGAGGGACAGCTGATTTCCAAACAGGACTCTGATTCTCCCACGGCCCACTGCGGGTACAGCAACAGGTGAGCATGGGGAAAAAAAAATCACTGAGAAATTTAACAAGGTAAACTTCATCAAGGTGCAAACAATAACCCCTCACGTGGTAGCAAGCTGAAATTCACAGACCTTCTTGGTGGAACCCACATGAGAGCTGAGAGAAAGTGGCTGCTGTGTGATGTGTTTTGAAGGCCCCCCCCAACTCACCCTTTCCTCACCATTACCAACATTCCTTGACTGTGATTCGTCAGTGTCTTTAAGGTTAATGGACAACTTTCTTAAATCCAGACTAACATTGTATTATTCTGTTTTCAGTTGAGGACCAAGGAGAAGCAGAAAGCCTTTTCTTTTTGTTTTTCATCGTGACAGCCATTGACCTACACCAGATATTCTGCATAGCCAAAGATGATCAAATCTCTAGAGAAACAGAAGCACAGGGAAAGAGAAGGTACCAGAAAGGCAGCTTGTTTAATTCTCTTGAGAATTGCCACACTGTTAACTAGGCAAACATTTTAAGTGAATTAAGCTGTTGCATCACCTGGGATGAACAGTTTGAAAGTTAGCTATCATTTTAATGTTATTCCTTTTTTTGGAGGGATCAACGGATGAAAGCCAAGGCTTTGACATCAGAGAAGTCTGAGTTCAACTCTTTGCCCTGCTATGTTCTATGTGTTATGATCTTGAGAAATTCCTTTGTGAGTATGAAACAGTTTTTTCATATCTGCCTAATGAGGATAGTATCTATCTTACAGAGGTAAATAAGAATTAAATGAAGCAATGTGTAGAAGGGCTCAGCACAGTTCCAGGAAGGCGGTAAACACCTATAACATATTACTAATAATCATCGTAGTGTCTTATCCAAAGGCTGCCCATTGATAAGCGGGAGAGAGCTTGGCCTCCAGGAATGCTAGCGTAGCAGGTGGAATCCTGGCTCTTGAACAGCGGACATAGTATGGAGACATTGAACAGGAGCATCCGAGAGGAAGGGGGTGTGGCGTCTGGACAGAAATTGCCTCTGATACAACGTTTAGTTTGGCCCAGACGTTCAGGAATGTTCACTGACCTTGCGAAGCAAGGAAGGAAGCAGAATCCCCTTCAGCAGCTGCTTTTTCAAGAGATACCACAAAACCTGCTAAAGTGAATGACAATTTTGCTCCCCAGGTCTAGGCACAGAGCAGAGGAACTAAAAGGAAGGAATAAGGAGGAACTATGGGAGGCTGCCCAGATCACTGAGTCTGAGTCATTTTCAGGCAAGAGACCCAGGTTGTGAGAGGTGAAGCCACTTGTCCAAGGTCGTAGAGCTGGCCACTTAAACTTCATCACCGGTCTACTTCAGAGATTTCCGTGTTGTCATGTTCAGTGTAAGTATTTATTTTTTCCAGAAAGCAATTATACTGGCTGCTAATACAATGCCTCATAGGTGCGTCTAATGGCTGCTCAAGAAATACTGAAGGATGCCTACCTGAACAGAATCGCGTTGTCATGTAAATTCGCTTTCACGTTGCTTACATCAGAGGCATTCACAAAAAAATGGACTTCTTTCTTCTTCTCAATAAATTCAGCTGTTACCGGCTGCCAGAGAACAATCTGCATTTTTCAAGGGGAAGAATTGATAAAAACGAAAACAGTTGTTTGCATCCTTCTCATCTATAGCTAAAGCCATAAACCGTGTATCGATAGGAGAAGTGAAACAGACACTTCCTAGCCGCTGGTCCCCATTCACACACGTGGCAGTGTAAACATTTATTTTGCAGGGAGCTCGTCTTATTCTTTTCTGTGACCCCAGTAGAGAGGCCCCGGAACATACAAGGCACTCAATAAATATTTGGTTAGACAAGAATGAATGAGCCAATGAATATATTTATGACCCAACTCTAAAGCAGGAGAAATGAAATTCTCTCTAGAAAGAAAGTGAATTTACTGTTGATCTTCTTTAATAAAAATTCCATGTCCTTGATATTGTTATCATGTTGATATTCCTTTTCTTTAATCTAATTATGGGCTTTGGGCAATGACTTTTAATAGTACTGACTTTTTTTTTTTCTACTTTACTGCACTTTTTTCAAGCATTTTCACACCCATTTCCTTTGACCATTGTAATTATGCTTTGATGTAGGCGAGGCGGGTGTTACTATTTCCATTGTGGAAATAATGAAGAAATTAAGGCCCACAGCCAGCGTGTCTAAAATCATACGTGTAGGAAGTAGCAGATTAAGAACTAAGATTCTAAATCTCTAACACTTCCTCCAGAGGTATGTCCTCTGTCCATGGTGTGATGGCCATGAAAACGCACCACTCGGTGCTTCTGTTGAGAGGAGCATAGTTGGGGGCGCCTGGGTGGCGCAGTCGGTTAAGCGTCCGACTTCAGCCAGGTCACGATCTCGCGGTCCGTGAGTTCGAGCCCCGCGTCGGGCTCTGGGCTGATGGCTCAGAGCCTGGAGCCTGTTTCCGATTCTGTGTCTCCCTCTCTCTCTGCCCCTCCCCCGTTCATGCTCTGTCTCTCTCTGTCCCAAAAATAAATAAACGTTGAGAGGAGCATAGTTGAAAGGCCTTCCCAGCCACTGCCCCTCTTGATCCACCCGAGCCTGAGGCCGTGCTGCTCCGGGGCTGCAGCCAGCCACGGACCAGGCACTGAGGGCATATTCTTGCAGGACCCTTCTTGCGAGATATGGGTTTCCAAAACCCGGTGGCTTTGGCTTCAGGACTGACCCCTGGTCTAGCCAGACCTTCATCGGAACTGCCCCGGAATCTACAAAGTCTCCGTTTCTGCAAAAGTGTCAGAGCTGTGTCTGGTCTGAAAGTGCCTCCTGCCATCTCTGACTTCCTCCTCGTCGTCCTTCCCAAGCATTCCTCTTAGTACACATAGCTGGCATCTTCAATCTGGTTTTGATGTCTGCTTCAGGAGAACCTTCACTGACAAGCAGGGGGCCGTCAATTTTCTACCATGACATCTTGTAACTCTTGTCAGCTTTCTACACCTTAGGCATTCTGGGCAGATGGGTCCCAAGCATGAAGATTTTAACAAACGCTCCCCTGTAGTTTTGCTGCCTACTCCTTTTTAAGAACCATTATTTTGTAAGCAAAGTTCTATTGGACTTCTCTCATCATAACATCTTTGTAAGTACCAACTTTCACTCCCAAAGTGCTACTATGATGAAATTGGCTGAAAAGCCAACAGCACAAACGAAGAATGTTTTGATTTTAGCACCGGCAAAATCATGTGATTGTGGGGAGGGGGAGAAGGCTATAAGAAGAAGGGTTTATGTCAGCTATATATAAGTCAGACAACATATGAGAGAACATGGCACACAAAATTTAGACACCATGAAGCCGATATACAGTTGATCCTTGAAGAATGAGGGGATTAGGGGTGCTGACTCCTGTGCAGTTGAAAATCTGCGTATAACTTTGAGCTCCCCAAAATTTAACTACTAATAGCCCATTGTTAAGTGGAGGCTTACTGATAACATAAACAGTTGATGAACACATATTTTATATGTTGTACATATTATATACAGTATTTTAAGTTTGAGAGATTTTTATTAAATAATAAGTTATTTAATAACAATGGATTATGATTTATTTCGAGAGAGCGAGAAAGTGCAAGCAGGAGAGGGGCAGAGAGAGAGAGAGAGAGAGAATCCCAAGCAGGCTCTGTGCTATCAGTGTAGAGCCCAACGTGGGGCTCCATCTCACAAACCAAACCGTGAGATCATGACCTGAACTGAAATCAAGAGTCTGACACTTAACTGATTGAGCCACCCAGGCACCTGAATATACTGTATTTTTATAATAAAGTAAACTAGGGGCGCCTGGGTGGCGCAGTCGGTTGAGCGTCCGACTTCAGCCAGGTCACGATCTCGCGGTCCGTGAGTTCGAGCCTCGCGTCAGGCTCTGGGCTGATGGCTCAGAGCCTGGAGCCTGTTTCCGATTCTGTGTCTCCCTCTCTCTCTGCCCCTCCCCCGTTCATGCTCTGTCTCTCTCTGTCCCAAAAATAAATAAACGTTGAAAAAAAAAAATAAAGTAAACTAGGAAAAATCAAATGTTATTAAGAAAATCATAAGAAAAATACATTTACAGTACTATACTTTTCTTTCTCACATATCTGTGTGTAAGCGGGTCCACGCAGTTCAAACCCGTGTTATTCAAGGCTCAAATGTAAAGATAAATGAGGGAAAAATTACCTCATATGTTGTAGTAAGATTCTGCACAATCTGAACTTGCCTGGAGGTTCTAGGAAAAGCTGATAAAACCTGGCCACTGGGAAAGAATAACACAGAATTTTGAGGTTAAATAAAAAAATTTAAATGAGGTTTATTTTTACATAATCCTCTAGGTAATTGTACAAAGGAAAAACAAAAACTTTAGTAAAAGAAAAGAGGATCTTGCTACAGGCTAAGGGTTAAAAAGAGAACATACACTTTCTCATTCTTTCTGCTCCAAATCGACTGCCAAATCAATAGTTCTCTTGAATGGGAGTCAGTCTGCAGAGTACGGACTTCTTTCTTCTCTGTGTGTGTGTGTGTGTGTGTGTGTGTGTGTGTGTGTTTGTGTGCGTGCATGAGTTATAGTTTTAAAAATTAAATATTTGATGCATAAGGGAATATTAATGCGAACACTAGCTTATTACATAATAAAATGAATGCCTGGGAACCCATTACGCCACTTAAGAAATCCAATGTTAATGGTGTCCTTGAAGCTCCTTGTGGGTTCCTCCCCACTCTGCCTCCTTACCAAAAGGTACCCACTATCCTAAATTTTCACTTTGCTCATACCCTTACTTTTTCTCTGTACTATGGATTCTTAAACACATGATAGATTCTTGAATGTGTAGATTCTTAAGACATCCTTAGGTTTGCTTGATGTAATTCTATAAAATTGGTATACTGTATGTATCCTTCTGTATCTTCTTTTTTTCCCCTCAACATTGGATGTTCAAGGTTATCATCTGTGCTGAAGAATACATTGGGCTGGAATTTGTCTACAAGTGGAATTGCTACTTCTTGGGGTTAGAGACATTTTAATTTCATAGAAATTGGGCAAGAGCGCTTACCACACAATACAGCACAAACCTAGAAGGAAATGATGGATAAAAAAAGACATCATAAAGAGAAAAAAGATAAACAAACAAGATATTTTCAATATGTGTAACTGATAAAGGATTAGTATCTAGACTACAGAAAGGAATTATAGTACCCACTTGTCACGAAAAAATAATTGAATGGAAATACTTTACTTCATTAGTGAGTCAGAAAATTAAAAATTAAAGTTGTAAGGGGATTCCATTTCACAACCACTCGATTGGAAAAATTAAAAAGTCAGACAGCATCCAGTGTTAGCAAGGAGGAAGGGCTTTAGGAAATCATTTCCACTACTGGTGAAAATATAAACTGGTACAAAAGTTTGAGAAATAATTTGGTACTATTCTATAACATTAAAAAAAACATGTAACAAGAGCTCTGGAAATACAAAAGAGGTTATGACAACTTCTGCTTGTCATTATTAGCAAAGGCTTCATGGAGGTGATGATTGGGTAACTTAGAGCGTGTAAAGGCCCTGTGGCAGGAGACAAAAGGGCACTGTTGGGGGAATAGCAAGCTGTTCATTGTTGCCAAGTGTAGGATAGGAGAGTAGCTAAATAGAAATGAGTTTGAAAACTTATTTCAGTCCTTCTCTAGAGAAAATTTTGAATGCATGCTGAGAAATCGGTCTTTGTGTCGTAGGCAATTAAGAATTAGGAAAAGACATCATTTGACTTGTGATTTATGAGAATAATTTTGATAGAGTGGAAGATGGTTTTATTTTAGAAAGCCTGATTGAAAGATTTTAAATTCTGGAAATAAGCCTATGGAGATTTGATTTTCAGAAGAAGGAAAGACTGGCTCACAGAAAAAAAAAACAGACCAGGAAATTTTGTGTCAATCTCTGGTAAGGTTTTAGCATTAAATTATTCAACCAGTGCTTAAGGAAATATGTTCAAGGGCAGATACTGCAGGACCATTCATAGTAACAATAACCAGAAACCCCACGAATGCTTGTCAGTAACGAACTGTTGAACGCTGGTAGTGTCTGTACATTCTAGAATGTTTTGTAACCATTATAAAGGAGTTAGATTTACCTGAGGGGGATTTACATGATGCACTAAGGGAGAGAAGCAAGATGTGGGGAAGTCTATACACTATTATCCCATTTTTGTGAAAAATAAATAAATTAGAAAAAGGAAAATTACCTGTGTCAAAAGCAGGAGAAAACTGATGAACGAAGAAACAGCACAGAGTTAACATTGATTTGGGTGGTGTGGAATGGCATTCGAAGGATTGGGTAGGTGAGGGAAGTGGGGAGAGGAAATCAGACTGCTTTTTAAAAGAGGGGGGCCTTGGGGGCTCAGTCAGTTGAGCGTCCCACTCTTGACTTTGGCTCAGGTCATGATCTCAGGGTCATGGGATTGAGCCCGAGCCCCCTGTTGGGCTCCGTGTTGACCATGGCGCCTGCTTGAGATTCTCTCTCTTTCTGCACCTGTCCCTCTCCCTCACTTGTGGACTCTCTCTCTCTCAAAAAATAAAGGTCTCTGTGGTCACGGAGTGTATATAAATATACAAAGAAATGCGTGAAAGAATGATCACCAAAATGTTAATGATGTTTTCTAAAGGGGATGATATCTCGGTGTTTCCCCCCCAATTTTGTGCCTTTCCAGATTATTTATTCACCAAAAAAGAACTCTTATTTATAAAAAGCTACTCTGACTGTGAAAAAGCCACCCTTTTGCTAGCACATTCCTTATTGTTTTCCAAGGTGCTCTGAGCCCATCAAGGGAGTGTGGTGGGTTTTCTAACCCGGCACGTCCTGTTTGGGGAATTTTTTTTTTAATCTTTTCTTTCACCATCTGCCATAATAGCTCTGACATTTCTAGGTCACTAAATGCAGGCCACTCTTTTCTCCAAGCTTCCAAAAACCATCCTAACAGCAATTAGCACCACCTTCCAAGGATCTAGCTAAAATGTCAAATGCTGTGTCATGGGCAAGTGTACCTCTCTAGGGATATAGTCCCTTTCCTTTCTTAATATACTCGGCACTTCCACAGCCGGATTATTTCATGACTTAACCCTAGCTACTAGTTAAGAGGGTATGAGAAGGGGCACCTGGGTGGCTCAGTCAGTTAAGTGCCCAACTTCGGCTCAGGTCATGATCTCATGCCTCATAGGTTCAAGCCCCGCATCTGGCTCTGTGCTGACAGCTCGGAGCCTGGAGCCTGCTTCAGATTCTGTGTCTCTCTCTCTCTCTCTCTCTGCCCTCCCCCACTTGCGCTCTGCCTCTCTGTCTCTCAAAAATAAATAAACGGGGGCGCCTGGCTGGCTCAGCCAGTTAAGCCTCCAACTTTGGCTCAGGTCATGATCTCAGGGTTTACGGGTTCGAGCCCCGCGTTGTCGGGTGTGGGGGGGTGCTCTGGGCTGCTGACAGCTCAGAACCTGGAGCCTGCTTAGGATCCTGTGTCTCCCTCTCTCTCTGCACCCCCCCCCACGCTCTGTCTCTCTCTCCTTCAAAAATAAATAACATCAAAACATAAGATAAAATAAAACAAATAAATAAACATTAAAATAAATTAAAAAAAAAAAAAGAGGGTATTAGGTGGGAGTAGATCCTGAGAGCTGACGGTAAGGGATGACATTGCAGAATAACAATGGGGGTGTTGAAAGAGGTACACAATAGAAGCCAGGTGGCAGTGTTTCACCACCCTTGACTAGCTGGGCCCAATTATTTTAATGAACAGCAAGGTCAGCGTGGCAGCCAGAAGGGCATGACCCGCGGAAATCTACGGGGTTAGTTAAGAGAACACAGAGTTCCCAGAAGCAAGATAAATACCGGTCGGCAAAAGTATTGCCCAACCTTTACAATCAAAATAATCAAGGATGAATATGCGAGGAGCTAAGGGCAGCTCTCCCAATCAAGAGTCACAACCCATCGCCTGGTTTCCAGGATGCAGGCCAGTTCTTAGACCCGGAATCTCCTGCCTGAAGTGGGGAGCCAGGTCCCCACAAGGAAAGACCCTGCAATGGCATAGAAAGGGTATATGATCGTGACTTCCTCTGTCCCTTCCCAAAGAAACTTATGGCAAATGTACTCAGGTAACTCTGAGTCATACTAGGGAAATTTTAAAGGTCTGGTGATCTGGGATAGCCTGGGAAATTCCCTCCCAAAGGAAGCGCACATCTTATACTTCTCCTGATAAGGAAAGGAGCACGATTCCTGGGAGGTCTCGAGTTCTGGATCTACCTCACCTGGAAATACTGTTTCCACCCATTTCTTGGGTAACAGGAAAGAATATCATCTTTGTGACTGAGACTCCCAGAGAAGAAAGTTTCAGGCTGTGGCATAAGAAGCCCTGACACTTGGGCCATATGGCCTACCAGACTATAAAGGATTAGAGGCCTCTGCGGTGGGAAAAGATGCCATTTAGAGGTTTTGGCATGTCCCAACAGGAGAGTCACAGCATAGATACCTACAGCAAGGCCATGACATCTGCCAAGGAGAATTATACACCTTTCAAAAAAACCAGTTCCTGACATGCTACTGGGCCCTGTTAGAAAGGGAATGCCTGACCCTGGGTAGCTCGTGGTCATGGAGTCAGTCTCACCCATCATGACCTGTGTCCTGTCATATGCACTCTGGCAGGCGGAATGATGGCCCCCTAAAATGTCCATGTCCTAGTCCCTAGAACCTGTGAGCCTTACATGAGGTGAAAGCGACTTTGCAAATATAGTTCGATATTTTGAGACGAGGCGATCGTGTTAGATTATCCGGGTAAACCCAGTGCTTTTGCAAAGATCCTCAAAAGTGGAGAGGGGAGACAGAGAGCAAGGCAGAGGGAGACTTGGCCCGAGAAGAGATCAGGGCAATTCAATGCAAAAAGGACTCAACCTGCGTCTGTTGCCTTTGAAGATAAAAGCAGGGCCGCAAGCCAAGGAATGAGGGTGTCCTCTAGGAACTGGAAAAAGCAAAGAAGCAGATTTTCCCCTCGGAGCCTCTAGAGAAGAACACAGTGGTGGCTGACACCTTGATTTCAGGCCGGGGAGACCCATTTTTAATTTCTAAACTACAGAAAGCTAAGAAAATAAATTTGTGTTGTTTTAAGACTCTCCCCTGTGCTCATTTGTTACAGTAGCAGTAGGAAACTAATACAGTTGTCACGTCGTGAGGTTGGGTGGGTCGACCAGCAAACCATCCTAAGACAGAAGCGGAACATCCGGGATCGGGCACAAGTAGGGTTCGGGGACACAAATGAGGTGCCTGAGCACGTGGCCCAGACCCCTGTGGCATCCCCTACTGTTACACCAGGACCTCTCTCTCAGCTCATACTGACATCTGCCACATGTGGAGGTCCCTTATGACCAGCTAATGGAGGAGTGGAGTGGCCCTGAGAACACCTCTAGGATCACCAGCTGTATTATGTGTAATTGATGGAAGGCCCCAGCTGCTGTGCTGGAAATCTGTCCTCATGTTAGTGCTAAGGCCACAGTTTTCACTGGCTGCGTCCAGCTAATAAGTGAGCATGGCGGCGATACTAAGGCAGGCTCACTGCTGAAAGATGAGGGGCTCTTCTGATGGGTGACGTGAGCTCAAGAACTGTCTTATCAACTTTGCAAAACCTTTCTTAGAAGTGCACTATGATCTAAGACCTTCCGTGTTCCACTTTTCTTCCTCCTCTTTCTCCTCCACTGCAAACCTGCACTGCAGTCTCACATCTTTCCCTAGAACCTCTTCTTATCCCCTTCTTGCTTTTTTCCTCTCTTTTCTCAATACATCTCTTGTATGTCTCATCCCACCTTGGCATCTGCTTCGTGGAGGATTATGGAAGTGGGGAGAAAGTACAATCTTTGTAGCACATTGTATCACCTAACATGGAGCACCCACAAAACAATAGGCACTCAATAACTATGTAAACAAAATAAGTGGGCAGTTGATGTCAGTCGGGCTCTGTCAACAGTCACCCCAGTGCTGGCACAAAGGGCCCTTGAACAGAATAGCCATGATGGCAAACATGAAGCTATGCGTGGCCCCGCGGGATGGGTTCTTACCAAGATTAATATGGCAACTCTTGTTGCCAAATGTCCAACTTGCCAGCAACAGAAGCCAAAATCAAGCCCTTTAATCAGCACTATACCTTGAAGAGACCAAGCAACCGCTTGGTGACAAATTGCCTACTTTGCTCCCCTTCTGCTCTGGGTCTTGGTTTGCCTCTTCTACCTGCAGGGCCACAGCTAATGTTACCATACAAGGACTTACATAGTGTTTGATCGATACTGGATCTCACCTAATACTGTAACCAGTTAGGGGATCCACTTTACAACAAGGGATATGCAGAATGGGCACGTTACTGTGGGATCCACTGGGCATATCACCTACCACACCACTCAGAAGCTGCCAGCCTCATATAGCCATTAGAATGGATTAGCTGAGATGCTAGCTTGGAAAGAGGCAACATCCTCTAAGATGCAATTTATATATATATTTTTTAATTTTTTTTTTCAACGTTTATTTATTTTTGGGACAGAGAGAGACAGAGCATGAACGGGGGAGGGGCAGAGAGAGAGGGAGACACAGAATTGGAAACAGGCTCCAGGTTCTGAGCCATCAGCCCAGAGCCCGACGCGGGGCTCAAACTCACGGACCGCGAGATCGTGACCTGGCTGAAGTCGGACGCTTAACCGACTGCGCCACCCAGGCGCCCCATATATATTTTAAATCAATAATCGTTATACGGTGTGGTGTCCCCACAAGCTAGAATACATGGTTCCAGGAACCAGATTGAAGTAGCTTTCTTTACCACCATTCAGGTGAATTTGGGGAATTTGTACTTGAAATCTATAAATATGGCTCTGTAAATTTAAAAGTTCTCGTTCCCAGAGAAGAAAAGCTTCTTCACGGCAAGAGTCTTGGCAAGAGTCTTGTTAAACAGACAGTTATTGCAGTCTCTTTGTCCCCAAAGATCATCAGGAAGGAGAAGAGTTATCCTGGAAGGTGTAAGTGACTTTGATCATCAGGAGGATATTGAGGGGTGCATGCACACAATTGAGCTGGCAGGGAAGAATACATTCGGTATTCTTGATAAGCTTAGGCATTCTATAATACTCCCTTGTCCAGTTTTGATGTATATGGACGAGGCCAACAGCCACGGCTCAAGAGGGCATGGTGATGGGAGGCTGAGACCTTTGAAGGTCAAAGGTCTGGGTCATTTCACCAGGTGCGTTGCCTAGACCATGGTAGGTGCTGCTGAGGGGAAAACAGAAAGGATTGTAGAAAAGGAAAATGGTGAGTATTGCTTATTGTCTCAAGACCAGGTATAGCTGTGGTGGGATGCAGTTCATTCCACTAATGCTCCTCTCGTACCTTTCCTCCAGGAGAAGAGAGCAACCAGAATCCCAGAGGAGCTGCTCCCCAAGCTGATTTTTGAAGCAGATTGATCTGAATGGCACAAAAACTGAACTGTAGGAGGTGGCATATTGTGCTCCCCAGGTCCCCATCCAGGAAAGAACTTTCATTTTCCCAGCTCTGCAAGTGTTGGCAGCTGTCACTCGAGTCCCTTTCTGGGACTCTTCCTTGACTGAAGAAGGCCATGCTGCCCAGGTCATGCCCCCTCCCAAGTACAGTCCACATCCCACTAATAAATATGGGTTATAGAGGCATATGCCCTTTGTCCCAGTTTGGGACAGCTCTGCAAGGACAACTCAGCTCTGCAAGGACAACTCTGCAAGGACAAGTCAGTCTCCTGACTCCAGGCTTTTGTGTGACTGTGTCACCGTTCAATTCCTTCTCTGCCCAGTTCTCTTTCCTTCATTCCTGCACAAATGTTGGTCCCGAGATCACTTTCCAGTAAACTTCCTACATGCAAAATCTCCATCTCAGAGCCTGCTTCCTGGGGAAACTATTCCACAACAGATACAAACATCTAATGTGTGGGATAAACCATGTAAGTGCTCTCTGAGATTGTATTCTCTGTTACAAGAATGCAAAGTCAAAAGTTATTTGGGGCTGAGGTCGTCAGAGAGGGGAGACACTCTGAGTTGGACTTCTGAGGTGGGCAGGATCTGGCAAAGAAAGGGAAGTGAGAAGATGACCGAGACAGGTGGAAGTTTGGCAAATGGATCGGAGATGAAATGGTATAAGTGTTGATGTGTAAGTGGAAAGGCAAAATCAGAGCTCAAGGAATGACAAGTGATCCGGGTGGGCAGGAATATGGGGCTTATGTTGGAATGTACCAGGAAGTGAAACGAGTAAAATGGGCAGGATGGGACCTGACCTGAATCAAGGGTCTTAAAACCTGGGGTCAGGATTGTGGCCCTTATTTACAAGGTGGTTGGGCCCCATTTGGGGAATTGAAGCCAAAGAGTAAAAAACTCCAAGCCCCCTTTTGATGCGAGGTACAAAAAAGCGGGAAGTCATATAAGTAAATCCTTATCATTAGAATTATAATTCATTATAACGAACTTCCTGACGAGTGACGCTAACAATGGGATGGGATGCCTTACAAAGCGATGACCTCTCCATTATTCAAACAGGCCGAATTCCAAATCCATGTAAGGGAAGTGTTGTGTTGACTAGAAGATGAGGGCATTTTTCTAATGTAGTTGACCCAAGTGAGTCAACAGAAAGAGAAAGAAAAAGAAAAGGTAAAGGCAAAAACGTGTGTTATCCCAATGAGTTTCTGTCTTAAGGAGAAAAAAAATTGAGAAAATACAGAAGCATAAATTGGGAAAAGGGGAGGGCTAACATTATGACAGTAAGAACACACCATAAAATATATTAATGTGTCCAAGTGTCCAATGTGTCCAAGCTCACCAGCTGTGATGAGCTACACTCTTCTGTCTCCACCTGTTTGGCTAACGTGCCAGCACCATGGAATCAGGGAATGGGACGAGGGTCCTGTCAGGTCACCTAATGGAGAACTTACACAGTTCCTGAAAGTCAGCTTCCTGACTCTATGCCCCCTTACTTCATCGGAAAGAGGCTATGAAAAGTGGTCTGAGCAGAGAAAGGGAGGAAAGTGGTGCAAATATTTCTTTGGAGCAAATTGTCGCAGTTCGGTCAGTACCCCTTCTCCCAAAGGGCATGAAGTTTGGGGGCATTACTTACTTCATTTCCACCTAAGAGGGAGGACTGCCAAGGGGGTAATGGCACAGTCTGAACATGTTCCCTCAAGTTTAGAGACGCAAGGACTGGTGCCTGGCTTGCTTCCAAGGAAGCTAAACCTGAATGGACCTGGTCTCTAGTTGGCTGGAGAGTAATCAAAGCCAAACGAAGAAACACCTCATGGTGCTTAGTTAGAACTCAGATGTTGACTGATAGTGTCGCCCACAGGGCAAGAACCTGGGAGTGAATGCAAGATTCCTAGGGGTGAAACATGGAGTCGCAAGAGATGCATCTATCCCTGGTCTGGAAAATTCCTCAGCAAAGGAATCTTAAACATTCCGAAGAAGTTCAAGCCCAAGAAAAGGACTAATGAGAAAAAGGGTCAGGTGTATGTATGGAGAGGGATGAAGGGTTGTTCTCCTTTAAAGACTGACATTTGCATAATATCTTGAGGGGACCCAATATTCTACTCTCTAAATCGAGATTGTCTGTGCCTTAACACGACCCCAAAATTATCAGTTACTTGAGAGCGGACGAAAAAGTCAGAATTTGCACACTTTCCCTGCAGGGGCAGAGAAAGATTATTCCGTCACATGGAATGTAATGGGGCAAAGGGACACGAAAACATAAAGACATGTTTTGATTGCATCTGTGAAGTCATACACTTACAGGATTTAACTAATAGCCGTTTGAAAATTAAAAAAACAACAACCAGTCTTGCATTAAATATAGAATTCAAAGTGTAAGCACAGTGAAATAACAGGTCGTTTTACGCACAAAAAAATAAACCAGTGCTCAAGGAGGACAAGTAAATCGTCCAAGGCTGCATAACTTGTAAGTCGCAGCTCCGGGGCTATCTCCAGATTAATACTAGACAGCATTTCCTCTGTTGCTTCCCCTCTAAGAATATGATTATTTTCATCAAGCTCTGTCCCCTGCTATGGTTTACAAGGAGAAGGTTCACATTTGCCCTAGTTCTGAAAGATTATGTTTGAATTTGAAAAGCTGGGGAGACGCCTCTGAACAATGGAACATAGCTCAAGGCTACAATTTTGTTTTATGCACTACAGCTTTTTAAGGCCAATGGTGCCCTGCTCCTTCAGATGAAAATAATATATCAGGGCGAACCAAGGGAAAGAGAATAAACTGGTCTCCAGGCGGCAGATCGTGTATGAAGTCGGCAGAAGGAACAAGTCCTCTGGTCTATTAATAATTCAGAAGCCCTCTCTCCTCAACCATCCTCCACTCTCCCATTCTTTTTCCTTCTTTTCTTTGCACTTTCCCCCACTTGTCTGTTTCAAATAAATAGCCTCCGCTGACAGACTGCACTTAGGTAATCAGAGCACAACACAATTAATGTCTCTCTTTAGAAGGTTCTTGCTAGTATTTCATTTTTGCCCTTTCCTGTGTTTGGCCTTTAATAGCGACTGACTACGGAGACCTGTTTTGGTTTTTGTTTGTTTGCTCGCCTGCCTTTCTCTCTGGCATATGGCATTTATGCCTTTGAAAGTTTTTTTGTTCTCTTTCCGGGGGCGTTTCACTGATGAGACGTATCAAAATGCACCTCCAAACCAGCCACTAAGAGGTTTCCCGAACACAAAGCGTTATTAGGAAAATGATCCCGACAAGAAAACGGTAACAAAGAACAGCTTTAGGGAAAAGCCAGGCTGTTAGCTCTTTTTAGAAGGGGTTGTATTCTCACCCCCAGAGATAATTCATCAAAGTCTCTCGCCCTGAATGAAATTAGATTTCCCTTTTAGCTTCGATAATAGGCCGTAAATATATATATATATAATTTAGGCCGTATATAGTTAATAGGCCGTAAATATAAATTTATATAAATTATAATTTATATAAATACAAAATTATATATAATTTATTTTATTTGCGTAATATTTAGTTCCACTAAACTGTTACATGCTTTCGCCATTTTGAAGTGACATGGGAAAGCTTTTGGAGTATCTCGTCAATGATTGTCTTATCTAGGAATTCAGTTCACGGTGTGACCCAGATGGTGGCAGGCAGGTGAGCTCACCAAGCTCCACGGCAGCCAGCCCCCCCGCCTCCTCCCCGAGGATGCTGGCGAGGGGCTGGCCCGGCATCACCCCTCACCCACCGCAGGTGAGGACCGTGATACCGGACTTCCAGCCCGCATCTCTCCCAGGCTGCCCTCCGGACCACCTGTCTTCTCTCTGCGAACTCACTATGACTAAGTCTGACCTCCATCAAATTAGCTCTCTTCCTAATTTCTAGACTTTTTCGAGGCGGTACTACGCAGTGAAACGAGTTGGAATGAGGGGAAGGTGGCTTTGAATCCAAACTCTTCACTTCCTGTTTGATTTACCCTTTCTAGGGCTCAGTTTCCTTCCCTTTAAGATGGCATCACAACGATTCCTAGGGTGTAGGAGATGACATTTCCAAGTCGCCGAGCCCAGCGCATGGGGCAACACAGGTGCCAAATAACCATGTGTCCCCTCCCTTTCTCCTCTCTGTAGATGACACTGCCAATGTCTACAGTACCCAGCTGGACATGTTGATATCAGTTTTCCTCCCTCCTTCTTGCTTACCTTTAATTAAAACCAACCATCAAGTTATGGGATGTTAGATC
Source organism: Leopardus geoffroyi (assembly GCF_018350155.1). Taxonomy (NCBI): domain Eukaryota; kingdom Metazoa; phylum Chordata; class Mammalia; order Carnivora; family Felidae; genus Leopardus; species Leopardus geoffroyi. The sequence continues at coordinate 24,900,680 of NC_059326.1, read as the reverse complement.
TGGCAAGGATTTTAGAAATTACAGTCATCTGATTCATTGATAACACATAGAAGTATGAGTCACCAATTATTGTAGCAATTTGACTCCCATGTCAATTCAATGACAATCGTTATTTGGTGATGGAATTTGTTGCATGACACTTGATAATCATATTGAACAAAAAAGAGTCAACCAAGTACAGTTAGATTGGTGATGATGTACAAACACAGCGCCAGGCTCTCAAGCTCTGTTTTCTTAAATGCTGTCCAGCGGCTCTTTCTGACCTAGAAAAGTTTTTTTGGTACGCTTTTCCCTGTCCCTAGTATGTCCTTTCTCTCTTTACCATTCACTAAGTGGGGAGAGGCATTTGTCTCAGAGATAATTAGAGAAGCAAAGAATCATAGAAGCCAAACGAAGGGGAAACGATAAGGTAATCCCAAAGGAAACAGTATCAATCTTTAAAACTTATGAATTCACTAGTTAATACATTACAATCTTACACATAACTTGGAACTATTCGTTATACATTGTATTCTATGTGCTGGTTCATTTGTGTTCTGCTAACTGGTTTTAGAAGAAAATCTCTAGGGAATCACGCTCGTAAGCAAAATAAGAATTAGATATGCCTCTATATGTGTTCTTTATAACACAACGACTCTTCCTTTCATATCCTATGTAAATACCCTTGCTCAACCCAAACCTCATATTTCATACCTTTTACCTTCTTCTCCTTCCTATGTTCCACGTACAAGAGGAAAGTATTCATAGCTACCCATAGTTGTTTTATTCCTAGTTAATGCAAATTATCCGGTTCATATATTTTGGACGTGGAGACCAAAAAAATGTAAATCATGTGATGTGTTAGAGTGCAAATAATCATTTTTATAAAAAGCTTCTGTTTCTTTAATCTCCCTAGCCACTGACTGTACATATCCTCCAGCATTCTCTCAGTAATGAAACTAGAGCCAGAAACAAAAACAAGACCCTGGATCTGGTGAGATCCTTATTCCACTGAAAGGTACTATTTGTCGGGCAACACGGAAAGTTTCTCAAAGAGCTGACCTTCAAGCTTTTAACATTTTGCGCCCCAGGTGAATCCACGTGGGGCGAACAAGTGAGGAAAATGGCCCCCCACCATCGACGATTCTATTGGGTTACCTCTGAAAAGCGAAGACATACAGCTCACACGAGAGGAAGATGGCTACAAGGACTCCAAAGCTATAAAGCTTCATCCCAGCAGCGATTTGCTGAACAACAAAATTCTCTGGAGAAATGGGCCCCGATGCCTGGTTACATAAGAGCCTTCTTTACACACTGGTTAAAATATAACGCCACGGTCCCTCTCATTCCTGCGATCAATTGACTTAGCTTCTATTTCCGCCCTCAAAAAATAAAGTATGATGAGAGTTCGACCAAATAGAAAATATTTAACTCCTCAGGGACGATGAGGCCAGGAAAACCAGTGTAGGAATGTTGCAGAAACGTACTGGTTCGTTGAAGAGCCATAACCCTGGAGTCTTGACTAATGGCTCATAACCCGTGCTGAGGGAGGTCTCCAGTGGAGTACTAAAGAGATCTTCCCTTGTCTCTATCTTTGCAACATTTTCGACTTAGATGAAGACGTAGAAGGTGAGTTTCTGAAATTTGTGGCTCTTACAAAGGTTGAGAAGGAGAACTTGTATGGAGGATTACAGGATCTCCATTTAAAGAGATGTTTCCTTGTTCATATGAAGTGATGGGCCCACCTGTAAGAGAATAGGAATATTATGTCCCAGAGAGTTCTTTGAGCCATAAAGAAAAATCAGGTTGCTTTGAATTCATATTTATTTAGGAAAGGCCACCAGAAGAGCCATTATCTAAATTGAAGCTATCACACGTCATTCTGAAGATAGTATCTTAGAACATTTTGTCTGGTTTAAGGCCACATCTTACCTCTGTAAGTGGACGAAGCCTAGGTATTCTCTCTAAATTCCCACTGGTCTATGCATTCCTTGAGGTCAGGGCTGGCAACTTTGCAAAATAAAACAACATTCCAACAGTAGACCTCTGAGAAGGAAAGGATGAAGATTTCAAACGTCTCTCTCTGAGAGTCAAAGCTATTAAAACTTATTGAATGGATTAAAAGTGATCTCCACTGAAACTGCCTTTTGTGTAAGAAAGAAGAAGAAAAAAAAAAGAACACGCAAGTGTATCTGATCATTTTAGAGAGAGACACACAGGTAGAATAGACCAGAAATCCACTAGGTTATAGTTACCTACAGCAGGTGGGTAGAAAACTGAATGGAAAAGATGACAGAGTAAGAACAGGGAAGAAGAGATGGGAGAAAGAACACTTCTTGGAGTAAACGTTTTTGAATAGTTCAGAATTCAAAAACACTACAGAATTTTGAGGACCACGTTAATTTTTCACTTACTCGCAACAAACAAGTAACTAAAGTGACTACAAGCAAAAACACATGAACTGAATTATGTTTTGGAAAGACATTTAAAAAAATGTATTTGTTTTGAGAAAGAGAGAGAGAGAGAGACAGAGAGAGAGAGAGAGAGAAAGCGCATGGGGAGGGGCAGAGAGAGGGGCAGACAGAAGATCGGAAGCAGGATCTGTGCCGACAGCAGACAGCCCGACGGCCTAAGTCAGATGCGCCACCAACTGAGCCCCCCAGGAGCCCCAAACTGAATTATGTTTTTGATGAGAAACATAACTACACTTGAAAGGGAGAGAGGAAAAACTAACCCAAGGACTTTGACTTTGTTTTTGTTTTAAACACAAAAAGTAACTTTAAAGTAACAGTCAGTGGTTAAAATTTACTGAAAAAAAAAATTTACCGACAAAGTTTTCCGGTTTCTGTAGTCCCTATTTATTTGTATCCGACGTCTCCTTTCCAGGTTTACGTTTCTTCGCGCCGAAGCAATCTTTCAAAAGTTGCTTTAGTGAAGATCTGTTGGTTGTAGAGTCTGTTACACTTTGTATGTCTGACAAGAACTTCATTCTACCCTCACCTTCAAAGACTAGTTGAACTGAACGCAATGTTCTAGAACGACAGCTCTTCCATCGTCTTTTGGCATGTACTGTTGCATGGTAGGAATCTACCGTCAGGTCTTGTTCCTCTGTAGATCATCTGTTCTCTCCACTCCACGGCTTTTAAGGAAGTATGGATTAGCTTTATCTTTTATACTTTTCAGATCCATTACTGCTGTCTAGATGTGAATTTATTTTTTATTATCTAGCTTGGAACCTGGAATGTAATTTTGATCGGAGGATTTAGACATTTCTTCAATTTGGGAAAACCATTTTATTATTTCTTCAGCAATTGTAGAGAGAGGGAGATACAGAATCTGAAACAGGCTCCAGGCTCTGACTTTCAGCACAGAGCCCGATGCAGGGCTCGAACTCATGAACCGTGAGATCATGACGTGAGCCGAAGTCAGACACTTAACCGACTGAGCCACCCAGATGCCCCTAGAATACTTATTAAAAAAATTTTTTTAACGTTTATTTATTTAAAAAAAATTTTTTTTTCAACGTTTATTTATTTTTGGGACAGAGAGAGACAGAGCATGAATGGGGGAGGGGCAGAGAGAGAGGGAGACACAGAATCAGAAACAGGCTCCAGGCTCTGAGCCATCAGCCCAGAGCCCGACGCGGGGCTCGAACTCACGGACCGCGAGATCATGACCTGGCTGAAGTCGGACGCTTAACCGACTGCGCCACCCAGGCGCCCCTAACGTTTATTTATTTTTGAGAGAGAGAGTGTGAGTGGGGAAGGGGCAGAGAGAGGGAGACACAGAATCTGAAGCAGGCTCCAGGCTCTGAGCTGTCAGCACAGAGCCCGATGCAGGGCTCGAACTCATGAACTGTGAGGTCATGACCCGAGCTGAAGTCAGACGCCCAACCGACTGAGCCACCCAAGCGCCCCAAGAATACTTATTTTAAACTGGTTCTTGGAGTTTCTACACCATGATAGTATCATGGCTTTCAAAGATCCAGTCATCAGTCAGCATGACTTAACTTAGTTACTGGCTTAGTTACTCCTTTGTCTCTTATAGACCAGCAGATACTTATGAAGCAGTCCTAGGCAGCAGTGGGCACTATCTTTTAAAACTGAAGTACACAGGGGTGCCTGGGTGGCTCAGTTGGTTAAGTGTCTGACTTCACCTCAGGTCATGACCTCGTGGTTTGTGAGTTTGAGCCCCAGGTCGGGCTCTGTGCTGACAGCTCAGAGCCTGGAGCCTGCTTCTGATTCTGCATCTCCCTCTCTCTCTGCCCCTCCCTCACTCATGCTCTGTCTCTCAAAAATGAATAAATGTTAAAAAAAATTTTTAATTGAAGTACATACATTGAAATACACAGATCTTAAGTGTATGGTTAGATTAGTCTTGAAAAATACATACGTTGGGGTGCCTGGGTGGCTCAGTCGGTTGAGCGTCCGACTTCAGCTCGGGTCACGATCTTGCAGTCCCTGAGTTCGAGCCCCACGTCAGGCTCTGGGCTGATGGCTCGGAGCCTGGAGCCTGCTTCCGAATCTGTGTCTCCCTCTCTCTCTGTCCTTCCCCCATTCATGCTCTGTTTGTCTCTGTCTCAAAAATAAATAAACGTTAAAAAAAATTTAAAAAAAAAAAAAAGAAAAATACATACGCTTGAGTAACCCACACCCCTCTCAAGGTATAGAACATTTCCATCATTCCAGAAGTTCTTTGATATTTGTCCCAGTTTCCCCTCTACTGTAGCAGCCTCTCTTCCGATTTTATCACCAGAGGTTAATTTTGCTCGTTTTAGAACTTCATGGAATCATATACTGTCCTAGCCGGTTCAGGGTGTTGTAGCAAAAATACCATAGACTGAATGGCTTAAACAACAAACACTTGGATTTCTTACAGTTCTGGAAAGTGGGAAGTCCAAGACCAGGGCAAAGATTCGGTGCCAGTGAGAACCCAGCTCTTGGTTCCTAGATGGCTGCCTTCTGGCTGTCTCCTCACATGGCGTGAAGAAAATGAAAACAAAATGATAGAGCCCTCTGGGATCTCTTTTATAAGTGCAGTGATCCCATTCATAAGGGACCCACCATTATGATCTAATCATCTCCCCAAGGCTCCACGTAAATACCGTCGTATTGGAGACTAGGTTTCAATATACATGTGAGGGATGAGAAGGACACAGGCTTTCAGTCTATGGCTTGTAGCCTGTACTCTTTTGTGTCAGGTTCCTTTTGCTCTTCTGCATTGCTGTGTGTGTCAGCAATTTATTCCTTTTCATTGTTGAGCGATATAACAGTATTTGTTTGCCCATTCTCCTGTCAATAGACATCCGGGATGTTTTCAGTTTGGGGCTATTATGAGCAGAACTACTCCGAATATACTTGTGCAAGGCTTTTTTGGTGGATAAGTGTTTTCATTTCTCTTGGGTAAATATCTAGGAGTTGAATTGCTAGGTAATAGGGATACTTCGTGTTATAAGCAACTGTTGTGCCTTTTTCCAAGGTGATTGCACCATTGGACGCTCCCACGGACACCCTATTAGTTGAGCCTCTAGTTGAGCCACATCCTTGTTGTTACCTGATGCAGTGTTTTTTATTTCAGCCATTCTAGTGAAAGTGTGGTGCTAAGAAATTGTGATGTTAATTTACATTTCATAATGACTGATGATGTTAAGAATTTTGGCTGTGTGTGTGTGTGTGTGTTCAGATTTTTGCCTGATTTTTTTTAGTTTATTAATTTTTAGAGAGACAGAGATAGCACCAGTGGGAGAGGGGCAGAAAGAGAGAGAGAGAGAGAGAGAGAGAGAACCCCAAGCAGCACTGGCACTGGGAACACAGAGCCTGATGCAGGGCTCAAACCCACAAAGCCACGAGATCACGACCTGAGCTGAAACCAAGAGTCAAATGCTTAACCGACTGAGCCACCCAAGCACCCCAATTGCCTGATTTTTAATCATACTGTTCGTGTTACTTCTGATTTGTAGGAGTTACTTATATTCTGGACATCAGTCCTTTGTCACGTAGAAGTGTTATGAATATATCTTCCCGAAGAAGACTCTTGTTAGAGTCTTTTGACCATTTTGGAAAATTCAATTGTTTCTCTTTTTGTCGTACCTTGTAGGAGTTCTTTATATACCCTGAATCTAGCTCCTTTGTCAGATATATGTTTTGTGAATATTTTTTGTCACTTGGTGGCTCACCCACTTTTTATTGTTGCCTTTTGAAGAACAGACATTTTTAATTTTGCTGAGTCCAAGTTATCAATTTTTCTTTGGTTATTGGTATGTTCTGTGTCTTGTTTAAGAAGGTTTTGATGAGTTCAAGGTCATGGAACTGTGCTTGAGGCTTTATAGTTTGGGCCTTTATTTTAGGCTTATGATCCATCTCGAATTAACTTTTGTGTGTGGTATGAGGCAGAGTGTGAGGTTGTTTAGCCTTCTAGACACCCAGTCCTTCTAACACCATCGACTAAAAACTTTCTTTTCCCTGTGGAATCACTTTGTCAATGTTTTTGCAAAAAGTCAATTGACTGGAAGTGTGAACCTATACCATTAAGTTTTGCAGTGATTTTTTTTTTTTTTAATTTTTTTTTTCAACGTTTATTTATTTTTGGGACAGAGAGAGACAGAGCATGAACGGGGGAGGGGCAGAGAGAGAGGGAGACACAGAATCGGAAACAGGCTCCCGGCTCTGAGCCATCAGCCCAGAGCCCGACGCGGGGCTCGAACTCACGGACCGCGAGATCGTGACCTGGCTGAAGTCGGACGCTTAACCGACTGCGCCACCCAGGCGCCCCTGCAGTGATTTTTTTTAATGCTATTTATTTATTTATTTATGAGAAAGAGAGAGAGCAGGGGAGGGGCATAAGGAGAGGGAGAGAGAGAGAGAGAGAGAGAGAGAGAGAGAGAGAGAGAGTTTTAAGCAGGCTCCATGCCCAGCATGGCGCCCCCTGTGGGGCTCAATCTCACAACCATGAGATCATGACCTGAGCTGAAATCAAGAGTCAGGTGCTTAACCGACTGAGCCACCCAGGTGCTTTTAAAAATTTCATCTCTTAAAGTTAGGTCACATGTTCTTGTTTTTTTTTTTCACGTGCTTATGATTTTTTATTGAATGTCAGATATTACGTGTAAAAGGATAGAATAGACTAACGTAAATAGTACTTACGTCCTGAATAGTCATATATCTTCTTCTTTAGGCCACTGGTGTGAGGGATTGAGTTATCTCGGCTACAGCTGAGCTGGGTTTGGGCTTTGCTGTTATTTTCATGACATTTTATTTACCAGAGTCTCAAATTACTTAAGAACAGGAGCAAATCGTCTTTAGCAGGGTCTGACTGCCTCAGGATTTGCTCTCAGTTCTCCTGCTCTGCCCTCAGCGGTCAGCTACATAGGAGAGGGCTCCCAGATCTCTTGCCTCTGGGAGGTAATCGCAGGTAATCGCTCTGCTACTTTTTTAGAATGTTTACACCTAAAGTAGAACAATCTATAAAATCTAAAAATAGAAGGTATGTAGAACGAGACATCAATAAAACAGAAACAAAAACCGTGGAGCAGTCAAAAGTAATGAGCTATCACACCATAAAATACATGGAGGAAACTTAAAAGCACGTTGCTAGCAAAAGAAACCAATCCAAAAAGGCTGCCTCCTGTAGGATTCCACTTATATGACATTCTGGAAAAGGCAAAACTGGAGGCAGTAAGATCAGTGGTTGCACTGGGCGGAGGGGAGGGAAAGAGCATGCACTGGGGGAACACAGAGGGTTTTTAGATCAGTGAAACTATCGTGTATAAGAAATATCGATGGACACATGTCATCATATATTTGTTAAAATCCATAGAATGTACCAAAGAGTGAACCATAATGTAGTCTATGGAATTTAGTTAATAATAATGTATTGATGCTGATTCATCAATTGTAACAAATTGTACCACACTAATATAAGTTGTAAATAACAAGGGAAACTGTGTGGTGAGGGAGAGGTATGTGGGAACTCTGTGTTTTCTGATCGACTTTTCTGTAAACCTAGAACTGCTCTAGAAAATAGTCTATTAATTTTTTAAAGGTGGTAGTGTTGAAATCAGACAAAGTAAGCTCAATCAATGCAAAAGCATTAAACTGGACAAAGATCAATTGGGATCGATAACAGATATAATTAATATACAAGAATCAGGGGCGCCTGGGTGGCGCAGTCGGTTAAGCGTCCGACTTCAGCCAGGTCACGATCTCGCGGTCCGTGAGTTCGAGCCCCGCGTCGGGCTCTGGGCTGATGGCTCAGAGCCTGGAGCCTGTTTCCGATTCTGTGTCTCCCTCTCTCTCTGCCCCTCCCCCGTTCATGCTCTGTCTCTCTCTGTCCCAAAAATAAATAAACGTTGAAAAAAAAAATTAAAAAAAAAATATACAAGAATCATTAAACTTTATGAATTGAAAAAACATCATGAAAACATAAAGCAAAATGTGACAGAAATTCAAGCATAAATACATAACAACATAGGGAAGATTTTAGCATACTACCATTTTTCTGTGATAAAGAGATACAGAGAATATATAGCCTGTGATCCAGCGGGGAATGAATGTTTTTGCATGAAAATTTGACTTTCACTTATCTTTCTCACTCTGTTCCCCTGAGAACTTGATAAAGGTAAAGAGCCTAAGTTTTAGGCAATATTATTTATGATAGAAATAACCCCTGCTGGGTAAGTTGTTTCTGGACTAGGAGATGCCATAAATGAGCTGATTGGGACATCATAGCCTTAAGCTTCTCTGAAGGTCGTGACTTTTGTAACTGGGCATGTCTCTACAGGGACCCAGGAATCTGTGCCTGTGAAGTGATTACAAAAGGTTGGCTACTGGGGGCATGGGGCTTCTAAGCCAGGGTGATTCTTATAACTTCCTGACATAAATCTCATTCCTTCACATCTGAAATGTCATTTGGGGAGCCTGGAAAGCTGTGTAGAGGGTTTCATTGACTGTTCCAAGAACTACTCAAATGCAACAGGAACTCCTGACATTGCCTTGTGTCAAGCTTTGGTTTCTATCTTATATATCTCTGAGTGAATGGTGCCGAATGAGGCCGGTCAAGGTTTTTGTGAATGTTGTGTTTTCTGAATGTTTTGTTGAACCTAAGAAGACTTCCTGGTGAATATTGCAAGATGGCACACTCAATTTGGTTAATTTGTGGGGAGTTTAATAAAAGTATTGTTTACACTGATGTGGGCAGCGTATAGGGAAATAACAAAAGACCAGTGAGTATACCAAGACTAGTAATTAGTATCTGAAATGATAAGAACGTGGAAATACACAGAGCCATATGCAGAGGGCTGACTGACAAGAACTGTGAGTTCTCATCGAGAAACTCAACCAATTTTTCCTCATCTTGCATGGAAGGAGCTAGAAGAAAAAATATCCTGACCTCACTTTCCTCCTTTCCTTTGTTTTCCTGCGGGGGCTTCTTATGGCTGAACCCAAAGAACTTGGGTCAGGCAAAGATTTTTTAGATAGAGCATAAGAAACACAAATCACAAAAGAAAAATTTAAAAAACTGGACTTCATCAAAATTAAAAGCACTTATTCTTCAAAAGATAGTTTTAACAAAATGAAAAGACAAGCCATGAACTGAAAGAAAATATTTTCAAAACACATACTGGGTAAGGGATTTATATCCAACATACATAAAGAACACTTAGAAATCAGGAATAAGACCAAAAAAATTTTTTAGTGAGCAGATTATACAGACACTTTCCTAAACATACAAATGTCCAGTAATCACACACTCAACATCATTAATTACTAAGGAAATGCAAATTAAACCACAATGATATATCACTACCCACCTGTGGAGTAACTAAATGAAAAAAGGCTAACAATATGAAGGAATAGTGAAGATGTGGAATACCTTGAACTCTCATACATTGCTTACAGGAATGCAAAATGGTACAGTCATTTTGAAAAAGTTTGGCAATTTCTTATGAAGTTACACATACTTACTATATGTCCTAGTCATTTGCTTTATGTATTTACCCAGGTGAAAGGAAAACAGTGTCTATGCAAAGACCTGAATGTTCATAACAGCTGAATATTCAAAACATTGGGTGTCTCTAGCAGTTTTATTTATAATGGAAGGAAGGAAAGAATGAAAGAAAGAAGAAAGAAAGAAAGAAAGAAAGAAAGAAAGAAAGAAAGAAAGAAAACTTTGATACAAACCAAATGTCCATTAACTGGGGAGTAAATAAACAAATTATGGTACGTCCATACAAAGAAATGCTCTTCAGTAGTATAAAGGAAGAGACTACCGATCATGCAACAAGATAGATGAATCTCAAAAGCATGCCAACTAAAACTGGCAAATACTACAAGATTTATATTGTATGATCCCAACTATATGATACACTATACAAGGCAAAACTATAGAGACAGAAAATAGGTTGGTTGTTGCCAGGGACTGGGGCTGGTGGGGAAGAAATTAACCTGCAAAGAGGTACAGGAGAATTTTTTTGGAGTGGTAGAAAGATTCTATATTTTGGCTGTGGTGGTAATTACATGATTGTTTACAGCCAAAATGTCTCAAACTTGACACTTAAAAGTTGGATTTATTTTTCTGAAGAAAAAGAAAAGAAGAACAGAAGAAAGGGAGGTAGGAAGGAAAGAAAGAAGAAAAAAATGGAGACAAGTTTTCTTCCTTGTTCTGCATCTCTCCCTGAGATTTCTGACCTTGGTACCTTTCATGAAGAATAAAAAGAACGTAAAGTTTGATCAGATGGACTCCACCCCTAGTTCACAGGCAAATCTCTTAGCCTCTCAGAGATGCAATTTCCCCTTTTGAAAAATGAGATTAATAAAAACCTCTGTCAGAGGGCTGTTGTAAGGATTCAGTAGGATAACATTTGAAAATAACTGGCAGAAACAAGTGCTCGAAATGTCCCATTTATATAAAAGACATAAACCAGCAAGGGCATTGGCAGGGGCCAACACGTTCTATGCCTGGAGCCTTTTCCGGCTCATTGTGACCTTGCTACAACTCGTCCTCTTCCTCTGATGCTCCCAGAGCTAGGTGATGAGTCACCTCCCCAGAAGAGAATCTAGTTCTGGGAGACGTAGCTGATTGAGCATGTCCCCTGGGACTCAGCTAATTTATACATTTGTTCTCCAGCCAATTTGGAAGATCAGCTGGCAATAATAATATGGCAAGTTCTTTTTCAAGAGCCCTAGCCCTCAGTTTTTATTAAGACTGTGTAAGAAGGTAATTTCCCCTGTGAGGACTGGTCTGCTTTGCGTTTCTCTCAGTTGGAGCAGCCTGAGGATAAGGGCTAGTGCCACTGAGATCTTGGCTGGTCTCACCTGGGTACAGAGCTCAGGCTTATTGTTAGGTAAGCACTAAGAGAGTCAATTAATTTATTATTTTTATTATGAGTTCAGGTGTAGCTCAAGGTTTCCTTTCAAAACCATTCAGCCATTAAAGCTGCATAATCTTGGGAGGTTTTGAAGACACTTAGTTGATAAATGTTTTTTCCTTCCATATGTTCTCTCTCATGTTTATTCATGAAGAGTGAAGCAGTTTTATAATTTGCACAAAGGTTTGGTGTATGCGGGTCCTTGTGTTTCAAGAGGGGAGAAAGGATAATGCCATCTCCGAAAGGCAGGGAACTCTCTTCCGGGTTCTGATATCCTTGCTTTGGCCAGCAAGAGCCTGAGACCTGTGCCACCAAGAAGCTTACGTGGCACCCAGACAGGCAAATGCTTGTTGGCTAAATTGTGAACAAAGCAAGGTTTGTCTTGGGAAATTTCCACCCCCTCTTTCCCCCTTTCTAAATCATCATCCCTTGTATTGGTCTCCCCACTTTCTAACATGCTTCCCCCAGTCCTGCCTTTGAAGGGTACACCAGGCTATAGATCTGTAGTTCTCAAACTTGACTCTATATTGGAGTCATTTGGGGATCTTTTAAATATTTGTCTGCCCAGTCTGCCCCATCGGATCAGTTACATCAGAATCTTGGAGGAAGGGGTATAGGGCATCAGCATTTTGTTAAAACCCCCAAGATAATTTCAATGTGCAGTTAGGGTTGAGAACAGCTGTTCTGGAACAGAGCTTCTCCAAGTGTGCTCTGTGAGTTACGGACTCTCCCAGGTATTTGTGGAAAATGCAGACTCCTGGACTTATCACCTCTATAGGCATTGAATCTTGTGAGTTCTGGGAAATTTGTATTTTAACAAGATCCCCAGGGGATTCTTAAGTGCCCCAATGTCTGAGGACCCCTACTAACCCTTTCACTAGACCATTTACTTCTCATGGTATGGTGGGTCTCACTCCCCACCAGCCATACTAGTCTTTCTTTCAGTTCCTCAAAGACAACCACTGGACCTTTGCACATTGTAGTTGCTCGCTTGGAAGGTACTTGCCTCTCTCTCTTTGCCATTAGAAAATTTCTAAAGAGGGGCAACTGGGTGGCTCAGTACGTTGAGTGTCCAACTTCAGCTCAGGTTATGATCTTGCAGTTCATGAGTTCGAGCCCCATTTTGCTGATGTCAGCCTGTCAGTACAAAGCCTGCTTCAGATCCTCTGTCTCCCTCTTTCCCCCCCAACCCCTGCTTGCATTCTCCCCCACAAAAAATAAATATTAAAAAAAAAGAAAGAAAATTGGCGAAGATAACACTGATGAAACTATATCCCCCAGAAAGTCATTTCAACGTTCATGTTTTGAGGGAGAAAAGAGTAGGCTCTGGAGGGCCATGATCCCTGTCCTTGGGACAGTTTGGTTTACTACATTATGTGCCGTCACTGGAAATCATAGAGAGATTGCTCCAGAGACCATGAGAGAAAATCCAGGAGGTTTGATGTAGGTGGGGAAGAAACAGAAGGGAAGACCAGTGTTATGGTGCCGGGTTGGATGTATTTAAAATGGCGGCCCTAGGCGTTCAGTGAGAGAAGGCCAGGCCAAGAGACACATTAAGGGTATCCGGGAGGACCAGGAGATAAAGCTTGGGCCTGTGCCTGGGAATGGGTGCCACAGGGAAGGGGGGGTCAATGGAGAGAGGAACAGCAAAGGGCAAGGCTGGGTGGTGGGGGATGCATCCAACTAAAGGGCAAAACCACTCTAGCTACCTTGAAAATTTATTGATGATGGGAAAATGTGAGTGGAAAGTTGTTTTAATCTCTCAAGTCTACTGTAATTGGGAAAGAATAATTTAATTGAAAGCAGATTAACTACCTATCAACTGTAGATCTTTCAAGAAAGCTTCTATTCTTTTAGGACAGTGTTTCTCAAACTTCAATGTGCATGTGAATTAACTGGGAATCTTATTTAAATGCAAATTCTGATTTAATAGGTCTATGGCAAGGGCTGAGATTGTACATTTCTAACCAGCTTCCGGTGCCTTTGGCCTGTGTACTACCCTTCGGGCAAGAAAGTTTGAATATTTGGGACTCATCATTGGGACCTTGGGATAGCCAAGTCCAGAGAAGCCTACTGAATTATCAACTTTAATGCTACATTACACATAGCTTTATAATTATTTGCATGCATTCTAATCCTTTAAAATTTCCTATTCCAAAAATGATACATGATAGCTCTCTATTAACCAAAATACCCATTTAAATGGAAATCCCCCCCAATAAAATGGAAATCCCCAATTTTGACATGCTAGATAACAAAACTTACTGCCATTTTGTTGACCTGCCCCTGAATTTTTTTTTATTATTTATTTTTGAGAGATAGAGTGTGAGCAGGTGAGGGGTAGAGAGAGGGGGAGACACAGAATCCGAAGCAGGCTGTAGGCTCCGAGCTGTCAGCACAGAACCCGACACGGGGCTCACAAACTGCGAGATCATGGCCCGAGCTGAAGTCAGACGCCTAACCCACTGAGCCACGCAGGCGCCCCTGCCCCTGAATTGTTAATGGTGAAATAGTGGGGATTGACTAGATTATCTATGCTTCTGTGCCTGACACAGATGGATTATTAAATATACGCAGACTTCAGACCTGAGAAAACATTTACACAATTTTCTTTTCTGACTTTTTTTTTTTGGTCACTCCTGCACAGACTCATTTGGTAAATCTTCCAGAAATGGTGAGACAGGACCCTGAGTAAAGCGTTGTCTTCGGCTGCTGCCTTGATTACTGGAATTTTATTAGGAAACTATCAAAGGAACTAGATTTCACAAGAAGATCAGTCAACGCTAACTTGCCATGAGCATCACCTCTGGTTTCTGGATCATGAGGCTGGCAGTGACGTCTGGTCAAGTTCACCAAGAGTCCTGCCAGCATTTAATCCACGTGTATCGGTACACTGGGTAGACGGAGAACAAAAGTCCATTACATCTCAGCAACCGCTGTGTTGACAACAGGTGCGGTAACTTGGGCAGCAGGTTGGAACGGGAGCCATCCAGGGATGCTGGGAGCGCACGGAAATGTGTCTTGTGCGGGAAGCATCAGTCCGAGATGGGCGGGTCTACGGTGGGCTGAACCCATGCAGCTTTTACAATCAAGACCGCAGCTGTGCTTCCGGGAACAGACTAGACTGTGTGCGTGTGTGTAGGTGGATAAAATCACTCCGCCTGAGACTTTAAAAGTACATCTAGTCCATCACATTGCATCAGACAGCCTCTCATAATTTCCACACACACAGGAACACCTTCCGTTCTGAAACCTGAGTATGTATGTCGGCTTTATCATTCCCCACCCCCCCAATGACCTTCTCTGTTTGGCGTCTCTCATGGTCAGGAAACACTTATGTTTAATATGAATCAATTTTGAGAGAGCTACTGAGCTCTTACTAAAAGTCTGGAAAAATGCTTGGTTCTGCAGGGAATTTTGACATGTATAAAGCATGGTTCTTGCCTTCCCATTCATTGGAGGACAGCTCTTCTCCCAGTGTTGGCAACCCTTCATTCAGAATTAATTTTCCCCTGAGCTCCCATACCTTATTTACAAATTTGTTATAGGGTTTATCACATTATGCCTTTTATTACATTTTGTGTGTGCATGTGTACGCACATTATCTCCTTGTTGGATCAATACGCTTGTTTTTTTTTGTTTGTTTGTTTTTTTAAGTAGGCTCCACGCCTAGTGTGGGGGTCGAACTCACGACCCTGAGATCAAGAGATGCGTGCTCCCAAGTCAACATGCTCCTTTAGGTATAAAATGGAGAAGTTGGGATCAGCTTAAGGATCCATTTTGTCAGATAATTTGAAGGAACTTAAAAGAGGACCTATGCTTTACTATCCGACGTTAATACCTTTGATCGAGACGGAACTTGATAAATTCCTGTCAAATTAGAATGAACATTCTGTGCACAGGAAGTAGATATATTATTCACTGTGGCCTTATTTGCTGAGGCAGACAATCAAACAGCCTAAATATCTATTTATAAGCCACTGGTTAAATGCAGTTTGGGATATCTAGATAATAAAAGACGGTACCCTAACGAAAGGGTGGAGGCAAGTCTATGCATACCAATATGGAACAATCTCCAAGACACGGTGTTAAGTAAAAAAAAAGTGAGATGCAGAATTATGGGTATGGTATGCTAATATTTGTAATAAAAAAGGGGTATGTGTGCGTGTGTGTTATGTGTATAGAGTATTTCTAGAAGGATACAAAAGGAATTAGTAACCGTGGCTGCTGACCAGGAGCGGAACCGGGGGACGGGGCAGGGGGGTGTGGTGAGTTGATACACCAGCCCTCTGGGGATAAGACAAAGAGCCCTATTTGTAGAGTTGGATCCCATATGTGGCATAAACACTTCCATCACGGCCAGTTTCGAACAATGATTTAACAACAGGCTCCCAAAATTGGCTCCAGTGAGGTGATGGGAGCTGGCTTCAGGGCACACACCTCTAGACCTAGAGGTGGGAAGTTGGGCCCCTCTCCACTGTAAATCCTCTGGTACGATTTTAACTTCTGATGCCATATTTGGATTGACGATTTAAAAAGTAACAAACCTTGAAATTTAGAAAAATTACCACGACTAGCCTGGTAGACTCCGTTAGCCTTCTCTTCCCCAAGAGGCTGAGTTTTCCTTCCTTGTGCCTGGTCGGGCTTTGTCAGGTGAGCTATCAACTCAGCCTTGTACGAAAAGGA
Source organism: Leopardus geoffroyi (assembly GCF_018350155.1). Taxonomy (NCBI): domain Eukaryota; kingdom Metazoa; phylum Chordata; class Mammalia; order Carnivora; family Felidae; genus Leopardus; species Leopardus geoffroyi. Next base: position 24,884,650 of record NC_059326.1, on the reverse strand, counting down.
ACCATTCCTATCTGCAGCCTCTCGGTCATACAGGAAGGCGGCTACCTCCTGAGTGTGAAAGCTGCAGGAATGTTCAGGCTGGGAAAGAGCCACCTGCAGAAAGAAGCTGTTGGTGAAGCCGGGACTCCCAGCTTCCAGGCAGCTGTGTGCGTGTGACAATCGTCTGCTGGCCCTGCCACATAGGCGCTTCTCCATCACAGTGGCTCACCTGAGAGGATCCGGGCTGCAGCGAAATTCCTCAGCATTCTCCCCACGCTCCTTCCCGTCCTGCATCCCGCCAGCCAACGTGTGGACAGCCAGGCTAGAGAGGGGACATCAGATACAGCCAGCCAGAAAGATTCCCTCTTGGCTCATCCTAGAAGCCATCTTGCACCAAGTTCCACGTCTGGCTTTTGCTCATGACTGGGTTCAATGTGTCCAACTCCAACTGACTCTTCAGTTTTTTTTAAATTTTTTTTTTCAACGTTTATTTATTTTTGGGACAGAGAGAGACAGAGCATGAACGGGGGAGGGGCAGAGAGAGAGGGAGACACAGAATCGGAAACAGGCTCCAGGCTCTGAGCCATCAGCCCAGAGCCTGACGCGGGGCTCGAACTCACGGACCGCGAGATCGTGACCTGGCCGAAGTCGGACGCTTAACCGACTGCGCCACCCAGGCGCCCCGACTCTTCAGTTTTTAGCTAAAATATTTCTTCTAAGGCTGTCTCCCTCTGTTGTGACTTATCACTTATCACATCCGCCAGTTTGTTCAACCTCAGTCTTTCCTGATGAGCTGAGCACGATGCGACTTATTTAGCGGCATATTTCTGCCATCTGGCACAATGCCTACCACATCTATTAGGCCCTTTACTGCATGTTGGCTGAATGAAATAACAAGTTATACTACATGCCCACAAAACTTTCAAAAGGAAACATCCAGAGACATCTAATGAAGGGAACACTTTATTTGGAGAGATCTGGATCACTATTTTATCGTCATTTTCCATTAAGGCAATGACAATCTTCCAGGAGGCAGGCGGGGGAGAATCATCTGAGGCTACATTAAGTTCAGTCTAACATAAAGCCAACCACTTTGTGTTCAGATGCAGCAGAAATATAGATTATGGGCCGGGAGAAGCCACATACTGGCTTCTCGAACCTGCTGCCAGGGAACAGATGCAGGGCGAGGCATTTCAATTGCTTTGAAAAATGGCTAAGTTCCATTACAAGATACCGCGTTGATGAGCCTTGTCACCATGACGGAGGGACCCTAGTGTTGGTTCACAATGCTCTGTGGCTCTTTAGCCTTCAGTATGTTTTCACGGAAATCGTATAACCTATTCGGGCTGCTCAAATTCACACTGTTCTTCTGGTTTGGCTTCAGAATTCTTTAAATGTCATTAGGTGTACATAACGCTGTGGAGGGTGGCACCGTTCATTGGCACACATTGGCCCCTTGAGCCCGGGGGTGGCAAAAAGCATCTGAAGTACCAAAACAGTAAACACTGATAGTATGGCCTTGCAGCAACCAGATGCACTAAGATCTAAGAGCAAACGAAAACAGAGCTGAGTAGTTAGCCATACCCCAGGCGGCACCCCAGTGGGTGGGGGACAGAGGCTTTGCTATGGCTCCACACTTCCCCCTAGTGGTCGGATGCTCAATGTAACCCTCCTTGGACGTCACCTGTCTGGAGTTCGCAATCTTTCTGAAGGCACAGTATTGAAGACGCTAGACGTGGCCCGAGCCCAAATTCTAGAGTTAAAAGCAGAAGCTTCCTATTGGTTGACAAAACCAAAACTTCACGACATTTGGGACCCTAGTTCTGAGGGAAGGCTCTGACGATGTTTTACTTCTGCAGGTCTCCAGAGATTCTGGGGACCCCACCAGCCTGACTGGTTCGTCAGGTGCTTCAAATGGCTCAGACATGACAGCGGGCAGCAGAGGTGGGCCACAGAGAAGGTATAGTTTGCAGAGAGTGTGGAGCAAAGCCGGAGGAGACAGAGTGTAGGAGAAGGGGAGGTGAGGCTCGTAACAGAGCAAATGTTGCCTTCCAGAAACAGGCTTTAAGAACTGGTTTGGTGATATTCCCCTCTCCTGGTTCTCACCTTGAACAAAAAAGGCAGCTAAATTAAGCCAGTTGGAAGTAGTATTAAAATTAATAACACCGCAGCTACTAAACGTGACTAATGGCAAAAGCATGAAGGCTGCCTTGGAAGATAAGGTTTTTTTTTTTTTTCCCTCCAAATTTTCAAAGAGGCAATAAATTCAACCATAAAAAAATATTTGTAAGAGGTTGCGTTTGTTTGTTTGTTTGTTTGTTTGTTTGTTTTTGCAAAGAATGAAGCCTTTTTGTTAAATACTGGACAGGCTACCTGGCTGAACAAATATACACTTTTTGGAATCCTGTGTGGTGTCACCGGGTTGAAAACTCTGGAATGGCTTGAATTGCCCCCTCTGCTTCTTGTAGGTGTCCCGTGCTCAGCCAGTGTGTGTGTGTGTGTGTGTGTGTGTGTGTGTGTGTGTGTGAGACCTCCCCTCTGGGCCTTACACCCTCTTCATGCCTTTCCCCATGAGGCAAGCAAACACTGTCATGACCATTTTGGGATTCACTTCAACCAGGTCTTCTGGAAGGGCGTACACTCTTGCTCCGATTTTTCGGGCCATAGAGATGGCATACCTAAAAGGAGAAAAGAGGAAGGATGAGGGGAGCCCGAGGAACAGCGGATGAAGGGGACCCCTTAGGATCAGAGTTACAGTCGTACCACATACTACAGACCACACGCCATGTGCCACATGCCCTATGCTCTGCAGGACTCACGACTGGGACAGCGGGAGCCAGTCATAGCCTCCTTCCGCTTCTGGGAGCCGAGCTCGGCTCCACAGAGCTCCGGGCTCTACCAGACTTGCCGTCTCCGCTCACGACAATTACAAAATCTCTCATCTGTCCTTACGGACCTCCCTAGCTCCTGCCGCTTCTGATGCCTTCCCCAAGAGGATCCGCTCGGGCTGCAGGGCAGCAAAACAGGTCACAGGACTGAAAAGGATGGGTGCTGCGACAGGTCTTCGGACCGCATTGCAACAACAGAAACACTCGCACAAGGGAGAAAGGAGGGGAGATGCGTCTGTCTCATACTTTGACCTCACGCGTCAGTTCTATTCCTTGCCCCGTTGCAATCGTTGCCCACGGAGGCATGCATTTATTTATGCTACTCTAACACTAGAATAGCCAGAGTTTCACAGTACCCATTTTTCACGTAAAATAATCACAGCTCCAGTGGAACACTTTGCTCTGTTTTTATAATTATATGAAGATAATTTTTATGAGTTATGATCTCTTTTCAAACGAGCCCACACTACTACCTGGAAACTCTTTTTTTCACCTCGGCGATTACCTCTTAGTAATAACCTGTAAGTAGTAACCTCTTACAATGGCAACTCAAGAGATTCTCCCTGCCACCCAAGGCCCCATTATGCCCTCTGCTCTGTAAACCAACTTAACTCTTACTCTATTGATCACATTAAATTAAGGGCCTCAGGCAGGAGTGGTCCCCCTTTTTTGCTTCCTGCTCATGTCTCAATCACTGCCTCTACATTAATCATCAATGGAATAAAAATGTATTTTCCCATTATAAAAGGGAGAGGGGAATCGTTGAAAAATTAGAAACAAGAGCCTCAAAAAATCATGCAAATCTTGCCACCCTAACATAGCCATTTTGGGGCATTTTTGTAGAATTCCTTTTACCCATTTTTCTCAGTAATTTTGTATCCTGTCCTTAGAGAAGAGTGCTCGAGAGCCTGGGCTCTGAAGTCAGATTCTGAATCTAAGCTGGACCACTTAGTAATTCTACGACCTTGGGCTCTGTAAGTGAACTTGAGGAGCTTCAAATTCCTTCAGCCTCATCACATTCCCCTTGAAAAACTAGGCCCAAGTCTTTTTTTCTTTTTTCTGGTCCTTCACACATATTCCTCCCTTTAGCAGCCTTTCTGCCTCCTTCACCTGGGTACCCCCACCTCTTTATTACTTGCCCTTTCAATTTATCTCATCTTAGATGTTACTTGCTCCGTAGAACTTTGTTTCCCTTCCTTGTCCCCTCCATAGTACTCCGTACCCCCTCCCCCCACCATCTCTTGTAACTGTCATTTGTAATTCCAGCATACAAGGAACAAAGGACCTACACTTCCCCAAACTGTGAAAAGAAGAATACTATTGAGGTTATGAACATACAGGGCTGCCGGGCACTACTCAACTTGTTAATTCTGGAACTTTCTGTGGGTTGAATTGTGTCCCCCCCCCCTCCCCCGCCCAAAGATAGATGGAAGCCCTATCCCCTAGTAACTCAGATGATGACCTTCTTTGGAAAGAAAGTTGTTTCGGCTGTACTTAGTTACGATGAGTAGAGTGGGGAGTAGAGTGGGGCCCTAACCCAGTATGACCAGTGACATAGAGGTCATAGAGGAGACACAGACACAGAAGGAAGACAGCCACATAAAGTCATAGACACACAGGGAAGAAGATCACCTGGAGGGGAAGGCAGAGACTGCTGGCCAAGGACTGCTGGCCATCACCAGAAGCGAGGAGAGAGGCACGGGACCGACCCTCCCTCACAGCCTCAGAAGGAACCAACCCTGCCGACACCTCAGTCTTGTCCTTCTAGCTTCCACAACTGTGAGACAATACATTTCCGTTGTTTTAAGCTGCCCTGTTCGTGGTATTTGGTTGCGACCACCATCGGAAACTGATACAACCTGTTCCGAGAAAGGCACTCCTCCAGAGGATGGGTCAGCTAACTTGCCACAAAAACTCACAGAGCCCACATTTTAGGCTTTGTGGGCTTTGTCGCAATGACTCGAGTCCACCCTTCTAGCAGGGAAGCGGCTACAGAAAATATATAAATGAACAGGCACGGCTACGCCAATAAAACTTTATTTACAAGAGCGGACAACAGACCAAATTCGGCTCACAGACTATCATGCGCTGACCCTCACTCTACATGCCAAAGCTGCCCTCAGGGAGCCGCTCTCAAGCTGGTAAAGACTCTGGTCTTGAACCCCACCCCCTGCCTATTCATATCCACAGATAATCACAAATGGGATGTTTATATTTGGGCCTGCCATGTACTTTATTTAGGAAGTCTCCCCTAGATTATGATTAGGACATTGGTTTTACGAAACTATAGGCTTGCTTCTCAACTGGAAGAATATTCCTGTTGTTCTTGGTCTTGCCCCCATGCTTAACACTAGGACTCTTCAGCTGCTATTGTACAATATCTAAAATAATGATGATGGGACACAGTAAATAATGAGAAGAAAAAGCATCGCTAGTGCAATAAACTGTACGAAGGCACAAGCAATAGACTTTATAGCTATCCAGTTGCCAGCTGGGTCCCCCGCCTCCCCGGCCTCAGGTTTGTTTACGTACTTTGCATTGTTGAGTTTCTCTTCATCATTCAGGTTTTCCGTCTTCAGAAGGTCATAGTTAATGGAACCCGGTTGAATGGCATCAATGAGATCCAGAACAGGTAGACTTGTGCTAATCTTCGGGTCCTGCGCAGAGAGAAAGAGTTGGTCCATCAATATGCCCCCAAGTTACTTCTGTTCAGCTCAAGGGAAATGGCTGGTTCTTTCGTCTTTTTTTTTTTTTTTAATTTTTTTTTTTTTTAACATTTATTTATTATTGAGAGACAGAGAGACACAGAGCGTGAGCAGGGGAGGGGTAGAGAGAGGGAAGACACAGAATCTGAAGCAGGCTCCAGGCTCCGAGCTGTCAACACAGAGCCCAACGCAGGGCTCGAACTCACGAACTGTGAGATCATGACCTGAGCCGAAGTCAGTTGCCTAACCAACTGAACCACCCAGGCGCCCCATCTTTCGTCTTAAATATGAAATAAATACAGCCTACACTGGGAAACGCCACAGTGTTCCACACGGTGTGGCAAGTCAACTGTAGCTTCTGTAGGGGCGTCACCAACTTCCTGGCGCCTGCCTCACTAAGCTGAGGAAACCCACTGTCTGCCCACAGGCAAACAGTGAATGGAAACAGGTTCATATGACATCCCAGAAGTGACTGGCAGGGATCACGATGAGGCCCCCGCTGGGCAGGAGTTTCAGAGGACGCTCCTTTCTTGGAGACATCAGGGAAGGAATAGAGTCCATGGGTCTACGGAGGTGGTTGTGGCAGTTGTGTGATTAAACGCAGTGACGATAACTAGCACTTGTCGGTGCCTCACTGTTTGCCCAGAACTTTCTCCTAGGCTACCTCACGTGTCACTGCAAGCCCCAGGTAGAGGCATCTCGTCTTAATTTATAGCGAGTGAAGAGAGTTTCTGAGGTTAAGTGCCTCACTCATAAGTGGTGGAGCTGGGATTTGAACCTGGGTACTAGGACTTAAAATCCTGGGCTCTTTTCTCTGGCACCGTGAAACACTGTGATGTTCATGCGTAGAGCCGTGGATGCTCCCACGTGCGCTCCCACGTGCTCTCCCCCGTCCCGGGGACCTGCGAGCACACATGGAGAGGCAGCTGCCCATACCATCTGAGCACGGTCAAGTCCAAACACTGCACACCTGGCGGGTCCAAATCAGAAGAATTTCTTTTTTTAATGTTTTTTTAATTTTTATTTTTGAGACAGATTGAGAACATGAGTGAGTAGTGAAGGTACAGAGAGAGAAGGAGACAGAGGATCCGAAGCGGGCTCCGTGCTGACAGCAGACAGCCTGACGTGGGGCTTGAACTCACAAACCGTGAGATCATGCCCTGAGTCAAAGTCGGATCCTTAACTGACCGAGCCATCCAGGCGCCCTTCAGAATAAATTCTTAGTAAGAAACAAGCTACAGGACCCCTGCAAGATGCTAGGTCTCTAGGACCGGTCCTCTGGATAAGACGAAGAGTGATATTTTTAAAAATAATAAAGGGTCCATTTTTATTTACTTCTTGGTAATATGAGAACTACCACAAAAATAAATTACTATGTAATCACAACCGTTTCCAGCGTTAGCCTGAGCCTTGATGAACAGCCGCAAGGGAAACAAAATGGAAGGGTCTGAGTCCGGCCGTCTCTCCTACTTTCTGCCCACCATCTTGCCGAAGTGCCGATGGGCAGAGATGACCAGCACTTGGCATTCACAGATGAGGAGGGGACCAGGGCTATTTCCAAAATGGTTCATCAAGAGTGAATTGTGTTCAGTTTTTTAGGGTTTCACTTAAAAAGAATGTGGGGCTAATTTGACTTCTTCCGTGTGTGTGTGTGTGTGTGTGTGTGTGTGTGTGTGTGTTTTACTTCATCAATTCTATAATGACTTAGTGAGAAGACAGGAGAAAATTAGCCCAGAGCAACACAAGAAACAAAAGAGCTGTCAAACATTCCCAGGAGTGAGTCCCAGGAGAAGGCCCCAGAAGCCCCAGGGTGACCTGGCGGGCCCCAGCGGCAGGTGTGTTATAGAAAGATTGCACCTCGGGGCTATCTACCCAATCCCTGCATAGTAATGGTTAAGCGACCTAGAGATACACACTGCTCGGTAACCTCACCCTGCAGGTAAAGGCGCATTCCGCTCCCTGATGGATCCTCCCCTGCAATTACTAGCTGTAACCTCGATCACTTGAGTTCCAGTTTCCTTACCTATAAAATGAGGAAAACAGTAAAGCTGCCTTCACAATGCCTGTGAGATGACCTGAGACATCATAAACAAGGAGCCCCTGCTACTCAGGGCACACTCCATACTGAGAGTGCTCCCAAACGTGGCCCGTTGTCTGCTTTTATCAATAAAGTTTTATTGGAACACAGCCATGCCCATTCATGTATATACTTTCCCATAGCTGCTTCCCGGCCACCACAGCAGGGTCCAGTAGCTCTGACAAAGCCTGCCTTTCCAAATCTTCTTTCGTTAGACCTTGCTTGCGCCTCTCCCCAGCCTCTGCTCCTGCCTCTAGTAAGTTCTCCAGACGGAAGGGTCAGCCGTTATCCGTGATGAGCTCACGGGGAGTGGGCGCTCTTGGTATCGCACAACTCAGAAATACCTCCTACTCTTTTCGGTGGGGTGAACCTTTAATTCTTTTTCTTTATTTTGAAGCAGAAGGCTGTTTTCCTGATTTTGAAGCAGAAGACTGAATGGTGACAAACTGCCTCTGCAATCATAGAAATACAGACTCTGAAGGGGTCCCCTGCCCTAATTCCTGACCTTTAAACCAAAAAAAAAACATAGTTAAGACGGTCCAGACATGATGACACGGATCAGGTGTGCAAGTCCCTAGAGGAAGGATCCAACTAAGGTATGAAACACGAGTTAAGAAATTTAATAAAATACAATGCTGTTTTTAATAAAAATGGGATTTGGATACAAGTACACAACTACTTTTCTCCGAAAAAATATCACACGGGAGACCTTTTGGTATTTTACATTTCACCATCATTATGCTAAAAATCTGAATCACGGAGCCATGCACATTTAAAAAATATTATATTTTATGTTACTTTGGAAGAAACACGCCTAAAATAAGGTGCTAAAATGATGGGTTTTTTAAATTAATTATTTCAGGAGAAAGTGACAAGAAATTTGTCAATGAAATGGCCTGTGACCGTCAAAACAATAATGGGCCATTCAAGCAAAATCAAAATTAGAGAGGGAGCCTCAGATACCTCACACTGAAGGTCACTTTAAAATGGAGTGAAAACAATAAAGATTAGCATAGAGCTCAGGTGGCTGTGAGCGGTAGACTAAGATTTTTACCTTGAAACTGGAGATGGATGAACTTTTCTCCGCTTCCTTCAATGTTTCATTCACCCAGTTGACAATAATGTCATCGTTGACCTTCTGCCCGCCTCCAATTTCTTCAAGAATATTCAGGGTGTACCTGAAAAAAAAAAAATCAAGAATGATTTCTGGAGAAAAGTTGCTAAGGAATTCAATGACACAGAAAATAGCCAGGGTAGAAATGTTCTTTTCTTTCTAGAAATGCCGCGGCACGTAGCCTAGATACCGTTAGGTTTGTGGGGGAAAAAAAAATAACGACATTTGTTCCTTTTAGGGAAATTTAAAATGTAGCTTTATCGTTATTATAGTGAAATGCAGAACAAATACATCCTTCTAAGCACAGTCATTGCTCTGGGTAGGATGAGAAAGCACAAGAGAAGAGAAGGAAAGGAAAACAGAGCAAAGGATTCAAAACAGTGACACTCTTTGTAAAGGAACCCTAAAAATTGACAAACAATTCAGTGTTAAAAAAACCCCAAGGGGCGCCTGGGTGGCGCAGTCGGTTAAGCGTCCGACTTCAGCCAGGTCACGATCTCGCGGTCCGTGAGTTCGAGCCCCGCGTCGGGCTCTGGGCTGATGGCTCAGAGCCTGGAGCCTGTTTCCGATTCTGTGTCTCCCTCTCTCTCTGCCCCTCCCCCGTTCATGCTCTGTCTCTCTCTGTCCCAAAAATAAATAAACGTTGAAAAAAAAAAAAATTAAAAAACAAAACAAAACCCCAAGGGCCAACATAATAAAGGAAAAAATATAAAAGAGTCTCCTTCTTCTATCGTAAAAAGAGAAATACTAGGCATACATAGACTAAAGTGAATCTCTAGTCTGAGCATAAGAATCACCTTTCACACCTACTATTACGAGAATTGGGTTTTGGGTGTGTGGGGGGGGGGATTAAAAAGATGCTTCAAGCTCTAGTAAATGAGAGACTGGAGTGGTAGGTGCAATAAATAAAATGACTTCCTCCCACAGAAAGCAAGGAGAAAGTCAAGATGAGAAATGCTTAGTCTGGGCCCAGAGATAGGATCAAATGCTAAGGAATTAAAGGATACAAATGGGGTAAGTCTCAGGTAGCTTTTCAAAATGATCCTCTCTTAGAACAAGGCCCTAGTTTTTGATCAGTTCATAAAGATGATGGTTTTTGGCATAAGTGGCTTCGTGTTCCCTGAGAGTGAGCAGGGGTATTGACTTACGAGCATTTACTGTAACATTTAGGAATTTCTGCCTGGTGAACGTGGTAAGAGAAGGCAGATGAACTCATGCTTCATCGGGTCATGTCTGTATGCAGCCTCAGGGGGCGAACTGAGCTCATCTGCTGGAGGCTCCGCTCATCTCAGGGATGTGTTCTCACTTCCCTTTGTCAGGAGGCCCATACTGCTTTGTTGACAGTGTAGGGACCAAGGGCATACAGATTATTTTGAGTGAAAAAGCCATCAAAACCCAACAGATTCAGGAAAAGCTCTTTACCTCCCTCTAGGAGTGCCTTAAAAAATTTAGATAGAGGACCTGTTCCAGGAAGAGGGCCAGCATCAGAGATAATTGATTGCATTACACTATGAACTAGGTGCAGTAGATTGGGAGGAAACTAGAAAGTTCTTTTTGATCAAAATTCTCCACGTCCATTGTTTCTGAGTGGCCCACCAAACATCTGTTTCCCAAACATTTACTTTTTTTCACCTTCCCGCCAATTTTGTTTCTTCCCTTCGAAGTCCCAGACCCCTTACCCCCTCTTTATTTCAGAGGGATATATATACCTCATTTTGCCTGACCATCTTTGGAATTTCCATGTCTGTGTGGATTCCTGTTCCTACAAAATTAAATTTGACTTTCTCCTACTCAGCGGTCTCATGTTCATTTGGTTCTTAGGCCGGCTGGAAGGATTGTGAAAGGCAGAGGAAGTGGTGCCTCCCTGCCAACACCCTTAAGTGGACAGAAGCAGGGAAGGAAGGAAGGAAGGCATACCTTCCTTCCTCCCAGAAGCAGGGAAGGAAGTGGTACACACAGGCTCACCTCTACACAAAAGTCTAACTGTGCAAACACAAATAGCCAGCCACCAAGGAACAAGGAAACTTAGGGACGTGCAGAAAATCATGGAGGCAGCTGACTGCCGTCAGGGGTCTGAGTATGGCCCCTCGGGGTGGCCCAGAGCTCTGCCGACTACAAAACTGCCTTTCCCCCACCTCGAGGAAGGTGTAGCAGTTTAAATGGAATCATATACCCACCTGGAAGTAAAAATGGTAAAAAGAAAGGATAGAATTAGGACAGAGTCTCAATTCTGGACAGTCCACAGAGTACTAACTGTAGATTCAAAATGTGAAACAAAAATCCATTTGGTCCATGTCTGCCTAGGATTTTCCTTGGTAGGAAGATTGATTATCTTCCTCCACGCCATCACACATGTTTGATGTTGAACTGGAACTTCTAGACAGGATCCCAGTATCCCTGGTGTTTGCAAACTGTGCGGTGCTGAAAAGCCCTCTGTCACGGCGGAAGGGTGTCGTGAGCTCTGGCTTCAGCCACTGCCTGATTCAACAAAAGAGGATTGATGAGGTGGGCATGTGCAGCGCTGGAGGGTCTGCGAAGATTACTGGCTTGCTTTCCTGCCTTCCGATGCTTGTTTGATTTATTTAACGTCTGACCCAGAGGGACAAGTCCTGGTGTTCTGTTTTGCAAGGACCTAACCCAAATTCACTGCCCACGGCCTGTTTGATTTGGGGTGAATTCCTCATTTGCCTGCCTCTTTGGTCATTTGCTGGAGTCTAATTGTCATTGCTGCCTGCCGGCAGCTTACTCCTATCTAGCTTTTGTCTCCAAATTTATACACACACTATTTGCCAGCTTTCTAATCTGAGAACAATTCCCAGGCTACTGAAGGGGAAAGGGAGGTTTAAGCACACATCTATCTCATTTGTTCTTGGTGGGGGGGGGGGGGGGGGGTGCGGAGGGGGAATGACATGCCATTTATTGGCCAGATAAATGACCAAATTAGCACATCTGTGCAATCCAATGAAATAAATTCCGGCTAGAACTAGCTCTAAATTTAACAGATCTGTGAATGTGTAGCACACAGAGGGAAAAAAAAATCCCTTCTGGTAGCATTTACATAATTATCGGTCATTTCATCGCCTTCAACAGAAATGCATTTGTCTGTCCACTTTCTTATATGCACCATGCTGTAGTAAAAGCTCAGGAGAAATGTGACTTATTAACCAGGTGGGACAGCAGCTGCAGTCTAGATTTTATCACACGTACACCAGCCATAAAGTATGGCATCGGGCCACGTTTCTATAAGATGTACAGAACAAAGATGCTATTACAAAGTGATTTTCAGGTCTCATAAAACTCACAATGGCCTGAGTTTTTTTTTTATCATTAAAACAGAAAATATCAAAGATTATTTCATATTCAAACCCAAAAGTCAACTTAACCATTGTAACTAAAAAGACTCGTTTTGTTTTTTAAAGCAATCAGGGCACCCGGGTGGCTCAGTTGGTTAAGCGTCCACCCTTTGGCTCAGGTCATGATCTCATGGTTCGTGAGTTCAGACCCCACGTCAAGCTCGGCGCTGACAGCATGGAGCCTGCTTGGGATTCTGTCTCCCTCTCTTTCCGCCCCTCCCCTGCTCACTCTGTCTCTCTCTCTCTCTCTCAAAAATAAATAAAACATTAAAAAAATAAATAAAGCAATCAGCAGCTGAAGCCAGTCTATTACAAATTAAAAACACACGTGAAAGGCAATCGAAAATAGGTCACACGTGTTTCTGAAAATCTGCTGGTTAGGGCAGCCCTTGGGCACTTTCAGTGACGTTCTAAATGCACGCAGCAAAATGAAAGATGGTGCTGAAGTTTCTTTAGTTCTGAAGTCTTCTGGGCCAGAAGGGCCTTGTAACATCTGCCTTTAAATTTCAAGGAGACCTCGGGTTAGAGATGGGTAGTTGAGCACTACACCAGGTAAAGCACGCATGAATCAGGTAGCGAACTCCATTATGATCATTTCTGACTATACGGCATCGCCTGACATACTTATGGGGCCATACTTATGGGGCCATACTTATGGGGCCATACTTATGAGGACATACTTATGGGGCCATTATGAGTATCAGGATCTATAGACGGTGGCTGGGGAATAAAGCTGGAGTGCCTAGAGACGCTACATGCCTTATCTTTGTCATTCACTTGTTAGACATAATGTAATGTGACATGTGGCCTCTGGAACTTCCTTCCAGGTAGAAAATGAATTAAGCCACAGTAACATAGGTTCTAATTAAGGGTTGTAAGATTTCTGCCTGGTCAAGGCTATCAGTATAGGGGGAAAGTATGAAGCATTTTAAAAGTAAACTATTTTATATTTACAGATTTGCTCTCTTAAATTCTTCCCAGGCTCATGGTTTTGTACCAAAAATTGTTGACTTTTCTGAAAATTTATTTTCTACTTACATATTATATTCTACCTTCTTCAAGTAACATTGCCACATGGCTCTCACATTAATTCAGTTTATATTAAACTCTAAAAGGTATCGAAAATTGTCTTGTGAAGAACTAACAGGAAATTCTGCTTCTGGCCATGGTCTGGTAACGGGGACCAGATTTCCTTTTTTGCCTTAAACACCCAAACACAATGAAAAACATATGAAACAATGTTGCTCAGATGCTGGATAATAGGAAGCACAAAACAGTCTGCCCCTGAAATAAGGAAAGCAAATCTGGTGAGCCCTAAGATTATCCCAGTGTATTACACGAAGAGTTTCCAGGCTGCAACGCAGGGAGAGAAAACCCAAACGGAGCACAGTAGTCCCTCTGAGTTGAGAGGACAGGATTGAGACCTCAAGGAAGCCAAGGTGTCTGGAATTTGTGGGTCAGAATACCAGAGAGGGGAGAGCTGCCTGGAAAGGACAGATTCATCTACAAAGAAAGCTCCAGACATTTCCAGAGGGTTTGCCACAGGTCTTTAGCTGGGTAAAGTGAGTTAACTCAGCACATGTGTGTGAGAAAACCACCAGAGACTGGGACCAGAGCTGTCAGAAACGAAGGGGCAGAATGATTCTTGGAACTCACACAGCACTGTAGATAATTTGGTTCCCACCAGTTGGAGTGTTAAAACCTCATGATACATGGAACCTGAAATTCAGTACTCAGAGGAGATTATCTCAGTATTGAGAGACAAAATTAGCTCAAGACTAATTGAACTTTTAAGTTAGCCTGCAAAGGATCAAACTGTGTTTAAGTAACTTAACTGCATCCCAGGACAAAATTTCACAATATTTAAAGGCATACGGATGTATCCAGCACATAGCAAGGTGAAATTCACAATGCGTCACATACAATAAAAAATTAGTAGGCATGCAAAGAAGCAGTAAAATATGACCTATAATGAAGATAAAAATCAATTAATAGAAACAGACTTAAAAATAACAGTTACTATACTTATGCTCTGTATGTTCAAGAAGGTAGAGGAAAGAGATACGGGAGATGCCTTTTAAAAGACCCTCCTCAGATTTTTATACATGAAAACTATAATGTCTGAGATAAAAAAGAAATACTATACACACTGGATGGAACCAATGTAAGATTAGACACTGCAGAAGAAAGAGCTCAGTGAATTTGAAGACAAAGCAATAGAAATGATCCCAAATGAAACGTAGTGAGGAAAAATGAAACAGGGGAAAAATGAATAGAGTATCAGTGAACCCTGGGACAACTTCAAATGACCAAATATGTGTGGATTTGGACAAATATGTGTCCCTCAAAAACAAACTGCGCTGGGTAGTACAGGAAACGTATCTGAGGAAATAAAAACCAAAATTTCCCACAGTTGATGAAAACTATAAGCCCTCAGTTTCAAGAAGTTCAACAAACCTCAAGCATGAGAAACACCAAAGCCCATCATCATCAGTTTGCTTGAAACCAGTGATAAAGAGAAAATCTGAAAATATGCCAGAGAAAAAAGACCTTATGTACAAAGGAATGAAGTTAAGAATGACAGCAGGGGCGCCTGGGTGGCGCAGTCGGTTAAGCGTCCGACTTCAGCCAGGTCACGATCTCACAGTCCGTGAGTTCGAGCCCCGCGTCAGGCTCTGGGCTGATGGCTCAGAGCCTGGAGCCTGTTTCTGATTCTGTGTCTCCCTCTCTCTCTCTGCCCGTCCCCCGTTCATGCTCTGTCTCTCTCTGTCCCAAAAATAAACGTTGAAAAAAAAAAAAATTAAAAAAAAAAAAAAAAAGAATGACAGCAGATTTATCAGCAGAAACAATGCAAGCCAGAAGACAAAGAACATTATCTTTAAAGTACTGGAAGAAAAAACTACCAACCTAGAATTCCATACTCAGAGAAAATATCTTTCAAACATGAAAATGAAATAAAGACTTTTTAGGCATGTGGAAGCTGAAATGCATCCTCACCAGTGGAGGATTTCACACTACTAGAAATATTTCAGATAGAAAGCAAATGATATCAGATGAAAATCTGGATCTGCACCACGAAAAGAAAAGCACCAGGAATGGCAAATGTCTAAGTAAGTATAGCACCTTTTCCCCTTATTTTGAAAGCCTCTTTAAAAGATAATTTGTTATTCATACAAATCCAAAAATAAGACTGGAAAAAGATATGTCATGTTAAAATTAATCAAGAAAAAGCTGGAGTAGTTATATTAACATCAGAAACAGTAGATTTCAAAGAAAAGAATATTACCAGGAATAAAGAAGGCCATGGCATGATGAGAAAGGAGTGGTTCATTAAAAGGACAAGCCATCTAAAATATTTAGAAATCTAATACCAGAGTTCCAAAATACCTGAAAGAAAATTTAAAGACTTGAAAGGAAAAAAAAAAATGACAGGAAAATAACAAAACACAACTTTGGTTTTAAGCTTAGCTTAAAATGTAGTTTTGCTGGTTTGTGTCACATTCTTGAAAATTTGCTAGTATTTTTCCAGGTTGATAATACCCTCAATAAAAAGCCACGTCCCCGAGTTACATTACCTTCTCATTAACTGCCATATCAAGGCTAATGTTAGAGTACGATTTCCTTCATTGAGATCTTGTCCACCGATGCCAACCAGGGAAAACTTAGCTTGATTCTTCCCCAGCTCCACCGCATAGTTACAATTCTCAAGCTGTTAACGAGCAAGAAGGAACACATTCTAATGCCACCATCTTTATGATGAGACATACCCGATGAGATAATACAAATAAAGCCACAAAATGAAATAAATATTGTCACCCTGAACGATCTCTCAAGACTTGCCTGGTTCTGCAATTCTGGGATTCTAATTAGTCAAAGAATTTTCCACCTTCTCTTAACTAGAACCCCTCACTTCCACCAAAAAAAAAAAAAAAAAAAAAAAAAATATTTCTAGTGTACTCCAAGTGCAAAACCAAACTGAATTCATTATTATGAATACTGTCACGGCTGTATCGCACTACAGAAACAGAGGGCCACGCTCAGTTACCTGTCCATAATATTCCTAAAACAACTGAATTTGTGGAGGCAGACACAGAAAATCCGGATCCTCCATTTTACATGCACATAGCGGGCTGACACGTGGGACAGGTATTCCCATGGCGACGCTTGGATCGTTAAGAGCCAAAGGGACAAGAAATGGTGAGAAATATTTGTGCCAACCCCACTTCCGCTTTTACGAAACAATGTGTCCCCACTGTGCTGACATGAGACAAACTCTTTGTACAAGTCAAACTGCTCATATAAAGCTCTAATTCTTTAGAAAATAAGAATAAGGATCCTGCTGGTGGAAGAGCAACCCTGTAGTCCTGCTCGCTCTAATTATCTTAATTAGAATTTTTACATCATCATGTTTAAAGACATCCGGTGTGGAATTATAAATAAGTAATCAACTGAAATAATGGGCTCACTGTAATGAAACTATTCAGGCTTCTGATTGCTGTGCTATAATTTAATCCCTGGATAAACATTACTTATCTAAGTTTGGCCCCCTAATCAAGTATTCACAGGGTGCTCCTGCAGGCTTATGGCTTCACCTGCCTGTTGGAACATCGCAAGAGTCACTGTTTACCTTCTTCATGTTGCCTCCCAGTTTGGGGTATGGTGGTTTGTTTACTCTGTTCCAATCAACAGGGACTTTAATCTTTTCATAGAGCTGGAAGATGACCAGGGCATCTGATAAGTCACTGAACAAAAACAAACAGAAAAGAATCCTCAGATCGCCACCCTTTAGTAAGGGCCCGTAGTGGGCAGGCACTTCTTTATACATCAGCACAAGGGACATTTGCGACAACCTGGCAAAATTGGTATCAGAAGCTTCATCTTTAGCTCTGACTCAGAGGAACTGAAGAAACTTCCTCACGGTCTCTCCCAGGTGTGACTACCTATGCTCCCATAAGCCGGAACACGCTGCCTCCAGGAAAAGAAACGCAGCTTCAACAAATGGCATGGGAGACGCCGTTAACTTCATCACCATGAACTTAACTTTTTTGTCTGTTTGTTTTGCCTGCGTCTGAGCGGAGCGCAGGCTTACAATATGTAGTAAATCTGTCCGGTTGCCGGCTTACGATTTTCTAGTGAACACATAGCAAAGATGGTTGATGGAAGTGAGTTTCTTGGCTGAAGATTCAACACCTGCGTCTCCATTTGGGACCATCCCCTTTCTCGCCAAGATGCACACATTCGGGGAAGAGAACTGCATGCCACAGAGATATATGAGACCCCAGGGATCTTTCAAGGTCTTGGTGTCTCGCATTAAAGATGAGTCCCTCCACGGGGCGCCTGGGCGGCTCAGTCGGTTAAGCGTCCAACTCCTGGTTTTGGCTCAGGTCGTGATCTCACGGTTCACGGGTTCTGGCCCCGTGTCAGGCTCTGCGCTGGCAGCGTGGAGCCTGCTTTGGAATCCTCTCTCTCTCTCTCCCTCTCTCTCTGCCCCTCTTCCTCTTGTTCTCACTCTCTCTCAAAATAAATAAACTTAAAAAAAAAAAGTTCTGTATGTTTAAAAAAAATAAACAGGATGAGTCCCTACATATCCTTACCTGTACAAATGGTTGACTCGAGGGTTAACGCCCAAGGAATTCATCCAGTTCCTAAATGTCCGCTCTTCTCTTGTCTCACCTAAATTAATGAAGACCCGTTATCTTTCAGGCCCCTAAGAAGAGAGGCCTTTTTTATGGTCAAAGTTTCACTCAAGAGGCTATCCGAAAAACGAAACGAAGAATGAAGAAAATTTATTCAATAAACCTTAATAGATGTGGGTGGCACTTAATAGATCTGGGTGACCCTTGTTACGCGGTTAATTTTTTTCTCTCTTCCAATTCCATGAGTGTGTGTCTGTACCATCCATTAGTGGTGCACGAGCTCCTGTGTGGGGAAGCGGTTCAGAGCCGCCACTTAAGAGGCTAGCATTCTTTCAAGGTCAACAAGGCTTTCAGGCCTCAAAGTGCGATCACGCAAACTAGACGGCTAACATGGGAGGCAAACATACTTGCCCCTTGAGCTCGGAAAGGAGAGAGAACAGCGTGGGCTAAGTTTGGAGGGAGTGGAATCTGAGCTTCACTTACAGGACCAGTAGAATCTGGACAGCAAACAGGATTTGAGGGACGAGTAAGTGGTGGGGAGAGGAGGCGGGGTAGACAGGAACACAAGGAGGAGTGGCAGGCAAGGTCTGCGTCAAAACCATTAGGAACTCATTTTTCAGGGATCTGTGTTCTCCGCGGAGATAAGGCTGCCTAGTGGCTGGAACCGGAATCGGGGATCTGAATGCCAGCTACCAGATGTTGGTTGATATATTAAACAATGCCAGTCATTATGGGTTCTTTTTTTTTATTATTATTACTGTAATAAATTCTTGAGCAGGGCAGAGATATAATGAAGGTGGTGTTGTGATGTGCCTGGCAGCAGTGCACGAAATTACTGAAAGGCAATGTGCATTTAAATTAAATATGCAGAGGGGACAGTGTGCGCCATTGGCACATGGGCACATTCAAGTGCTTGATAAACAGAGGACCAGGCCCTTAAGACCTACTGAACTGGGTGGTGTATGATTTAATAAGAGCCCAGAAAGCAGTAAGGGAAAACAATCTAAAAGCCATTCTGCAGGAAGAACTATTAGTATTTACTAATTCAGTAGATTTAGAGGTGAAGAAGACGAAAATATCAAAGCAGGGTTTTGGGGAGACAAAAAGTGGTATGATTAGTGAAAATGGAGTTTCTAAAGGAGAGTGGGTGGGCTGGCCGGAGGGCAGAAAGGCGATGCTGGGAGCGGGTGGGGGGCTGGGGGGGATGATCAATTCTGTTTGGCGCATGCTGAATTTCAAGTGATGGCGGAGGGACCAAACGGGGATGTTCTAGAGGCAGCTGGAAGTGGCTGATTAGAGGCCTTGATGTATGTACTCGGTAGTCAACAAAATGCCTGGACCCCTGACCACAATTTATCAAATGATTCAAATGCACCACTGTTGGAATACAGATTGATTTTGCACATCCAGCTCGGGTAAAGCATCGCAGAGAAAAACCAAAACCAAAAAACAAAAACAATCAATATTTCAAATCTGGATTTCCTTTCTTTGGTGATATCCATTTAATATCAATTTTGTCTTGATTTTTTTTTTTTTGGTCTCAATATTGAAACTAATTCATGATGGAAAAAAGAACCAGACTATAGTTACATGTTCAATCTTAGGGCACTAACCCCCAAATTCCAACCGTCAGAGATGCTGCCTCAAAACTTTATTCTTCTCCACCCCCCCCCAATCCAAATCGAAGTAAGAAAACAAAAACAAAAACCTCACTAAACACCCTTAGCATTAAGTTAAATATTTTCAGATGAAGAGTGACTGCAACCTCTTGCCTCCAGGAATTAACACTCAGTCCATTAAGTACATAAATTAGGTTTTTGGAACTCAGAATTTATTTCATCCTATAATTAAATGCATTGTCTTCCGTAAAACATTTAATTCTGGTAATGGATGAAGCCTATGTATAATGGATGTGACATAATGGTACTTGATTATTTCTGCTAGGTTGTAATTGACTTGGTTAATCTATTTATTCTCTTTGTTATATACCAGAGAATTGATGACCTTCCCCAATGTGTGAGGGGTTCCCATTTGCTTAGCAGGTAATTTCAAACTGCCCTTGAATCAGAATTGTGAATGCCTTTCCGAACCTGTAAGTGACAGGTTTCCAGTTACCTTCGAGGGCCCCCCAGTCGATGTCCTGGTTCTCTGGTTTGTGCAGGGCAGGGTATCTGTTAAAGAGGTTGGCGATGAAAGCCAAGTTCAACTTGGGGTTCCCTCGAACAACATCTGTGGCTGTGACAAACTGCCGGCAGCCCAGCCTCTCTGCCTGCTGCAGCATGCATTCTGCCCTCTGGATGTCATCCTTCTCCTGTAACGACAAAGGTCATGTCAAGGC
Source organism: Leopardus geoffroyi (assembly GCF_018350155.1). NCBI lineage: Eukaryota > Metazoa > Chordata > Mammalia > Carnivora > Felidae > Leopardus > Leopardus geoffroyi. The sequence continues at coordinate 24,864,560 of NC_059326.1, read as the reverse complement.
TGGGTCAAGACCCTCCATGCACAAAGTAGGCAGGGAACATGAAACAGTAACGGGAACCATACTGAAACCCTCAGGGCTTAACCTCAGATAGACACTTAACCACAGCATATTATTACTTACGTTTGCCTAAACTGAAATCAGCAAGTTACAAGTAAAAGGAATCTCAGAAATTGAGTAACTGAATCTCTCATCTCTATACAGAACCACTTCAGATGAATGCTTGGTTGTCCTGTCTTTAAAGAGAGTCTACAATCTTATCGTTTAAGTTGATCTTAATTATGTTCTGTGATCAAGCTTCCTTTTATTATTTGCTTGCACAGAGTCCGTGAGATTGTGTCTGCCAGCAGTGTTCATGGGATCACCAAAAATTATACTCCTATTCTCAGTTCATCGAAGACATTTACACCTGTCACTAAGAACTTCTGATTAGTGTAACCACCTTTCCCAAACTGAGTTAGTACACTTGCAACTCAAACAAAACAAAATGTGCTCAGTTAGGTGAGCCATTGATAGGTGAGCGACATAGTGTCACTGATAGGCAAACTATATAGTGTTATTGAGAAGGACATAAGAGCAATTTGGCTTTTGTAAACTTCATTGAGGATTTGATATATTAAAAGTCTATTCAAATAGTTCTAGAGGATCTTCAGTCCTTTGTAAGTAGACTCTTACTAGAAGGTAAAGTTTTGTTGAAATGCGGTCCACCATTCTTAAAATTCTTAAGAGTCTATGAAACCACCAGTTTTCAGAAAACAGAACTTAAATTGATTTGTTAATATAATGCTTTACTAGATGACACTGTACCTGATATATTTCACGAGCTCCTCATTCAGAAATGAGTTAACTTCAACATTAACTGATTGGACTTAACTCTAATGATATCAAATGAGGCACAAACATGGATAAGGTAACCTCTCAAGGTCAATACCAAAGTGGTGGAAAAAACTAAAGTCTGTGTTGACTGTTTTTAAGAATCCTCAAACCAGACACTTCTAAGAACTCGTACAATCCTACCCAGCCCTTTTCTCCTATTATCCCCACTGATGTAGCGTTTCCTTATTATTACCAGAGGAAAAGGACCCCAGCCTTGGGTCCAATAACTTCCAATAATCTGTCATAAAAATGATCTCGGACATATTAATTAATCCTTCTCAGACTCGGTTTTTTCAATGACAAAGTGATAGTTCATTTATCTGTCTAAATATCCCACCGGTTTCTAGAAATAATACTCAGGTACCTAAAAATGAACCTAATGATCCCTCTTGGTGTTGTTGAGTGCTATTCAATGACGAGACACATACAGAAGTGTGTGTCATTGGATTGGTATTAGTTTCTTTCTTTCCTTAACGTCCATTTTCAGATTCCATTTCCCACAATTGTTATCCCAAACCATTAACTGTTGTTAACGGCCTTAGCAGGGCTTTATGCAGAGATATCCACTCGCGGAGCCCCGGAGTCAGCGTCATGCGGGGCGACAGAGCTCCCAACAACAATATCATGTCCTCTAAATGCAACTTTGGACACGGCCTTACCCTGAGTCCTGACATGTCAATAACAACAGCGGGAATACCTTCTTCATCTCCTTTCGGAGCCACCTGTTCAAGCAGGTGGTAATAAGCTTTTGAGTCCTGTGAGAAATTAAGAAATTACAATTTCAAAACAGTGCAGCTAATTACATACTTAGCACAACAATAATTTCCCCAAAGCAAACATATTCTATTTTCTGATTGGACTGTCATTCGAGAATGCAACTTAATTAACAAAGCTGGAAACATTCACTAATTGGAATTTTCGATTTGTCTGTTTACATACCATATTGGACTTTCTTTTTAAAAGGAGTGTAACAAATATACGACATACACACAAGGCAATCCAAAGAGGCAAATGCCACTCTGTTGTTCTTAGGGGAGAAAAATACTTTTATGTATATGTATTAAATTGTATACAGAAAAATATATATACCTTTATATTGCTGTAGAAGTCAGTCAGCTAAGGTTTAATTAAAAAAAAAAAGTGACAGGAAAAGGAAGCAGAAGTTTAAAGCAGAGTTTAAAAATACATTTAAATGGACAATCAGCAAAAGAAAAAGAAAGATTTCAGAGACAGAAGGTTGAAGCATTCACAAACAATCTTTACGTAAAAGGAGATATTACTACAACAAGAGCATTTAACGTTTACCACGAAGTTGAAAAAGGTGGCTAAATTTTTAGCAGATTGGATATACTAATAAACCTTTCTCACTCACTCGGGAAAGGGTGTTCTCTCCACCTGTGCTGACTTTGTATGATTGAAACCCCCCAAAGTTGCCAGATGCTCTGACATACGTCACAGCACTGACCTTGGACAGGATACAGCTGTTCTTTGATCACAGGCACAACCCTTGTATATGCTCAGCTTGCTAGTTCCAATGGTTATTATTCTAAAACATGCAGTTTTTAGTGATGGGAAATCAGATACATTTATGGCTCAGATGAAGCAGCCTAATTTTGGATGAAATGCTTGAAGATTCTGGCTGAAACAGGTGCAGAGCTTAACTGTTGGGACGAAAGGAAGATAATGCTGCTGTCCGGCTCCAGTTAAACCCCTCTTTGGTTGGTGGTAGCTAGACTATTAACAACTAGTGAAAATTGTAGAGTTAGAAAATTAATTTTGCATGATTAGCTTAGGTCCTAAAGAATCCAGGACTTCCCATCTAGAAGCTTCAGTCTAACTGGCATCAGGCCTGACAGCCACTGAGTCCACAGCAGGGGGAAGCTGTCACTTAAAGAAATATAAACCTGGGTTGACTTTGGTGAGCATGTGACCTTTCCTACAGCTCTTGGGAGAAAATTTCTTTAGCTTTTGAGAAGGCGGAGACCGAAATGTTTTTCTCATGTTGCACCCTAGCATCTCACACCGTTTACTACTAGGGAGTGCCTTATGATCTTCCTGACGTCTCCTTAATCTCTTTCTACCTCAGCACATCCGTCTTCAATGTCAACAGCTGTCCTTCACCTTGACGTGGAACTTTTCACCAAGTTTTGAAACAGTGCATGCTTCCCTCAGCCTTTCCCCCTTTGGATCTCTGTTGTGGGACTGCCCGCCCTTCTACATGCCCTGGGGTAAATTCTCATTGCAGATGGTTTCCAGGATCATTAGCTTCTAAAAACCACTCTGGTTTCTGCAAATGAAAACCTTTCAAGAAATCCGCGAGTTGCTTTAGAGAGGCGGTAAGTCCGATGGTCAAAGATGGGGGCCATGGAGTCCCCATGACTGCCGGTTCTGAATCCTGATCTCGTTCCCCAGCTATGCGAACTTGAACCATGTACCTAAATTCTCTTTAACCTCAGTCTCCTTATCTGTCAAATGAGAAAATAGTAATTTTTATCTCAAAGGTTTATTGTGAGGATCAAATGAGCCAATGCATGTATAAAGCAGGTAGAACGGTACCTGGCATGCACGAGATACCGTGTTTGGTATTCTTCGTGTCATCAGAAGAGTAATCCTCATTTTTTTTTTTTTTTTTGAAAGGCTTCTCATCTGATGCTCCCACTGATAACATGAGAAAGGCATCACAGTCCTACACATACCCTCCTCCTTGAAAAGCCGTCTTACCTCTCGCCCTTCCCTCCCTCTACTTGCTGACATTCTGGCTCCGGAAAGGCCCATCTCCCTTGGAGGCTGCTGCATCCAAGTCACTAGGACCTTGGACAGATCTGCGTGGGGCCCAGAGGGAGAGGGGCACAAGGACCCCGGAGAGGATCGAGCAGTTCCCAGGACACCAGCCACCCTCTCACTAACCCGAGAGCTTCTGAAGTGACAGAAGGTAGCCTCGAGTCTTTGTCTTTTCTCCACTAACGCCCAATCCCCCTTCCCTGCACACGCCTCCTACCTTGATGTCTGTACTGAAGTTGCTGATTTTGTTGCAGCCTGCGTTTTCCAGGTGGTAATTAGCCCACCTCAGCAGGAGCTCCTCAGGGGAGAGTTTCATCAGGTCTTCCAGACTCTCCCCTTCTCTCAAAAGAGCAATCAGAGCTGAAGAAGGACAAAAGCCGAAGAAAGATAAATCCAGGGGATAGCTGAGGGGAGCAGTTACAACTTTCCCTGGGCTCTTCCGGAAAGCCAACGTGGCAATGTTATTTCTCTGGGGTAAAGGTATTGATGAGCCTGTCCCACGGAATAAACGCTTTATGATCATTCCCTGAACAGAAATGTAAGGTATTGAGAGCTTATCTATTGTCCTCATTTTTCAGGTGGGAAAGGCAAGTCGCCAGTGAATCTCAAAGCTGTGCCTAGGAGCACCAGGGCAGGGACGCAGAAATAACCAAGACTACTGGCTCAGAACGTTCCTCTGGCTCCATCGGACCACGTTTCACAATATGCCAACAGTTTTGGTTTGAAGAGATCAATTTCATAATAATGACAATTGTGGGGCGCCTGGGTGGCTCAGTCGGTTAAGCGTCTGACTTCGGCTCAGGTCACGATCTTGCGGTTCGTGAGTTCGAGCCCCGTGTGGGGCTCTGTGCTGACAGCTCGGAGCCTGGAGCCTGCTTCGGATTCTGTGTCTCCCTCTCTCTCTCTGATGGTGTGTGTGTGTGTGTGTGTGTGTGTGTGTGTGTGTGTGTCAAAAATAAGTAAACATTAAAAAAAATGTTTATAATAATGACAATTGTCCTCTCGCTATTCCCATAGGTGTTTTGTATTTCAAATGCTCGCTCGAATCATTATTAGCATCTCAAACAGTGTAATCAACTCCTTCCTCTATTTTTCCCTGCTGAATAAATAGGTTTTGCTCGGCTAGAAGGTCTAAATGCAGTTGAGGTCATAATTTGCAAATCAATATTCTTTCTCGTGGGTTCTAAGTTTCCTATTTGCTTTTTCTACTCTATATCATGCTGAATATATTGGTTTAAAAATAGCAACCCAGGATTCTTCAAGGGTTATTGTGATTTGGAGATAGAAATTAGAAAGTATATATAAATAAAGATTAGAATTTGGCTACAGATTTCATATTCTTGGGATCTGTACCAGAAAACTAAAAGGTACCCTGTTTTTTGTATGATTCTTTTTTTTTTTTTTATTCAGTTTTGGGATCTCCTTTACTTCCGGGAGGATTATACTTCCCTATCCTTTTATTTTATTTTATGTTAATGTGAAATTTATCGTCAAATTGGTTTCCATACAACACCCAGTGCTCATCCCAACAGGTGCCGTCCTCAATGCCCATCACCCACTTTCCCCTCCCTCCCACCCCCCATCAACCCTCAGTTTATTCTTATCACAATCTGCTACTTCTGTCTAAACAACGGGGCTGTGATTGTTTAAATGAGAGAGGGTGCCGAAGCAGACAGGCTAAGACTGACAGCTACAATATTTAGCTGAGAACTCTGAAACCCTCAATGCAATCCTCCACAGTCTTGGTTAAGAAATAGACCACGTTTCTCCTCATCTGGCGCTGTCACTGCAGTATATGAATGAGAATTGCTTCATAAAACACAAGTTAAAAGAAGTCGTCTATTTTGTTACAAAGTATTCTAAAGGCAAAGTGAACCCAGAAAAGCTCTTGAGGTTGGATCCCAGACAGCCAGACTGAACTCTAGGTTCTAAACAAGCATTATCATTAGCCTGTGGTCTTAAAAAGCTTTTGCTCTGTCCTTTTAAAAAGCCTGGTCAGTGTGGACAGAAACTGTTACATTAATGCGACAGATTCAATATAACTGTAGTTTTCAAAAACTGGGGATTCTGGGCTTGAGTATTCCTGACATCTTCCTCCTACAGCCCCCCGCACATGCATTAATAAAAAGCCACGCCATTAATAACAACTGTGGCTTAGTTCATACCTTCATTTCTGCTGAGTTCGATGTCCGCAAACAACCCAATCTTGATGACCTGCCACAGAAGTCCCAGGACCAGGTAAGGCTTCCCCTCCTTCAAGTCCTCAGCCCCGATGTTAACCACGTGGCATCCAATGGCTGAGGCAGAATTCAGAGCCAGGTTCAGATTCTCCTGAGGGAGGAAAGTTGTACAAATTTCAGTTTTGACTTTGCAGATGGCAAAAGGGTCGACGACAATGTTTTGCTTCTGGAAAGTTCACAGGTCTAGAGGCCTGGTCTTCACTAGATTTTAGCATCGAAAAAAAGCAGTAACACCTGAAAGAGGAAATCTGGTAACCCAGGCACTGGGCTTATAAGCAGTGTCTGTTCAATCAAACCGGCTCCCTGAGTTGAAGGCCCACCCTGGGCCGGAGGAAACTAAAGAGTGTTCCATTTTTCTATTTTGCCCTGTGATGGAGCCTACCCACTCAACATCCCCACTGGGCCAGACAGAGAGGGGTACCTATGAGGGTGGTCATTGTCTTGTCATTGGCTATCATTAATAGCACAAGTGTTGATGTAAATCAAGGTCATAAAAGAGAGTAACAAAACAGCTTTTTGACTTTCAGATTGGGTATTAAGGGAATGAAAAAGATACAAATCAAATTCCTGGGAAAGAGAGAGTGGTGTTCACTAAGACAATTTACTGAGTATCCATAATATCTAGGGACCTTAAGTACACATACACCTACACACACTCACACACATGCACGCATACATATATAGACCACCCGTTCTTAGAACTAGCAACAGCACACGTGATGTATCTCAAACACGGTTGGAATAGAATCAATGACATTTTCAGCCTAGAATCTATATCCTCTTCTTGGGTCCGTAAAGGAGAAGATTTTGAGGTAGGGATGTACAGAAGTCGTTTTCATGACAAACTAAAAACGAAACACAGGCTACCGGTGACTTGGAACTATTGGGGGGTGGGGGGGAAGTGGGGTTTTGCCTTGGTGGAGAGCTCAAATGATGAATAAAAACACCGTTTCAATTTATGGCCAAGATTAAAATTTAACCTCAAGGTTAAATTGAACAGTAAGCACGTTCATAATATGATTAATCATTGTTCTCACTTTGGTTACCACTCTCATGTTAAAAGTACACGGCGTTGCTTATGTCAAACAGCATAATATATTGTTCATGATTTAAGTAGTGAGACACGGTTCCAGAACGAGAGAATCACAATAATGTTAAAACACTGGGACAGAACATAGAAATACGGCTTACTTAACCACTGGTTACTGTTCCAGTTAATTCACAAATTGAAGGCATAAAACCAGGTTATATTTATCACACCAGTGGCCGTGGCCAATACCACCGGGAGGCTGCCAGAGCATTTCCCGTCTCTCAGCCCTTCAATTCTTAGAAAGGCTTATCTTTTCAGCTAAAATGCTGCATGTTTGGCATCAGCTCAAAGATAAACTGCTAGGGAAAGTCTGAGTTGAAACTTTAGCCAATGTGAATTGTATTCATAATTGCCAAAACAAACGACGCCCGGCCACTACTGCTTATGTCCCACCAATGTTCCCCCTCCCCGGCCCCCCTGCTCTGTTAATGAAAGACAAAAACAAAATGTCTTTCTCTGTCCCACTAGTCATGACAAATCACCAGCCGCAAACCTGAGTTCTGGAATAACGGCCAAGCCCCTGGAAAAGGCTGGCTCTGCAGTTCTGGGGCTCACGCATCCCAAACACAATCCTATAGTTTGGTAACAGAGAGAAGACATACCTGAATGGTGAAGGGGGTGAGTTTCTTTTTGTTGATTGTTCTTTCATCAATCGTGTCTGGCACTGATAGGTTGATCATTTTACTGAGAAAGAAACAATTAAATTAAAGAAAGCTGGCTTCCGAATGACAGAGTCCAGTAATACTGAATTTGAATTCTAGCAATGTCAGAAGCAAATAAGGCCATAATATAATTCATGTGACCCAGTGTTTGGATATCAAATCAGTTATGCGATTTTGACTAGATTCACACTATCTATGGGAAAGGTTAATGTTCCTGAAATCATACTAATATACTGAGGCAGGCAATAAGGACCCCGCTTTATTCATGTACCTAACGAGCTGCAAAATCATCCTGGTTTCTTTAGAATATTAGGAAATTCTGGGTAGAAAGCCAAGGCAAATTCACCAGGAGTGCTTTACTTTCAGAGCTGTGAAAATTGTCCCCACTATACAAATGACCATCTATACACTTCTGAGCTCATATAATGTCGAAATCTCTATCTGACACTTGGTGGAACTCTATACTTTTAACTAAGTGGATGATAAAATGTTTTATACTCTGCTGTACCTGTTATACCCACTGTTGTATCAATGGCTTGAGAAATTTCACCCAGTGAAGTGTCTAATATATTGATCAGACATCTGCAGGGAACAGTTATTATTTATGAAAAACTGATTTGACTCATTTAGCATTCATTTAACAACTTCAGTGGAGCATAAAAAATACATTTCCTTAGGTCACCTCCACTTTATTTAAAGAAAGGAAGTTGAAAAAGCAAATCCGAAGGAACAACAACAAATTCAAAGACTTGTAAACTTGACCCTGGCTATTTGTGTCTAATGAGAAATCAGCATTAACATTTTTTCCTAACAAATTTTATGCAACTGCCTTTTTTTTGGGTGGCCTTTAAAGATGTATTTCCATAACTTTGTCGTGTGTGTGTGTGTGTGTGTGTGTGTGTGTTTCCATATAGTTAAATAAAAGATACTTTACTGCGATTCAGGCAAAACCAACCCCTAAATTATTATTTGAAAAATCTGAAGCTGTTGGTGAACTAGAAGTCTTGGGAAATGGTAGGAGGGAGGGGTGGTTCAGAAAGTATAAGGTAACCTTGCTCTTGAAAAGCGTACGGGCCAATTATAGAGACAAAATATATCGATATGAAAAGTTACCCAACAGTCCAAAAGAAGAACATTATGATGGCTCCCAAAGTACCACAAATATGTGCTTGAAGAATCCAGTGAAGGGAGAGACTACCGGAGGATTGGAATAGACCAAAAACTGTCATGGTAAATGGATTTCCATAGGAGGAGATGATGGGAAGGGCATTCTTTTTTTTTTTTTTTTTTTTTTTAGAGTATGTTTATTTTGAGGTAGAGTGTGTGTGAACAGCGAAGGGACAGAGACAGACAGAATCCCAAGCCGGCTCTGCGCTGTCAGCACAGAGCCCGACGTGGGGCTTGATCTCACGAACCACGAGATCGTGACCTAAGCCAAAACCAAGAGTCAGATGCTTAACCAACTGAGCCACCAAGGCACCCCCATGGAAAGGCATTCTTAAAAAGGAGAATAAAAGGCAAAGCCAGTTACAGTTATGAGCAGGACGTGTGCGGGGAAGAGTAAGTATGCTTGCCGATGTAGCCATTCCCGCAGCCATTCACTCAGTGTCCCACGCTGGGTCCCTGAGTCATGGGGGTCTTGGGAGGTAAGCTAGCAGGAGACTGAGGGAAGATGATGGGGTGCTTTGTGGGCCAACCAAAGGAATTAGGATTTGCTCTTGCCTACATTGGTTACGTCTTTTTTTTTTTTTTTTTGGCAGTTGAAATTTTTAAAAATGAAATCTCATGGTGAAATCTAATAAATAAATACCACTCTAATAAATAAAATACCAAAAGCAGAATTGCTCTGCTCAGAGCAGGGAAGAGGGGGTTTTAACTCTTGCCCATCCATCCTTCCCTTCAACTCCTGAGCTCACCTGGGATTGGCTATTGCAAGCCCTTTCTTTCATTAATACCGTGTCTTACAATGGCATTAGAAGCTGCTAAAGCAAGAGCTACAGAAGTATTTCAAAGACACCATGAGGACCAATTGCTGTAGAGGCCTTCCGCAAGCAGAATGCATTCCTCTTTTTCCAGGTGTCCTCAGCATTTGAAATGCATGTTGGTACGCACCACTCAAAAGTCTCTGCATAAGGACTGGCACTGGGTTGCTTCAATCATCACGCTGCTATTCTGAATCTAGGTACTTTCAGATGAAGCCAAGTGGCATATGTTCCAAAAGTAATTGCTTTTGACCTTGTATTATTGTATCTCCACCTGTGTTTGTTTGTCTGTATACTGTGCATCCCTCCCCTCCAACCAAGCAACAGCAGCTTTACATGTCTCATCATAAGTTGCTTGTGAAATTAGTTTGCTTTCCGGGACCTGCCAAGTGCAAGTGCACAAAGCATTTCAAGTCCCGCTGAGCGCCAAAGGACGCTGGCCTAGGATAAAGACAATCAACTGCTGGTATTCCAGAAAATTCCAGGAAGGTCTTAGAAACCAAGAAGGAAGCGTTATTTACCAAAGGACAATGCCATCTCCCACGGCACTGAAGAGATCATTTGTGTTTGGATTCATTGGGATCACATGTCGACAGTCGGGGTCATTTTCCAGGGCTTTGTTTATCCAGTTGACAAAGGCAAACTTCTCTTCCTCTGCAAGTAAATGATAAAAATGGCTTATTTGCAAAGTGAAAATCTGACATAAAATTATGTACATGGATCTCAGACTGCCATGCCCAGGAGAGCCATTGAGATGCCATCTGGTCCCTTATCCTATCATCTTACGTTTATTGACACTGAAAAATCTCAGTGACTTGGGGACCAGGCACAGGACCTCTATTCACTCCAAGTCATTAAACATATGGCAAGCAGATTTAATAATATCTAATTATTATATATTAGATATAATAGATATATAATATGTAACTATATTTGTAAATGTTAGAGATATATTTTATTTATATTTAGATACAATTTAAATATGAATGTGATCTAATGCTTACAGGATAAAACTCAGCGGCTGCCTTCAGCCCAGCCAATTTAAATGTGAGATGATCACAGATAATCCCTACAAAATCTTTGAGCTTCTGTATATAATTGTTATGAAATAAAATCCTGTGTGATATAATCTTTCTTTCTTATCAATAAAGCTGCCAGAAGTTGATTTCAGAAGTTTTAATGAAACCTCATGCTATGCCTTACAGCCCAGTACGGTGTTTCCCAAATTGTGGGTCACTGAAAACACAGAAGAATCCCGAGTCACCAAAGTTCGAGTCTTCATTGTCTTGAATATTCATAATGCATATTTATATGATTTCTGTATTTAAAAGTAAAAGGTTAAACACTGCCTTCACAATCACAAATGGTACTTAGCCATGAACTTATCTTTAAGATCCACTAACGTGTTAAAGAACTCAGTTTGGGATTCGTTGGATTACTGTACCGTTTGAATTTTTAATAGTTTCCATTAGGGCTGTTGGATGGCAGCCCGTAAAATAAATACACAGCTTCCTTCCAAATCAGTAAAAACATAATATTCTTGACCCATCAGTAGGCATTGAGAATAATCATGAAGTTTGGAGGAGATAAAAGCCTGAATAGTTCATTTTATCCAAAAGATTTATAAAGGAATTCTGGCAGCCTCAATGTATTATTTATTTATTTACTTATTTATTTATTTAATTTTTTAAAATTCACATCCAAATTAGTTAGCATATAGTGCGACAACGATTTCAGGAGTAGATTCCTTAGTGCCCCTTCCCCATTTAGCCCAGCCCCCCTCCCACAGCCCCTCCAGTAGCCCTCTGTTTGTTCTCCATGTTTATGAGTCTGTGACATTTTGTCCCCCTCCCTGTTTTTATATTATTTTTGTTTCCCTTCCCTTATGTTCATCTGTTTTGTCTCTTAAAGTCCTTGAATGAGTGAAGTCATGTGACATTCGTCTTTCTCTGACTAATTTCATTTAGCATAATACCCTCCAGCCTCAATGTATTTTTCTTTCAATATATGAAGTTCATTGTCAAATTGGTTTCCATTCAATGTATTTTTTAAATGCTGTTGAGATGACTTGGTATTGGACTCTACCTAGAACTAGGATTGCTCCTCCTCCATCACGTCCCTGGAATTAGCCCGCCAACCACAGGGAAACAGGCAGTAGTCAATACACTCGCGTTGGCTTCTGTGTCGGTTTGCACCCCTTAGGTTTAACACCGAGTTTAGAATGCGGAGCCCCAGAAGGCACGGATCCTTTCCATATGGCTCCCTCTCCCGCTACCCCCCAGTCTCTCCTCGTGCCAGCACCCTCCCCACTTCCGCCGGGACAGCGCACCGGAATACGAGTGCTGGGTGCCGACGCTGGACTGCTCCGAAGTACCACCGATCGCACAGATGCCTTCCTTCTTGTTGATCGCCTTCCTAAAGGTCTTGGCAACCTCTGTGCTTTTCAGGCCGTGGAAAACCTGCAAAAATGGAATGTATCTTTAGAAACCCAATCTGTGATCAAGAGAATCCCAAAGGGAAGAATATGTAATAGTGAGGCGGGGAGGGTGGGAATCCATTTCTGGGTATTTCTCAGGTTGAGGCTCCAAGCTTCAAACGCACCTCCGTGCGTCCTGCCTCATACCCACCTTGATAAACTCGTCAAAGCTGATCCTCCCATCCTGGTCCAGATCACCTGTAGCCATCAGGTTTTCTGTAATTTCTCTCACTTTGTACCCAGGCAGAGGCAGGCAAGCAGCCTTGAACAGATCATTCAACTCATTGCAGCTGATGTACCCATTGCCATCGGTATCTGCAAGGCAAGAGAGGACTTGAAGTTTCAGGGCAGTTCAGGAAACAGGATGAAGAGGTGGGGGAAGGCGAGACGGGAGGTGAGTGGGCTGGAGGGGCAATCATTCGGGGGCCGCAGCCTGACCCCATGCGAGAGTCAGAGTCTCACAAGAGGCCTGTTTCTACCGGGGAGGGGCATTAGCGTCACTTCCAACATCCACGTGTCATAACGTCACAGCAGAGGTTCTGGCAACAGAATCTGAAGAGACTTTTACAGAAAGAGACGGGAAAATACATCACAAGCTTAGAGATACACAAAGCCAGAGTATGGAATAGCAGAAAAACCAAGGAAACCAAGGAAATCAGACCAGATAAGAATATGAGAAAAGCGGCAGGGGTGAGAGGGTCCATATTCCATGTTTTGATAGAGAAAGAAGCCATCTTCCTAAAGCAGATGTTGCAAAATTAAGTTCCCTCAGCTCCTCTAACCAATACCGCTGTATTCCTTTCACTTCCGCTATTTGGCTCATGTTACCGATTCACTGAATCTGTCCTGAAGCTACTCAGCAAAGAGGAGAATCATGTGACTTGAGCGGCAGGCCTGCTCACCAACTTTGGCAAAAGCTTCTCTGAGCTCCATCATTTCTTCATCGGACACTGATCCTCTGGCCATTTTTATTGCTTTCGGCAACAGATCTGAGGAAGGAGAAGAACATAAGGAATGACTTCTGTGCGTCTTAATTCTTAAAGTACCACAGGAAGCAGCAATTTCCATTTATCAAATGAAGACAATATCCCTCCGTATCCCTCCCGATTTATACATATCTTCCCCATATGTAAGAAATGACCTCATTCTTAACCGTCCATGTGGCCTCCAATTGGCCCTCACCACTCCCTCCTCTCCCTGGGTCTACAGACTGTTCCACATCAGAAGCCGGAGCTGATTCCCTCCCCTTGAACCTGGGCTGACCCTGTGTCTGCTTTGACCATTGAGGAGGCAGCAGGAGCCATGTCTGGGACTGGAACCTTCTGGCTCCTTCCTTTGGGAATGCTCAGTCTTAGGATATTCTCTCTTGGAAACCAAGTGCCATGCTCTGAGATGTCCAACCCGCATGAAGAAGCCAACGAAGGACCGGGAACTCTGCTCACCTGTCCCTGCTGGGCTCCCAGCTGACAGCTAGCCTCAACCGCCAGGCACCAGAAATTCTACACGCGGATCTTTTACAATTACACATGGAGTAGGCCACTTTGGACATTCCAGCTAATTTGAGACCCTAGATGTCCACGGTCCCCCGTCAAATCACACAAAACAGAAAAACCACCCAGCTGTGCCCAACGAACAGAATCGAGAGATACGGTAAAATGGCTGTTGTGGTAAATCACTAAGTCTTGGAGTCGTGTGCTGCATGGAAATATACAACTATAACACTTAACTTTTACATAAATGCCTTTTTTAGAGATGATGTCATGTTCACGTTTACAATTAGTATGTTTGGCCAAGCCAACAGGTAACTTTTATAACTTCAAAGGGAGTTTTCAAAGTTCTCTCAATGTTGAGGGAAAGGGGAAGGGAACCTGACCCTCTAATAATTCATATGTGGGAATCTCAGGGACTTTCTAGGTGTTCTTGTTTTCGGAAAGGCTAGTCTTGCTGGGAAACTTAAATGCCAGCGCTGGAGTTAATTTCCCCTTCCCTGTGCTTTATTGCTGCCCTCTAGTGGGTAGAAAGAGAATGACACAGAAATCGGATTATATTCTCCATGCCCCTAGCTCATCCACACCAGAATATTTCAAATTGCAGTTCCACTAAAGCTTGCTGGATTTCCTGGTGGTGAAGGGATAAGCAGGGTGGGAGTGCGGATGATGGGGTATTTTTACATGTAATTATAATTTGAGCATTTCACTGAAGTTACTGATGTTTTGCAAATATGTGACATCTGTGAAATGCCTGGGTGGCTCAGTCAGTTAAGCGTCTGACTCTTGATTTCAGCTCAGGTCATGATCTCATGGTTCGTGAGACTGAGCCCCACATCCGGCTCTGCCATGGCCAGCGTGGAGCCTGCTTGCGATTCTCTGTCTCCCTCTCTCCCTGCCCCTGCCCTGCTCTCTCTCTCTCTCTCTCTCTCAAAAATAAACATTTAAAAAACATATTTCTCATTTGTTACAGGATATTACTTTAAATGAATTTCCTTTTCTATGTTTTCACAGCATTTTATAGTGCTATACTTGTTCTCGGTGCCAACCAATCAACAACCACATAAAAAGGGAAGCAAACTTAACACTCAGATCTATAGTTCAAAAATGCCTTACGCTCAATTTGGCTTCTCCACCAACTTACTCTTTTGTTATGTACACATATTGGTGGCGTCAAACTTTGGTTTCCCCCCACATCCTTTGTTAACAGAAGCTTTACATGTAGGTTGAAGCAAACAAGACAAAATAACAACTCTGAGAGGCGCTGGCTGAAGAAACTCAAAGGCTTAGAGGTGCCTGGGTGGCTCAGTCGGTCAATCATCCGACTGAGGCTCAGGTCATGATCTCCAGGTCCGTGAGTTCAAGCCCCACGTTGGGCTCTGGGCTGACAACTCAGGGCCTGGAGCCTGCTTCAGATTTGTGCCTCCCGCTCTCTCTGTCCCTCCCTTGATTATGCACACGCTCTCTCGCTGTCTTTCTCTTAAAAATAAACATTAAAAAAAGAAAGTCAGAGAATTAGATACTGTTGCTATTTCAATTCCTCTAAAGATATGTTTTATTATCAATAATAATTTTATTAGTAACCTCATGTATCTAAAAAGGTTCACTGGGTTCTCTGAAGGAAGGGAAAACTGCACAGAACTTAACTGTATAAGCAAATATTTACACAGCACAATAACCCTCAGGGACAGGCAGTGGCTATCTGACTTTCTTGCCTTCCTCACTCCTCTCCTTTCCTTTTTTTCTCTGCCTCTCTCTGTCTCCCTCCCTTCTTTAAAAAATTTTTTTCTTCCTTTCCTTCCATCCACTCATCCTCCCTTCCTCCCATCCTTCCTTCCTTCTTCCTCCCTCACCAAGCCTTGTTCCAAAAACAATTTGAGGCAGCTTACAAAGTTACACCCAAGCGTAAGAATTAAATGAATGAAATCATGTTAATTGTTAAGGAGGAGAGCCACGCCTAGGTAAGACAAGATAATGGCAGGGGGGCTTTAATCCTTCAAGTCCACAGTTAAGACCGCGTATTTTGCTAGAAGCAGGCTGAAAATCTAGTTCCAAGTTCTCTAGAAGCGAATGCAAAAAGGGAAATGTCATCAGTTACATACTTCACTCCATCTCTAAGAGCCAAACAAACCAATGTTTTTTTAGGACCACAGCAATACCTTCACCCAGGAGAGGACACTTGTGAGGTGCAGTAAACACTAGCTTTGTGTTTATTATAATGTCCCTCAATGAAATCTGAGGGCATAAATATAGATATATATTCCCATTTTGTAGAACAGGAAACAGAAGCTCAGAGAAGTTAGGACACATATCTCAGATCACACAGCCAGGGAGAGGAGCAGCCAGGATTCCAATTCTCAGTCTTTTCTCTTCCCTCATGCTGTCTACTCAGGTCCAATGCCTCCACACTTCTGCTAGACATTCAGCTTGTCCACCCGTACGCTCAACCAGCAATTATTAACCATCTAATATATACACTCCATGGGAGATTTTAAAAAATCCGTAACACAGAGAGCCTATCTAGGTATTCTAGCTTAGGAAGATTTTGCTTTCACGTGTGAGGGAAGCAAAGCTTCTGTGCTAAGAAATTCGTACATAACTTTGTACCCTTTTCTAAATCCTTGTTGAGTAATTTGGCCTAGATTTCCTTTATGCCTTTACAAATATTCCATATACACATCAGGAGAAGGTTCTCCATCACATTTCCACAAGATCTTTGATAAAATCCAAGGGGCTTTAGACCTAGAGGTGGCTGGCCTTTCTTGTTCTTAGGTGTCTTAATTCACACTTCCTGGTTCATGGATGCTCATGGGGTTATGAGAAATTCATTCATTTACCAGTATTTTCTAAATGCCTGCTACAAGCCAGGTGCTGTTCTCATTTCAGGTGAGGCATGTCTACACTGGCCCAGTTACCCGAAAAGCAGGGAACAATGTTAAAGGTAGAAGCTTGAACGGGATCTCTGAGTCTGACCTTAACCCCATCCTTTGACATAAGCGTTTCAGACCGTCGAGCACCGTAAGGGGCTAGGGAGAAACACAAGTGAAGGCAAAAATGAGACTGCGTCTTAAGGGTCAAGAGCAGGGCCAAAGAAGCAACCAAAGAGTCACTGTATTAGGTGAGAAAGCAAATCTCAAGACCACGGTGCAATGGAAAAGCTGAGAAAATGAATGGCATGGCCCGTTCAAATTAAAGACCGAGAAGGGGTGGGAGAAGCGTTATTTTAAAACCATGTGGTTTTTAAGCACCATGGCAAGTAGGTCAAGATGAAAAACCTGGGCATCTGGGTAACTGTATTTTTTCAAAGAGATTTATAAACGGGGAAGATCAACTTAGAGAAGCCGTAGAGTGAGAGAGCCCTCACATTTTAAGGTTCCAAAATCCCTGAGTGGTTTGCGAGCCAGAGGAAAATTCCTTTAAAAGGTGCCTTGGAGAAGCAACAGTCAACAGCCCGAGTTACTATGATGCTGCCTTGTGTGGGGGCCCCAACACAAATACACACCGGGAGAGGGTCTCTTGTTCTGTCAAAATGGGCAGTAAGTCTTGGAGACACAAGCCAACTCGTAGAGGCAGGAGGAACTTAAGGAATAATTCATTACAACTCCTTCGTTCTCGAGATCAGAACACTAGAGTTTCAATGAGATTAAAGGCCATGGCTCTGTCCACGTTCTAGAGTTCTAAATGTAGTTGCTGGTGAGCAGAGCGGGAAGAAGGATGAAGGGACCATCCATAGGGCCTATGAAGGTCCGTAGCTGAGAGGAGACCCTTTAACTAATTGAACTGAACGTGCAAATGGCAGCATGTTCACAAAGCAGAGGAGCAGGAAGAGGAGGTCATTAACACCATGCAGATCAGACCATTTCTAAGAAGGGTATCGCTGGGGTTAGAATCAAATCTGAGGTACTTTACACAGTCCATTGATGCGTTTGCCTGGAAAAAATATACCCGCTTCGTGCCCACTTGAAGGCACGGGTGGTATTAACGTTAGTCAGATTCATAAGGATGGTAAGTTAGGGTTTCAGTTTGCAAGTTGCTGGCCCCACACTGGCCACAGTCCCCAGAGAGGTCGCTGCAGGAATGGGATGTACTGAGGCATTTAGAGCCTGAAACGAGGGTTTGAGGAAAACTCGTTCCTTCCAGTTTCCACTCTACTGCTCCTGCGTTAAGTGCGGCCCCCCTTTCGTTGTCTCCAGTTTTATTGGGAAATACTTGACATAACATCACTGTGTGAGTTTAAGGTGCACAGCATGACGGTTTGATTGACATGTGATCAGAATAGGTTCAGCCAACACCCATTTTCTCATCCAGACGCAATAAAAAGCAAAGAAAGAGGAAAGAACACAGGGGGACATTTTTTCTCCTTGGGAGGACAACTCTTAGGATTTACTGGCAACGATTCTCGTATATACCATACAGAAGGGCTAACTGCAGCCACAGGGTGGTATATCACATCCCTAGGACTTACTGATCTTCCAGCTGGAAGTTTGTATCTTTTGACCACCTTCCTTCAATTCCTCCTCCCCCACCACCTGCCTCTGGTAACCACAAGTCTGATCTCTTCTTCCGTAAGCTTAGTTCTAGTTGTATGCATGTATGTATGTATGTATGTATTTTAAGATTCCACAAAAAGTGAGATCAGGCAGCATTTCCCTTTCGCTGTCTGACTTCTTTCACTTAGCACCATGCCTTCAAGGTCCATCCACATTGTCACAAAGGGTAGGATTTCCTCCTTTCTATGGCTGAATGATATTCCATTGTTTATACATCACAACTTCTGTCCCCCTTATTAATGACGGCATCATCTAACTATGCCCTCCCAGGAACCGTTTTAAGGTATCTCGCAAATCAGGGGTGAATTACGGAATCCTGTTTTAGAATCACTGCCCAGATCATAAATCTAGGAGTACAGACTCCCACCATTCATCCAAGTCACATCCGGCTGCCAGTTTTTCTGTGAGCGCTTAAATGTATTAAATCAATAGCTCTAAAATTCCAAGACATTTGGCCAAAGAAAGTACCAGTTGTTCACTTTTATAAGATTATTTCCAAAGTCCTAAGAACGCCAAATAACCCCCCAAGTTGCAGAAGCCACAAAACCTGCTCATTTCTTTAGGTCAATGAGTTCTGAGTCTCTGCTTAGAGGAGGCTGGTATTTCCCAGATTGGCAGTGAAAGAGAACTTCTGATAATGACTACTTAAGAATAAAAGCCCCTAAACTCAAGTTCCCTAAAGTCTGAATACAGAAACTATTTGTGGGAGGTTGCTATAGAACACAGTGCTGTAGGGGCACCTGGGTGGCGCAGTCGGTTAAGCGTCCGACTTCAGCCAGGTCACGATCTCGCGGTCCGTGAGTTCGAGCCCCGCGTCAGGCTCTGGGCTGATGGCTCGGAGCCTGGAGCCTGTTTCCAATTCTGTGTCTCCCTCTCTCTCTGCCCCTCCCCCGTTCATGCTCTGTCTCTCTCTGTCCCAAAAAATAAATAAACGTTGAAAAAAAAATTAAAAAAAAAAAAAAAAAAAGAACACAGTGCTGTAGGATTTACAGAAAGAAATACAGTACATTCTCTAAAATAAATGCAACCATGGAAGCTGAATTTTCTCTGAGGGGTTTCCTAACTGGTCATGAAAAGCAGCAGAAGGGATGAGGAAAGGTGACTGGCCTAGACTGAGATGCCCGTGGGCTGCATTTACTTCTGAGAGGTGGTAATGGTGTGCTGGTCAGTATTTCGGTTTGATATACTGATGCCCAGTTATATAACTGCCAGGATCAGGGAGGCATCTGTGACCCGGCATCACATTGCCAAGGGACTCTTTTTGAATGTGTCCTACTTTTCCTGCAACTTGACACAGTGGGTAAAATAAAACTGGAAACTCAGGACCCAGATTCCTAGCTTTGCCTCAATAATTTCAGGACAGCGCCAGGAGAAAGCTATACAAATTCCGAATATGTGAATGAACAGTTCATAATCCAAAACAATGCGTAATCGAGAACGTCACTCATGTTGCAATCTTTAGTGCTAGACTACGCTCACTGAAGAGGAACACAAAACACCTAAGACTCTGAAGCAAAATAACATACCCATGAGTTTTTAAGAAGCCATCATGATAAGCTTCTACGAGACAAAGAAGCAGCTCTGCTTCACACAACTCTGTCCTCTTCATGTTACAAGGTAGGGGATGTAACCACCAGTAATTTACTGCAAGTTCTTAGGACCATTTTCGGGACGTTCCAAAGCTTAACGTAAAGGATGATTCTGAAAATGTAGTTTAACAATGACTTTGTTTTTAAGAAGCCAAATAATTAAAAACAGCCTCAAATACAGAGGACCATTTAGAGGAACTCTTATGAATTCTTTTTGTCAAGTCAAAATCTCCTTTAGATCGTCTTTTTTTCCTCTCTCTCTCTCTCTCCCTGCAGATACACTGATTTGCCCAAGGGCCATCCCAGAGCACAGAACTGGGATCTCTACCACCTCTGCCCCCACGGTGCAGGAGTGGGTCAGGGGCACCGACCCAGTGGCTCTCTTCTCTAGCTCTCTCTCTCGGGTGGCCCGTGAACTCTCATGGGAAGCTGGCAGGCCAGGTCACTCTAACCCTGGTGAACGTGATGTTCTGGGGGCCTTTGTCGTCTGATCACAGTTGAGGGGCTTTGGAAGCTGTATATAACACAGCACACAGAGCCCGGCTCAGTTACCGACCAAGGAGTGCCCATCTCCCCACTTCCCCATGCTGCCTTGCTTCTCCCCACTTCCTTCCTCCCCCAACACCCCGCCCCCACGCTGCCTTGCTTCTCTACCGAGCTGCTCACGGCCATGAAGGGTGTGACACAGTGGGCGCCCGGGTGGCTAGGTTGGTTAAACTTCTGACTCCTGATTTGAGCTCCGGTCATGATCTCATGGTTCATGGGATCAAGCCCCGCATGGGGCTCTGCGCTGATGGGGGGATTCTCTCTGCCCCTCCCTGCTTGTATTCTCTCAAAAAGAAAGAAAAGAAAAGAAAAGAAGAGAAGAGAAAAGAGAAGAGAAGGAAGGATGTGACACAGAACAAAACTCTTGCAAGCAAAGGGGATGCTCTAAGCTGGGGCTGGGGAGGCCCTCATTGCCTTGTCATCCCTCCCCTTCCCCAGGGTATATATAGACAGTGACTCTCCTGGTGTTACCATCTTGAAAATCCCTTCATTCCACATTCTACCACAAGGACTTTAAGATCCAGACCCTTCCTTACTGAAAGTTCAGGGTATCCTTGGGTTTTGTTTTTCAAAAAGCTGAATATTATTTTGGACTGATAGATCACCCACTCTTCAGTTCAGTTACCTCAATATCAGACATCATTCATTCCTCATTTGTTCATTCATCCATCCTTTCTCCTCACCTACTAGTCTGTGGGCAAAGCACTGCTCTGCTTGCTGGGCTATAAGCGAGGGGGTCACAAAGCCTCGGGCTCTATGAAGCCCACAGTTAAATGTCAGGTTTCAAATGTGACACAGAGACTATGGCTCACTTCTTGCAAAACGGTGAAATACGATGAGATCAGCTCTGAAGATCAAAAACGGACAAGTGAAATGGAAATGGACAAAGTGAAACAGGACCGCAAGGGGGGAAAAGAAGGTAAGAGTAAGAAATTAACACAGAAACTTACCAAAACGTACAAAGAGCAAACACCTTCACCAGCCATAAAATAAAGAGACCCAGATAATTTACACACTTGTACATCTCCAAGGAAACCACAACCAAAAACCTGGCAGAGACGGGAAGGAAATGTGGAGCTTGGGCTTGGGAGACCTAGGTTACTGCCCGTCCGTGTGATATCAGGCTCTGTTTGGCCTCCCTGGGCCTCCGTTTCCTCATCTGTAAGTTGAGAAACGGAATCCCTTCCGTGTGAAAAGTTCCCAAAGTCTACTCTCTGGCTGGTAAGCGTCTGCACCAGTTAGGGCCCGGAGAAGGTGTGCTTCAAAGGAGCCTAGAAATAGGGGCAGGGGTGATCAGGAGCTGGGGCTGTCACCCTGGTGGGTCCCACTCTGCCCCTGCCGGCTCCTGCTCTTACCTCAGCGGCAGGGAGAGTTCTGGCCTCGTGTATCGCCCTCACTGAGCAAGGCAGATGCCCACTGCTCGGCCGCTCAGCGCAGAGCAGGGCAGTTGGCGAGCTGCACGTGGGATCTCCTTTCTGACATGCCACCGTGTACAGCTTAAGGCACGCCAATCCAGTTCCCTCCCAGTTTCTAGGCAAGACGGTAGGCAAACTGTCCCAGAAAGAGAGCCATCTACTATTTTCTTAAAAATATCCGAACCGGGAAACGCTACAACCTCTCCGATGTCTCAAATCGCTACCCTGTAACCTAAATCTTTTCTGATACGATGAAAGCTTTCTCTCTCTCTCTCTCTCTCAGGCTATTCTCAGGGGGGAATTAGAGAAGCTGCTCAATTCATAAAGATTCTGTCACCTGCCTTTAACGACTGCCACCAGGCCTTTCAAAACAATTCTTTTAACCTGCTTCTGGGGGCTTGTCGTCCAAGTCTTTAACAGTTTTCTTTGCTATGGTCTGGGTCCAAGCCCACTTTCTTTTTTTTTTTCCAACGTTTATTTATTTTCGGGACAGAGAGAGAGACAGAGCATGAACGGGGGAGGGGCAGAGAGAGAGGGAGACACAGAATCGGAAACAGGCTCCAGGCTCTGAGCCATCAGCCCAGAGCCTGACACGGGGCTCGAACTCACGGACCGCGAGATCGTGACCTGGCTGAAGTCGGACGCTTAACCGACTGCGCCACCCAGGCGCCCCCAAGCCCACTTTCTTAAGTGACAGAAGGATAACAGAGACACGGAAGGTGGCGGTGAAGGGACCGCAGAGATGACCTATCTGGCCATGTTCCTCCCGCCGCAGAGGAGAGAAATGACACCCAAGTTAAAGGATGCTCCCTGGCCCCACCCTGCCAGCCACCAGCGGGTTTCTGCCTAGGGTGGCACAGCCCGGGGCTGGGCCTCCAAGCTGTCTTATAAACCCTGCTGGCCACTGTGATGCCTGGCGGTGGGGTCTCCAGATAACTACGTGCCTGACTCTGAGAGGACAGGAAAGGAACTGTGGAGACAGCAGTGGCCAAAAGGAGGGTAAAACTGGCCAGGATGCTCTAAGCCAGTGAACCAGGAGCACAGAGGAAATAGCAAGGAACGGGTGCTAGAGTTCGCCTGGATGTAATCTGCATATCACCATCTGGACTATGAAAACCCTCTGGGAACTCTAAATATCTGCTACTAAACAAATGTATACATCTGTGCATGTCTTGATTTCCTTATTTTGAGAGAGTCAGAGACGGCGTGAGCGGGGCAGGGGCAGAGACAGAGGAAAAGAGAGGGAAAATCCCAAGCAGGCTCCACGCTGCCAGTGCAGAGTCCGACGGGCGGCTCGATCCCACGAACCGGGAGATCGTGACCTGAGCCGAAACCAAGAGTCGAACGCTTAACTGACTGAGCCACCCAGGTGCCCCCACATTTCCTCTTTCGGTAAATATCTGCCGAATACCTACTATATGCCAGGTCCTGGGCTAGATGCTGGCAACACAAAGGTAAGATGTGGCCGTGGCCTGGTTCGTAGGGAAGAGAGACACCAGTCACTAGAATACAGGGGGCAGTTTAGAGCCAGAGGAAGCGGGGAAATGGCTCTCTCCCGGAGAGCCAGGCACGGCCCCACAGGAAGTGACAGGTGACCTGGGATTCCACAGATGAGAAAATGCTTAGCGTTCAGTCAGTCTCTTTTCTTATTCATGCTGGATGATTAATACATACTCTCTCCAGAGAATATGCTCTCCATTTTTGTTGGAGTCCAAGAAAACAATGGCTAAAAGACAAATGAGAAGGCCAGGTAATGTTTACTGAGTGCTTCTTCAACGCTAAGTGTTTTATATGCATTTACCTCGAGCCACAGTCCTAGGGAACACTGTTATGATTTGCTCTTCAGAGATGAGGGAACTGAGATTTTAATAACTGGCCCAGGGTTACCTTGCTGTGAACTAGGGAAGCCTCATGCTGGCACAGAGCCTGGGGGTCGGTTGAGGCACCCTACACCCCACTACAGGCCAACACGATGTAGGTCTTCCTGGAGGCAGCTTTCCTCGTATCTGGGGTCACTGGATTTCTGTACCTTCAGGTTCTCTGCTCTCCTTCGGGGTTACTCAGCTCTGACCTCGAGTTCACTGGGGATACACACGCTTGGCAAGGTTTTACCTATGGCTAAAACCTTCCCGGGCTCTTTGGAGAAGTTCCCTTCAGTTCCTCAACATCTTCAGGGGAGAGTTAGGAGCAAGAACACCCCCAGGGTGACCATGCCCATTCCTGCCTGTGCCTCCTGTCTCTGGGGGACAAGGGGTGCTCTTCCTTAGTAGCTCTACACCTGTCATCCCATCACATTGAATAAAGCCCTGGCCTTCTTCTAGGGCTGGAGATGCAGCGATGAATAGCAAAGAATCCTTGCTCTTGAAGGACACACAATCCTGTGAAGGGAAGTGCCGACTGCCACTTAGAGGCCACGCTGACCTTCACGTTCTAACTGTGTTATTATCACGGCGCTGTGGGAGCAGAGAGGGAGAAGCACTTAACTCTGCCCCAGAGGAGAAGGGAGACGTCTCCAAAGAAGGCAATATTAACTTTCCTTGAGCTACATCTCAAAGAACCAGTTGGAATTTTCCAAAAGGACAAAGTGGAGAGCGGCACTCCATTTCTCCACACCGTGGTCCCCATTATCCACAGGGGCTATGTTCCAAGACCCCCAGAGGATGCCTGCGACCACGGGTAGTACCAAATCTAACAAATACTATGTTTTCCCTTATACATACACAACTATGACAAAGTACAATTTATAAATTAGGCACAGTAAGAAACTAACGATAATTAATACAACAGAACAATTCTCACAATATTCTGCAATAAGAGTTATGTGAATGTAGTCTCACTCTCAAAATATTTTTTTGTACTATACTCACCCTTCTTGTGATGATGTGAGATGATAAAATGCCTACGTGGTGACATGAGGTGAGGTGAATGATGTAGGTGGTGGGACGTAGCATTGGGCTACTGTTGACCTTTTACCTTCTGATAAAATGTCAGGAGGAGGATATTTTGCTTCCGGACCGCGGTTGACCGCGGGTAACTGAAACTGTGGAAAGCGAAGCCGTGGATAAGGGGGGGGGGGACTACTGTATAGGAGAAAATAGCCCTGCAAAGGGAGGAGTCAAGCAAGAGAAGGTCACCAAGGAAGCCGTTGGGGGTTTAGTATGACTGGCCCAGGAGGCAGCCCCTAGAAGAGTTTGGGGAAGTGCCAATGTGGTTGCCTTCCTCACCAGCTCTTGTTTCCAGAAGAAAAAGCTTGGTGATCTAGGCTCTCCCTGCTATCTTCAGCCACAATACTGAAGGCATCCCCTTTAGGTCATACAAATACTCCGCAGCTTCCTAATGCAACAAAACCACTGTGTCTAGAGGCCATTTTGCGTTTGTTTATACGGACAGAGATTCCTCCCTCTATCGCCATCGCCCATGTAGAAAATACAGCCCTACAAAGTGAGGAAGGAACTGGATATGTTAGAAAATGGGAAATGGGGCCCTGAAAAGTGAAGTTACTCCCCAAAGTCTCACAGTGAGTCAGTGATTGGTCTGAAAAGCGAAGTACAGCCTTGAGAATTGTCGTTTGGTTTAGCCAAGGTATGGGAAAAACAGAAGTCAACTAAACACTTAAACAACGTGAACAGATTAAAAAAAAAAAAAAAACACCTAGGGATGCAAAATCCATGAAATGTACTTTATACCTCGGAGATGTCGATGGAGAGGAAAACAAGGGGAGAAGTTTCTTCAACCACGTCTTTCAGGAATGGCCTAGGCTCCACAGTTTACAGCCTCACCTATTGCAACAACACAAGCTGCCTTTCTCCTAGTCCAAGCCAGAAAAAATCCATTTCAGGCATCCAAAATCCTCATCCAAATGCTAATGATCCTGTCTTCCTTTGTGAAATCACATATACAATTGTATATCGATAATAAACTAGGAAGCAGCATGGTATGGTGAAAAGATGATGAGTTTTCTATGCAACTGCTTCTTGCTATGTGTTTTTGTACACATTCCTTAAATTAAAAAAAAAAATTTTTTTTAACATTTCTTTCTCTCTGAGAGACAGAGCACGAGCAGGGGAGGGGCAGAGAGAGAGACACACACACAGACTCCGAAGCAGGCTCCAGGCTCTGCGCTGACAGGCTGACAGATGCAAGCCTGACACGGGGCTTGAACCCATGGACCACAAGATCATGACCTGAGCTGAAGTCGGACGCTTAACCGACGGAGCCACCCAGGTGGCCCTCCTTAAATTTTTTTTTTTAAGTTTATTTATTTTGAGAGAGAGAGAGAGAGAGAGAGAGAGAGAGAGAGAGATTGAGCACATGCGTGTGTGTCAGGGAGGGGCACAGAGTGAAGGAGAGAGAATTCCAAGCAGGCTCCAAACCCAGCATGAGCCTGGCGTGGGGCTGGAACTCATGAACTTTGAGATCATGACCTGAGCTGAAATCAAGAGTCAGACACCTAACTGACTAAGCCAACTAGGCGCTCCTTAAATTTTCTGAGCCTCAGTTTCTTCATATGTAAAAAAGCGCTATTAGTAATGCAATTTACAGTGCTCACTCCATAGGGTTGTATTAGAATTAAATGAGACAGGATTTAAATCGTATACAACAGTGCTTAATGAAGGAAGGAAAGAAGAAAGCAAGGAAGAAATGAATGGGTAAATAAAAAAAAGAAGTTTCACAAAATCATCTTGGGGAATAAACGCAATTTCCACCATAAATTGTATCAAGTATTATGTAGAGTCACCACCTAAAATCCACACTTAATTGTTATGTATGTTATATGTAGGTCTGTGTGTATGTAAATCTATATTTCACATCTGTTTTCTACCTTCAAATGGTCTTAGTTTGGCTCGTTTTGGTTCTTTTAGCTCATTTCTCATACAGAGTTCTTGAAGTCAGTTGCAAAAGGTATTGCAGAAGTGCTACCTGACATAACCAGAAGTCAACAGCATTGGTATTGGCTGATCTGAGGTTGAGTGGTCAAGGGGCTTAGTCTTGCCTGAAATACTGACGGTGGAAAGTACCTTCTAACAGTTGAGGAAGTGTGGCCAGAGTGGGAAAATGTATAGCAATCTTAAGAAAAGCCTGACCACATCTCCATGAGTCACCAAAAGAAATGAGATCTATGAGTATCTGTGATGGGGACCATCGGGCAATGTCTCCTTAATCGCAGGGGTCCAGGGGACGGATTCTGTGAGCTTGTGCCCTACTTCTGTCTGCTCTCCACTCCCTCATTCTCTAGGCATTTTCTCTATGATTGTTGGAGCTGGAAAAATACCAAGACAATACGCAGCACACATTTGTATGTTCGCAATTATAACAGAAGCTTCTATTTATTCTTAACAATGTGACCTCATTTTCTATAGGCTCATTGGGGTAGTTGTTCTAGAATCTCTAATGACAAACTCATTCTCAAAAAAAAAAAAATGAGGACTAACAGATACATGGAGGCAGGAAATTTGTATTAATTTGACGGGCTATACATATCTTCAGTCTGTTGGAAGCCACAGTTTGGTTGGCAAATATTTACCGATACCAATTTATACTGGGATATGTGATGTATATCATTTCTTTGGTCAAAATTTTAAATCGCCTTTAAGAAACTGTGAATATAAAATGGGAAAGAGGCAGGGTGTAAATCTTGGTTCTGGCACTTAACTGGCTCTGGGACCTTGGACTTAATCCTCCATGAACCTCAGTTTGGTCATCTGTTATAAGAATATGACGATGTCAACCTTATGCATCTTTTGTGTTGAAATGTAAGAGTAAGTATATGTCAAGTGTTCAGCACAACGCCCAGCAAATGGCGAGGGCCCGGTCAGTCCACAGTGATGATGAGTGTCGTAGAGTGACTGTGCAGACAGACTGATGGCATGGGGAAATGGGAAAGGAAAATGACCCCAAGAACAGTTCTAGGAAACAGACAGAGCTTTCTCCTACTTTATAGATGAGGAAACTGAGACTTGCTCAGGCTCCACACTTAGTAAAAGACCAAAATACGAATCCAAATTTGCCTCCAAATTTGCCCTGTCTTCTGAATATCATACCCGTTTGTTTCATGCACAGAAATTACAGACAGTCAGACTCACAAACTTTAAAAAACTAAAATGATATACAATATTAAATACATTCTATATTGTATACTTTACATATGATCGGACAGATTAAGTATCCCAATTGCCTTTACTCTGTGGTCATAGGAAAGAAACAAAGGATCGAGGATATGTTGATGAAAAGACTTCATCTGAAAGACAACAAGGGAAGGGAAAAATCTGAAAAATTTCTCAAAGGTGACCATAATATTCTATCTTTCCAAAGGGATTTTTTTTTTAATGTTTACAAAGCATTGGAAATGACAGGGAAAGTTCATTTCACATTGTCAAGATGAAGAAGGGGGGCATAACAGCACAGGCGTTGCTCATTTTCTTCTTACTTTCGCTTTGCATGTATCGCCCAGATTTCTCCCCTAAGGAACCCCCCCACCCCCACCCAGTGAAAATAACGTGGGCTGATGATGTCAAAGAGGTGTAGAGGACCCACATTTTAAAATGTTACACCAGAGATGAACAAAGATGCAATTCTAATTCTAAATTTTGTGGGAGAAAAGGAAGAAGATGCAAATTTTATACACATACATTTGTGCACCTCTTTACTTCATATATGTGGGTACACAGCTTAGATAAATTTCGGTACTGACTACCGACTGAGGGATCAATATGCAGGGTGTTGTTTAAATGCAAAGTAATTATTCCATTAATTCACTTCCCCCCTGAAAGTACAACCAGAGAAAAAAGGAAAACAAATTATCCGGAGATTGCAATTCACATGCATAATTAATTCGCCTGCAGAATTCGGTGTCTTGGCTTTTCTGCTGGTGGAGAACATAATCTCTTTTCCATTTTAGTTCAGCTGCTCAGAAAGATGTGTGTGTGTGTGTGTGTGTGTGTGTGTGAGAGAGAGAGAGAGAGAGAGAGACAGAGACAGAGACAGAGACAGACAGAGACAGATAAGACAGATAAGGCAGAGAGCATCCACTGGCTATGTAACTGCTGCTGGACTAAAACACGCATCAATGCTGCAACCACAGGACTGTGGCTGTGCGAGTTCCTCAATTTAACATTGCAGCTTTTCCTTCCACCAGAAAAAACCCAATGACCATATTTGAGAAAGAAGCCTCCTTGTAACTTATAAATGGGGCTGACACACAGGCGTGGCTCTGAAGTCGAGCAAAACTCATTTTAAGCCCCTAAGTGGGTCACTTTTTACGTCTCTTTTTCAACTCACAATTAAAACAATCTTGCATTCTTTCACAGTTTTGAGGGCACCTATGTTTGGCCACGACTGTACAATTAGAGATATGGGTGTTCCAGTGTAAATACTAAATCGTCTAATTTATTTGTGTCTATCAGTCACAACAGTCAAGAAGGTGAATAAAACTTGACTGAAAGTATTCTAACCTTTTAAGACTGAAAACTTTTCAAAGCTTTTGAGGATGGAAATCATATTTTGGACCCATGCAGAGATCGATAAATTGGTAAAAACTAAATAGTCAAGTGCAGAGAGGTGCTGGGTAGATACTGATGGTGATGGTGATGAAGGAGAAGGAGAAGGAAAAGAAGAAAAGGAAGAGGAGGAATCTGTTTGATAAAAGCAATTGGAATACTGATCCATTTATTTGGGATAAATGATCATTATTTGAGCTCAACTCCAGAGCTTAGGTACAAATAAGCCCCATGGTCTGCTGCCTGTTTATTCCAGGAGAACATTATTTCTCCTGGAATTCAGCAGTTATATAAAAAACTGATTCAAATGTAGAAAATTAAAGTAATAAACCATCTGAATGGACTGACTTTCTTCACGTATGAAGATAACACCAGTAACTACCTCACAGGATCGTAGGGATGACTAAATATATCAGTATTGGTTAAAACACAAAAAATACTCAGTCCCGAGTGAGTAGTACACGAGTGTTAGCTATCATTATTAGGGTGGTAAATTGAAATTCTTTCTTCCCCGCTCTGCTGCTTGCTGTAGGTTACAAGATGAAGCGATGATGAAATTACTGGGAAGACTGATGTAATCACTGAAACTTGGCAAACCCAAAACAATGGGGACAGTCAATAGTTTAAGGAAATGGACTCAGAAGGGAACTGAGGAAAGCCACGGGAGATGCCATCTGGGCAGCCCTGTGTGTCTTCAGCAGCTGTAGGGAGATGCCCCTAAAAATGTGAACGTCTAATCTGGTGGCAACTTCTCAGAACTTCAAAATGAAAACAGCGTGAAACATGGACGCTTTTGATGTAAGTGCCTTGCCATCTGGCAAAACAGGGAAACTTGAAACTCTTGGAATCTGTTGACACTGGTTAGTTTGACATTTCGGTGGAGCTCTAATGCTAATGTTTATTATGCCCGCAGGGCTCAATATGTAGATGGCATAGCATCATTTTGGTTGGTGGTTTCTGTGAGTTGGGAAACTAGCCGACAAAAAGCCCTAAAGAAACAATTAGACTAATATAAATAATGTTACTCTGCCACAAAATCTATTAATCATAAAGTCTGGTGCCTTTACAATCTTGCTTTATAAATTTTGACTCTTCGTTAATGGAATCTTATGAGCAAGTTTGTTAATTTTATTTCACCTAGACTGATATCAAAATGTGTTTGCCCTCTCTCCTCTATATATGGAGGGTCTTTATTCTACAAGTAATGAGGAGAAGTTGACTTGAGAACTTTCTAGAATAATCCAAAGTAACTAAGCAAAAGTTACTAATATCTGTTCTTAGGTTCTCTGTCATCAGAGAAGCCCATTATCAACTACAATAGTTTCAGTAAGTGTAGCTAAGTTTGAGGTCATTGACTGTGTTTAGGCCAAAACAATAAGATTGTAATTTTGTCTGTTTGCGATGGTCACTGGGAAATTTCCTAAATACCTTGAACTCAATGTCCATTCAGTGCTTTGAGGCTAAAATGAAGAATAGTGCTTTGGCAAAGAGGAAGCATGGTAGAATGCAAAATACCGTATGATTACTATATCTTCTTTCACAGCCATCACTGTGAGGAACTCAGTAAATAATAAGTTCATAAGTGAAATCGAAGAAAAGACTTCCATGCATCTCTAAGTAGCTGAGAGAAAATACGTGTGACAAATTTCCAATTCAATAAATATCATTAGTGCTGACCACGTGCTAGGAGAGCTAAGAAGGAGCTCAGGCTGTCAAACAAGGAATTGAAACTTAAGCAATTATGGTTACTGCTACATTTACTCTAAGATCAAAACGTTAAACAGACACACACACAGAAGAAACTGTTCGTGGGGCAAGGAAGATGGCCGAAGGGTTCCACAGGGAAGACTTCCAAAAGGACTCGTTTCTTGAAGTGACGAGTCTTGAAAACTGACTGTAAGTTTTACGAATAAGAAAGCAATCAGAGCAACAGTTGGAGCAAAAAGAAGTGAAACCATGGAACTTTCTGGCGGCTTGTGGTCTTGTGCACCCAGAACATGGGCAAATGAGGCGGGGGGAGAGGATGGAGGGCAGCCAGAGCAGAAGGAAGTGACAAGAAATAAGGCTGGGGAAGTGGTTGAGGCAAGTTTGTGAAGGCGTACAATTCTTTGGTAAAATTAGACATTAATTAAGAGAGGATACTTCTTGATTCTCTAAAAGAGGATTCTGTACTCATTACACGAAACCCACAACGATATCTCTTACTTATAAAGACAAAAAAAGCTTCTGGGTTTATTGCAAATTTTTTTCTCTTCTCTTTCTCCCCCTCTTTCCTTTAAAATTATGAGCACCAAGGTCTCCTCAGTCAGCTTCAGAAATAAAAGCTTCTAATGGTCTACATCTGGGAAAAAAATATGCTGGTGTGGAAGAAGGGATCTAGAAGAGACAGATGCTTATAGAGAAGCAACATGGAGCTGGAAATCATGACTATCTAACATCCCTCGACCCCTCCAGTAGCCCAGTGACAGTGGGCCAGTTGCTTCCACGGTGAGCCCCCCGCCTCATGTCTAAAGGCATTATGTGAGATAATGCATAAGGAGTGGCTACATGTTGTAAGTAGGTATAGATATTATAAAATAATAATATTGTTATTCCTTGTCTTGTCCTCTCTAAGTAGGTCATATTTGAATGGGACTTTACTTGTTGGCCTCCCTTCTTCACAGGGACCAGAAGGAAGTTTATAAACGGTATTAAAATACTGAAATTGTTTCCCAAATTACTGATTGTTTCAAGGCATACTTTGTAAGTTAAAGGAAATAAAATTTTAAATGTGACCAAGAAAAGCATCCTTCAGATAGCTAATGAAATGTCCCACCATAACAGTGCTTGATCAATGGGTAAGACCCAGAAGATTCTTCCCTGATGCTACTGGGGGTGAGCTAGACAGAAGAGAAATGGGTATTTTATAGCGTATCAGGTTGACACTTTAACAGTCTAAACTTGATTTAAATCAAGAGACTTTTTTCTCTACTTTGAATTAACTTTTTCATATTCCATTTTATTTCCTTCCAAAGTAAGGAAAAGACTGACATACCTTCACACTCTAATTTATTTTGTTCTCATTAATACTTTTACTGGAAAGAAGATAGAGCGTTTTTTTAATTTGTTCTTTTCTGGGGCTCAGGTCCTCCTCCCCCAATTCCACATTTTTGCTGGTTTAAAACCACTCACGAGATGTGTAAAACATATTGATGTCCACATTTTGCAACTTTCGGAAATTGACATTTATAGGTAAATGGCTAATTCCATTCAAATTTGCCTGTGCAGATGGTTCTTTGAAATGTTTTATTTAATAGAAACCAATTATGATAAATTTATGTAAATTCAAAACTAAGACACGGCGAATAAACCAGCGTTGTTGACTGATAGGTTTTTTTTTTTTTTAAGTTGCCCTGGGGAACTAACTTGAAAAAATGAGTTGCTATCCTTGAATAAGAAAAATTGGGTTTTGATAAGTACCCTGATAAATTAAGCCATTTCCAGTCTGAATGGCTTTTATGTTTATCATCTGTCAATGGTTGTTAATACTGTTGGATAATGATAATTAAATGAATGCCGACGCTACAAGATTTAAAGTCTATGTTTCAACAGAGCTTCTGGAGTAAATATTCCATGTCGACTTTATCAGAATTTCTGATGTAGACAGAAGCCTTTCATCCAGAATTTAACGGCCATTTGTTTGGTCATCAGCCTAAGCAATAGTTCAAACAATTCTGCAAAAACAGTACAATTAAGCCACGCAAATTGCTTTTATTTTTAGAGAGTAAATGAAGAAAAGGTGCCTCCGATTCCTTGTGGTTATTAGACATACCCATTAAAACCACTGGCACCAAAATCACTCAAATAACCAGTAACACACCCAGCAACATATGACTCAAGACGTTAATACATCCACTCAAATGCTGTAAAGAAACTTTTTAGAAAAACAGAACCACCGGAGCTAAAATTAAACTACTCCCACCAGGCCAATGAGCAGCACAATCTAAATGATCAATACACACTTCCCTGAAAACATTTTAAAGTAGATCAAATCACAGTAAATAGCGTCCCCAAGATAAAGCAAGAGAAATAAATCAAAACATGGTTTGGTTTGAAAGGGGGGAAAAAAAAGGGGGGGCACCTGGGTGGCTCATTTCGTTGGGCGTCCAAATTCGGCTCAGGTCAAGGTCTCACTGCTCTTGAGTTCAAGCCCTGCGTTGGGCTCTGTGTTGACAGCTCAGAGCCTGGAGCCTGCTTCAGATTCTGTCTCCCTCTCTCTCTGCACCCTCCCCCACTCATGCTCTGTCTCTGTCTCTCTCTGTCTCAAAAATGAACAAACATAAAAAAATAAAAATAAAGTAAAAGGGAAAAAAAGAATCCTGGTTTTGGGGGCACTAACTGTGGATAACTAGAGAAGAAGCCACCCCACAGAACTGAGGGGTCCAACTCTGGACAGCCACATGGGGTGGCTACAGTTTGGCTGGGCAGTTAAACGGTGACATGGTTCACAGAGGGCTCGGGTGACAGGTGCTCAGATCTCAGTCCCCTGAAGGCAAAACCCACAACCCACAGAAACAGAGCCGCCCAACCAGGAAAAACATCATAAGCACTTAGAAATGACAAAAAGACATTAAGAAATTTTACCTTGTTGAAAAACTGTCCTCAGTGGTACTGGCGTGTGACCAGAAACCCCCTTCTTTCTGATCTGCAGAACAACTTTGCCAAACCCGGGTACGCGGTCACAAGGCAGGAAGTGACTAGAGTGACAAATCATCAGGCAGGAAAGAAATAGATTTTGTCTTTATAAGGACATTTTACCTAACTTTTTTTTTTTTTCTCGTGTCTCCTCCCCCACAAGAATCACCTGACAGAACAGGTCACACTGAAATTCAGAAACGTCTTACCACTTCCTTTTTATAAGCATTTTTCTCTTCCCTTCCCTTTCTTTCTTCTCTGTCTCCTAAGCTCTGGGCTACTTAAACCTGTCTGATTTCAGATAACAAGGCGAGGTCAGCCTGCTACCTTTACTACTTGCTCTGACCCCACTTGCAAATGCAAAGCCCAGGTGCCTGGCTACTTAGAGCAAAGACAAACAAATGATGAGTTTTTAGTGAAGTAGCCAAGGGAGAAGGTGGAAATCCACCTGAAACAAACTAAAAGGGATTTCTTTGGGAAAGCTCCGCCCCAGCCGAAACCTAACCTCTCTCAAGTGTCCCTGAACACCGATCTTATTGGAGCAAACAAAACAAAATGGTCTCTTTAAGGGGAAGGGCCTGAAAAGAATGGCCACTATATTATTTACTCACTTTTATTTATAGAACATCTATGTGCTAGGGATCTCTTTAACCCAATTAAAGATTTCAATTATTTAGACGTTTCCTATAAAGAGCACAGTGGATGACCCAGGCAGCTGCTGTAGTTAAATAGGTAGCTGAATTCCTTCTTACTGACCAGATTTATTTTTTGAATGCACGGTTTATAATGTTAGCAAGTAATTTAAAAAAAAAAAAAAAAGGCTCTATTCTATGTGCAAACCCTGGATGCTTGTCTTGAGGGCAAATTCCCATCGTCAAAAGCAAGTGCTCGAGTGCTCATGGCCTCACAGAGGCTGTGAAGGTTGTGTAGTGCCCCGAGTAATGTTAACTAAGTATAATCTCCACATTTCCCCCAAACTGTGTATGGCTCCAGCGGTCAGCTACTGAGGAATGAAGATATACGGCGGTGCTTTAGTCTGACAGTGAGTTGACCACGCTTGATCATTCTACATGCTTCTGTAGTTGCTAGGAGCCTGGAATCCCCCCAGTGGGCACTCCGGTCGGGGAGCTGCTCTTATGCACCTTTTGCTTCTTTGAGGTCTCCTCTAGAAAGTCCCTGCTTCCAACCTCAAATGTGAAACCAAGCTGTTTCTAGTTCATCTACTTCATTGGCCAGTGATGGGGCAACTTCTTGGTCAGAACCACACAGAGGCCATCTTGAAGAAGAGCGTGGGCAGAGTAATGGAAAGAGATGGTGGAGATTCGGTTCATTTGAGAAGTGGTTAACCTCCAGAGAACTACCAGCCCTCCAGTGACTTCCAAGAAAGACTGGGAGGGCGAATCAGACCCTGTTTGCTCCGTTCCATCATTACTCCCAAGTAAGAGATTGCAGAGGGATTTCAAGAAGCAACTAAATTCCTCTGGGACACCCAAGGAAACACCTACGCACCACTGTGACAGTACCCGTCACGCTACAAAGCAGCTGGCGGTTCCTACTCTGGTGGGAATAATCACCATTCTGAGCCCCGCAGCAGGATTCTCTAGATAGTGTCCTGATGGTTTAAGGATGAAAAACATGTGAAACGTGGAACCCTCTAATCTGGCTCTACGTCCCAGGTTGGTCTGACGAATGGAATAAAAACACCCCCGCAGGAACATGTCAGAAAGGGAAGGAGAGACTCCTTTCGTTTACCTGGGAGGAGGAAAGGGACAGCATCCTGTGTCTACTGGTGCCTGGTCATGGGAGACCTGAGGAATCTGTAAGGAAGAGCCATCTGTTAGGAGAAGGGGAGAAAGGGCTGTGAAACACCGAGGCAGGTGTAGATGTGGGGCAGGGCGGACGCGTGAGGACGGTGAGACACATACGGTTATGACTGGCAGTCAGAAGGATTTAGGGTTCCAGACAGCATCTAGATTCTAGAAGATGAAAGCCATTGAACCGTGCCGCTTAACCAGCGGGGCGAGGGAGGCGTCTTCTCTAGCAGGCGCTCAACTTGGGCTCCACCTTGGCCACCCACCAGCACCTCACCCACATCCTGGACTACTCCCTCCAGAGTAATCTCTTTATCTGCCTCCCAGGGGCGTGTCTACTCAGATACAGGCAGTTGTTTAGACGCGACATCCAGGCTTCTTCAGAGGGCAGGATTTTATCACTGTCGGTGTTGAGAATTGCTGGGGCATCATGGCCAACATGCATAAAATGGGACTTTCCGTTTTATTATTATTTTTCTGTTCTCTACAGACCACGCGCTTCGGGTGGCCCACCCCCAGAGAGGACCCGTCCCACCCGCCACCCTCCACAATGCCACGTCTGCCACTTCTTGGCTGGCCCATCCTTTGCCTTCTCTCTACCCCTACTGCCCTCCCCTACTCCTCCCCACCCACCCCCCCTCTCCAGCCCTGGGCTGCTCAGAAACCTGCAGCCTCAGTCTCTAAATTCCACATCAGCCGCTATTCTCCTGCCATTGTGTGCTGCTGAAGTCACAGAAACACAGACTTAGAAGGCTATGCATTCAAGCTGCCTGCCTTCAAATTCCTTCTCAGAAATACTTTTGCTCGGTTGCATTAGCTTCCTGAGAGCAGGCAGTTCCCAACCTGGGGTCCCTGGACCTCGAAAATTATTATGCATAATTTTGTGTGTATCTTCTTTTTTTTCCTGGGTTCATCGTATTCTTTACTGTAATATTAAAGAGATCACGGGAGGTGCCTGGGTGGCTCAGTCAGTTGAGCGTCTGACTTCGGCTCACGTCATGATCTGGTGATTCG
This sequence comes from Leopardus geoffroyi, assembly GCF_018350155.1. Taxonomy (NCBI): domain Eukaryota; kingdom Metazoa; phylum Chordata; class Mammalia; order Carnivora; family Felidae; genus Leopardus; species Leopardus geoffroyi. The sequence continues at coordinate 24,827,874 of NC_059326.1, read as the reverse complement.
TGAGTTCAAGCCCCACATCGGGCTCTCTGCTGTGGGTGTGGAGCCTGCTTCAGATCCTCTGTCCCCCTCTCTCTCTGCTCCTCCCCGGCTCGTGCGCTCTTTCAAAAATGAACATTAGAAAAAAAAAAACAACCAGATCACAGACCCCAAAAGTTAGGCATTTATTCCAAACTCCTCTTGCCTCGATCTCCCACTCCAGACTCTAGCATCCTCTCCCACCCCTTATTTACTGAGATGATTCAAGTCATCCAGCCTGAGCTTCCTCATCTAGCCTCCTCTGCTCTTACAAGACCCACTTTTTCCTTCTCTTTCCATCTTTAAAGGAACAGGTGTCCTTCCATCTTCTCAAGGTCCATACTTCCTCATTTTAGTCTTAACCTTCTATATCTTCTGCTGACTTAAATACCTTGCTCCATCAATGACTGCACACTTTTCTGGCATCTTTAATCTCTTGTGCTCCCTTCACTTGCTTTCACACACTGTGGGGCCGGTACAAAGGGAAGAAGACGGTTGCATCACTCCATGGCCATGTTTGATGGGTAGGGAATGAAAGGAAATAAGATGGGCACAATCCCTGCCTTCCCAGAATGCCCACTGTAGTTAAGGACGCAGACAAGTGAAAAGGCGAGTGGTACCCAGAACCATGAGATGAAAAGCAAAATGCCTGTGGGAACACACAGCACTAATCCAGACTTGGGGTCTGGGAGGTGTGCAGAGGGAGCAGAGAGCATGGTTAAGAGTAAAGATGCTGGGCTACTTGTCTGTTGTCAACCCCCAGCTCTACAGTTGTACTAGTCATGTGACCTGGGGCAGATGACTTCATTTCACTGGCCTCGGTTTCCTCATCTAGAAAATGGGCAGAAGAATAGTGTGAGGGTTGGGTTACATGGAGAGAGATAGAGAACACATTAGAGTGCCTGGCACATGGTAAGTGGCATGTAAGTATTAACTAGTCTTTTAATATCTGTACCAGTCTCCGGACTAGACTCTGCACATACATTATTTCATTTATTCCTCACAATAGCCCTATGAATTGGGAATTATTTTGTGTTTTTTTTTTCCTTCAAAAAACCCTTTTTTACTATAGTTTTCTTTTTAAAAAAATTTTTTTTAACATTTATTCATTTTGAGAGACAGAGCATGAGTGGGGGAGGGGCCGAGAGAGAGGGAGACACAGAATCCGAGGCAGGCTCCAGGCTCCGAGCTGTCTGTCCGCACAGAGCCCAATGCGGGGCTTGAACCCACAAACTATGCAATCATGACCCGAGCCAAAGTCAGCCGCTTAACCGACTGAGCCACCCAGGCGCCCCTAGTATAGTTTTCAATTCTTCATGACTTCCATGGAATTCTGCACTGCCATCTTTCCTTAACCGACTGAGCCACCCAGGCGCCCCTAGTATAGTTTTCAATTCTTCATGACTTCCATGGAATTCTGCACTGCCATCTTTCCTGTGAGACCTTTCAGGACTTCCCCCTAAAGCAGGTAGACTATGCTTCCCTCCTAGGCAGGCTTATTTCATTGCCTTGCTTGGAACGGAGCAGTGGAAAGTTAACAGACAAGACACAAGCAGAGGTCTTGAATACACATCCATGATCTGACATGGTCTCCTTCATGCCTGACATTTACCACGAAGGAAACACACCCTTGTTTCAGGGGAGTGACGAGATGCTTGGGACCAACCTGAATCCAACCCACAACACGGGCCAAATCTAGCTGACCCACATTCTGACGCAGAGCCACCCCGGCTGACCCAAAAACCTAGGTGTGTTGTAAACAGGTGAGATTCGGGAGTCGTTCGCTAAGTAGGGTTGTCACGGAGACACGTGACTAGCAGTGCCCCCCCACCCCAACCCCCAAGCAACTATTCACAACTCTGCTGCTACCAGAATTTCCAATCATCCTTGCTCTGGTCTGTTTTCTACAGAGTTAACACCTTCTAGCATGCAATATGTTAACATTAAGTTTACTGTCTCCTCCCAAACCCACGCTCAGCTTTGGGCAGATGTTTATTGGATTTTTTCTCAGCCATATGCCTGGCTCGTGGAGCAGTACCACCGCTCAGTTAGGAAATGGGATGTATGGGTAAAAGCTTATTGTTGCTTTGCTTGATAGCAAAAATATAAAGGAAGCAGCAGAGGGAATGTATAAATTGGGGTTCCATGTAATATGTGGCAGTTATAATGAGTGGACTAGAACTAGATCGCCTAAGCAAGAATAAATCTTAAGAATATAAACTTGGAAGAAAAGCAAACGTTGCGGAATACTGCTAATATTCATACGCATTCTACCCAACTGTTATAGTGTGATTTGTGGATGTGTGTGTGTTTATAATAAAAACATGTCTAAGCAATGGTAAATGCCAATTTAGGAACACAGTTACCTCCGGCAAGTTAGGGAGGCAGTGGGATCAAGGAGGGTGGACAGGAGAATTCAACTATGTCTGTAGCAAAATGTTCAGATGTGGCAAAAAAAAAAAAAAAAAAAAAAAAACGTATTGGATACATGAGTGTTGGCTCTAATATTCTCTTTTGTAATGTTTTAAATATTCTTCACTTAAGTTTTAAAAATTTTAATTTCATGATTCATAATATATTCACACAGCTTAAAATTTAAAAAGATGCACTAAGATATACGGTAAAAATCTTGTCTTCCTTCTCTGGCCCCTGGTAACTCATTTCCTCTTCAATTTTTAAATAATGGCTGCGTTGAGCTATGGCTGAAATTAAAATTCACCTTCTAAAATTGAAATTCAGTGGTTTTTGGTATACTAACAGAGCGGAGCAACCATCACCCTAGATTATTCTAGAACATTCTCATTACCCCCAAAAGGAACCCGACACGTACCTATCAGCAGTTACTCCCCATTTACCCCCGCCGCTCGAACCCTCAACCACTAATTTACTTTTTGTCTCTGTAGGTTCGCTTCTGGACATTTCACATAAATGGAATTATAGGCTACCTGGTCTTTAATGAATAGTTTCTTTGACTTTGCAGCACGTGTTCAAGGCTCATCTGTTGTAAGATGTATCATGTATCGGCACTTCATTCCTTTTTAAAAAATGTTTACTTGTTTGTTTATATTGAGAGACTGAGAGAGAGAGAAACTCACAAATCATAAGATCGTGACCTGAACTGAAATACAGTCAGATGCTTAACCTACTGAGCCACCCAGGTGCCCCAGTACCTTACTCCTTTCTATAGATGAATAATATCCCAGTGTACAGATATACCATATTTTATTTATCCATTCATTGGTTGATAGACATTTGAGTTGTTTCCACTTTTTGGATACATGAACAATGTGGCTATGAACATTTATGTGCATGTTTTTGTTTACGGACATATGTTTGCCTTAATATTTTCATCAGTATAGTTGACCCTTGAACACCGTTGGGGTTAGGAACACTGCCCACCCCCCCCCCCCAAGGCTGAAAATCCATGTGTAACTTTTGATTCCCCCAAAACTTAATTACTAACAGCCTACTCTTGACCAATAACTAATGACTAATAGCATAAACTGCTAGTTAACACACATTTTGTATATGTATCGTATACTATATTCTTACAATAAAGTAAGCTAGAGAAAAGAAAATGTTACTATGGAAATCACGAGGAAGGGGAAAGACATCTACAGTATAGTACTGTATTTTAAAAAATCCACGTACAAGTAGAGCCATGCAGTTCAAACCTGTGTTGCCCAAAGGTCAACCACATACGGTTTTAGAAGTCACTGGGGCACCTGGGTGGCTCAGGTGGTTAAGTGTCCAACTTCGCTCAGGTCATGATCTCAAGTTCATGAGTTCTAGTCCCACGCTGGGCTCTGTGCTGACAGCTCGGAGCCCGGAGCCTGCTTCAAATTGTGTGTCTCACTCTCTCTCTCTCTCTGCCCCTCACCCGCTCACTCTCTCTCTCTCAAAAATAAAGACATTTTTTAAAAATTTTAAAAAAAGAAATCAAACATTACCCTTGGGCTTATGAAGAAACACCAGTCTCCTGACACACTCCTTCTTTACCTCCAGTTTCCATTCCCCAGAAACAATGATTTTCAACAGTCTATTTCTTCTGCTACTCCTTATTTCTTTTAAATTTTGTTTTTTTTTAATTTATCTTAAGTTTACTTATTTTGAGAGAGAGAGAGAGAGAGAGAGGGGAGAGAGCAAATCCCAAGCAGGCTCCACAGTGTCCGCGCAGAGCCCAATGCAGGGCTCGAACTTGCTACTCCCTATTTCTAAGATGCTATGTTCATGCTGGGTCTGGATGTCCACGTTCAGTGTTTGGGTTTTTTTGTTTGTGTTACATCTTACATGGGAGACGGAGATTTGACCCTCTCACTTCCCCCAGTGTGTAGACACGAGCTCCCCCACCATCCTCTAACACAGGCAGAACACCTCTTAGTGAAATCAACATTCCGTGTTGACAATGACTGCATAAATATTCACAGCTCAGTTATGTCGGGCACAATGTTTACATCTCCCTTTTGTTTCCACCCTTCTTCCGAGGGTCCTTTGTCCTCCTCTCTGGTCCTCCTGCCCAGCTGCCATCCAGAAGCTTCCCTCTGCCATCATCCCGGGATTCCCCTTCTTCCCCCTCTGGGTTGAAGCTCCTATTTCTCTGCACCTTCCATTTCTCCATCTCCTTCCTTGTTTTGCTGAGCACATCCTCTAGTAGATTCCTGAGAAAGATGGCATAGGACATAAATTTCTCGAGACTCTCTTTAAAATTTTTTTTAACGTTTATTTATTTTTGACAGAGAGAGAGAGAGAGAGAGAGAGAGAGAGAGAGCTTGAGCAGAGGAGGGGCAGAGAGAGAGGGAGACCCAGAATTCGAAGCAGGCTCCAGGCTCTGAGCTGTCAGCACAGAGCCCCACGCGGGGCTCGAACTCACAGACCGCGAGATCATGACCTGAGCTGAAGTGGGTCTCTCAACCAACTGAGCCACCCAGACACCCCTCTCGAGATGTTTTATAGCTGGAAATATGTATAGTCTAGTCTCATTCTTGGAAGTCCACACTGGAAATCATTTTTTGTCAAAATTCTGGAGGGATTGTTTCAGTGTCTGATACCATCCTGACGTATGATCCCTTACGTGTCATTTTTTTTCTTCCTGGAAATACTTAGGATTTTTATTTTGTGCCTGGCATTCTGAAATTTTATGATATGCCTTAGACTGGATATGTTTTCATCCACTGTGTGCTAGCGATTCTGTGATCACTTAATCTGGAAAATTCAAATATTTCAGTTCTGGAGAGTTCTCGCTCTCTCTTTCTCTCTCATTTCCTCTGTTTTCTGTGTTTTCTTTCATTGGGATTGGATTTGATTGTTGGGCTACCTGGCTTGACCTTCTAATTTTATTTTTCCTTCTATTTTCTGTATCTTGGCTTGCTTGCTTGGTTAGTTAGTTAGTTAGGAGAGAGAGAGTGCGAGCAGGGGAGGGACAGAGAGAGGAGGAGACACAGAATCCGAAGCAGGCTCCAGGCTCTGAGCATCGGCACAGAGCCTGGTGCAGGGCTTGAACTCATGAACAGGGAGATCATGACCCGAGCCAAAGTTGGACGCTTAATCGACTGAGCCACCCAGGCTCCCCTGTCTCTTGGCCTATTTCTACTGTCACGGAAGTATGTCAACTTTTTCTTCAAGATTTCCATGGAACATTTCCTTTCCTTCTTCTTTTTAATAGCCAAAGCCTCCTTCTTTTTCTCTGAATACTCCTTTTTAACATATAATAGCAATGTGGGGGGGGGGGTGGTCAGGACAGAGTGAGGACGGTCTTACTGCTCCTCGTATAACCTGTCTACCAATCCTTGTGTTTTCCAGCTCCGTCTGGCACAACAACCTTCAAAAGTATGTGGTGCCTCAGAGTTTTGAGCTTTGCTGAGTCCATGGTGGGAGTTGAGTTGTTTCTTCTTGGTGTCTCTCATTCCAGGCTTGGGGGCCAGCTGCTGTGTGTGCTTAAGCACTTTCTGCAATCTATCTATTCTATGGCCTCCAACATTCTGCTCACATCTCTTATCGACTTCTACCTCATTTGATATTGGGCTCTCCTACTAGGCTGGAAAGCCCATGACACCAAGGGCTGTGCATGTTTTGTTAGCTTCTAAACACTCTATCTGGCATTTCAACAACATTTGTTGAATAAAATGAACGCAGAGGACTCTGCTGACTGGACGAAGGAGATAGAAAGGAAAGGCAGAAATGTACTTTGGCCGCAAAGGAATGTCATGGGGGAGCTAAGTACTCCTGCTGTGATGAGTGCAAAGGTGTAGCTTCGGAAGGGGGGTGGGGTGCCAAGAAAGAGAAAAGGCTGCGGAATCCAGCAGAGACCAGATGGTGGTGGGTCTTTCAAGATGTGTTAGGGAGTTTGGTCTTCACTCTGAAAAGAATGGGGAACTATTTTAAAGTCTGTACTAGTTTCCTAGGGCAGCTGTAACAAAGTACCACCAATCGGGTGGTTTACCCATGGCTCTTCCAGTTTCTGGTGGTCTGTTGACAATTCTTTCTGATAGAGGCATCCCCCAGATCTCCGTCGCAGCACATTTTCCCTTTTTATAAGGAGACGGCCATCCCGGATTAAAACCTACCCTTCTGACCTCATCTTGATGTCATCTTCTACAAATACCCCATATCCAAATAAGGTCACATTCATAGGCACTTGGGGTTAGGACTTCAATATCTTTAGGGGAGGACACAATTCTTAACAGTGTCTTAACAGGAAGTGACACCTTATACCCTTACTACTGTCTCTTAGAAAAACCTCCCCACCTCCAACGAGAAAGAGTGGGCGTGGAGAGGATCAGACCATTCCAGATCAGACCATTCCAGAGACCTGTGGCTGCAGGTGGGTGGAAGGCGAGGGCACGCAGTGGTGGGACAAAGACAGGTGGGCAGATGCAAGGGACGCTTGGTGGCTTGGTAAACGGAAAGGACAAGAAGGAACTGATTGAATACAGAGGAAGAAAGAGACTGAACAGACGAAAAAAAGCAGTCAAGGATGACCCCATCTCTTAACTCCCACACTGTCTTTACTGGGCTGCTCATCTCACCCCTCTCCTAAAACCGATCTAAAGGACTTTACGTAGCGTTAAGTCTTGTCTTTAAGTGACATTTGATGCGTTAAGCATCTTCTCCGCAAACGATTATTTACACATAATTGCAAAACGAGCAATTCTATTTTGAAATCCCGCTGTCATTGCAAATATCTAAAGCTCAACTCCTTCTTCCTCTGACAAAGAAGCTCCCGGGCACCCCGTCCTTAGTTCAGCCAGGAGTGCATCACTGACCCAGGGCGGTCCAGAGTACTTTTTGACTCCTCCTTTTTCCTGTGGCCAAAGTGGCATTTATTTTTCCCTGAGAGTCTTTCCCAGTTTTGTGCTTTCTATGCCTCTTCTACCATATACCCTTACTACCATAGCCCTGGGCTTCGGGTCAACTTCCCGATTCACTACTTCCTACCTCACCGACCCTTAATACATCCTGCACATCACCACCATACTCCTCTTCATCAAGCTACACCTCCCTCCCCTCATTCTCCTGCTCATTAATCATCGGAGATCACCCACCGCTTGCAGGATAATGTCTAAATGCTGCCTCGAGCTATCTTTCAGGCCTCGTACTGACGGCATAAGCCCTCTGGTGCTCTTGAGCAGGTCTGTTAGCCATCTGACAAAACTGGAACGTTTCTCATACGCCTATCAGGTTCCTGCGCGCTCTCCCTGCCTCTCTTTCACTCCCCATTTCTATAAATCTGAATCATTCTCCCGGTCCCAAGAACAAGACTGGCTACATCATTTGTGGGCCCCGGTACAAAACGAAAACGTGGGGCTCTATGTTCAAAAATGATCAAGGATGCTTAGACGCGGACGACAGAACATTAAGCCAAGGGTGGAGCCCTTCTGAGCAGAGGGCCCTGTGTGACACGCGTCACAGGTCCACAAAGCAGTCCCTGCTCTTTGACCACCAATTTACCTTTTGTTCTCTTCCTAGCACCTACAGTACTTGTCTGTAAGTCATCCTTGACATTTCCTGCACGCGACCTTTCTTGGTCCATTAAGCTCCGCGTCTGTATTGTCCATTGATCTCCGTGTCCATCTGCATGTCCGTATGTGTTTGTAACATCTTGATTCATTCATCAAGCTCTTAGGAGGAACATCCTCCGTGCCAGGCCCTTAGAAGACAACACCAGGAGACTCATCTCACACGCTCAAGGATTTCACAACGTGGAAGGTTACTAAATATCCCAACAATTATAACGCCCTTTGATCAACACGGTGAGAGACAGATGCCCAAGGTACCAGTGACATGGGGGTGGCGCGGCGGGCAGGAAGGCATTTTAGAAGATGTGGAGCTGGGCCCCCAAGAGTCTATGGAAGCTGGCCAGGCGAAGCAGGAGAAAGAGAGCGATGAAGGGCATTTCAGAGGGACCGGCACATACATACAGTGTGGGACTGTTACGTGCCTCACCCGGCCGAAACGTCAGCTTCTGGAGTACAGGAATTGCACCCTCACCTAGCACCTAATCCAATTCATTGCTCATAGTACAAATGCAATAAATATTGGATGAGCTGAGAAGGCAAACTGATTCCATAAACAATGTGGGACTGAAAAGTTAAACTAAAGAACAAAAGGATACATTTTCCACACATATCTAAAATTTACAAAGCATGAGAGGTCTTCCGGAGAATTTATATCTATGCAGCTGCCATATAAAGACTGATTTTACATCTGGTTAGTGCTAATTTTACTACCCCTTTCTGATAACAGTACAACAAAAGCTAATTATAGCTATTATTGCCAGGTAGAGTATAAACGGAAGAGGGCTGTTCACAGCTGTGAATTTTATTTTCATAAAATGTCAAGTGCAAGAAAATGTTAGCCCTGCAATATTTTTAAGTATTAAAAAGTTAAATCTAGCAAACGATGCAGGCTCTGACCATTTCCAAGGTAGAGAATTTGCGTAACTTGAGTGTATAACAACTCCATAGATACTCACTGGCATTTTACAACCCATCTGCACTAACAGAGCCATTAAAACAGATGCGGGCCGAAGTGAATGTAGGCCACTTACCTTCGGCTTCCCATGCTGGAAATACAGTATTTCCTCAACTTTTGTGAACACATGTGCTGCTGTTGCTGAGACAATTATTTGATATCCTTCCAACCACCAAGAATACAAATACATGGACCGAGATTTTAAAATAAGCACATAGAAAACAATACAAGAAAAAGGGTGTGTGCATCAAGTCTTAAGATGCAAAGTCATGAGCCTTTTAACAATGCAAAGCTCAAAATAAAAATGAAAAAGCTACAAGAAAAATATTTGGGGAACATGGTGTGCAGGAAAAGCAAAAGACCTGAAATTAGAAATCTTAGAGATAACTCCCGATTCCAGCATACGCACCAGATCTTGGGTAAGGAGTTTCCCCTTTACTCAGCTGAACTTATAGGTAAATTGGAGACACTCCCACCTATGTCACAGGGTTACTCTGAAGAATAAAGGAGATTATTCCTAACACAGCTAACACAGTGGTCCTAGCTAGTGCCAAATTTTAGCTGAATCTGAGTTGGTAACTTGTGGTCTACATAAAATACTTAAACATTTCATTACGCCAAGTCCGATTCATTCATTCATTCCATCTTTTCTTTAAAATTCAACTGGAATTTATTGTGCATTTACTAGTGCCCTGTGCTGAGGGCCTTAACACATCACCTTTAAGACTTCCAGCAACTCCATGATGTAAGTGGCATCTATTTCCATCCGAAGGTAAGGACACTGAGGCCCAGATGAAAAGTTGTTGTTTTTACTGTGTATCTGCAGCAGCAAAATGAAAATATTTCTGGTCAAGTTCTCCATTCCTTAAATAGGAATATGAATCAGCTGCTAATTCTTTGCAGAGTCGGCCAAAACATAGTCAGTGCAGCTTCAGTCGGTTCATATGACACAGCTTCCTTATTTCAATCACTCCTTTATTAAACAAGCATTTACTTCATGGGTCTCATGAAGAATTTATTGTGTAGAAGACACAAAAAAAACAAAGGTACAGAGAATCAGAGGAAACATACGTAGTAGAGAGGAAAACAATGAAATAGATTAGTCTGGTGGCAGAGAAATGGAATGGAGTGGGCAGTGACTGGAAGTAAGGAAAAGGGTAGGAGGCCATGGCCACTAGGTATTAGGTACCTAAGTACTAGGTACCTGGGTACTAGGTACTACCTCATACTAACGTATGAGGCAGGAACTGTCAGCCTGGGATCGTGGCAGTGAGCGACAGAAGCAAGAGACACACAGACTATCTCTGAGACTACGTGTAGAGGATAAATGAGATGAATGAGTCAAGGATGAATGAGGTCAATCAGCTAAGGAACTGAGGGGAGAGTGATAATGTCCTGGATAGATATGTGACATTTCAGGGGGGCCAAGAAGGAAATCCATTGGATCACACTGACATTAAGGCAACACTGAAAATGCTCAGGAGAGGCCACTGGTGCAAAACGGAAGCCACGTCACTGAGGCTGGGGGGCTAGGTCAAGGCAGAAGACACAGATTTGCGCCTCATCAGCATGGAGGTCATCAAAACCATGCAACAAGGTGAGCTCTCTAGGAGGAAGCACGTAGGAGCAAATCAGCAGAAGTTCAAGGACTGACATTTAACATCAAGAGCGGGAGAGAGAAGAAAGGCCAAATTTTGATCAATTTTTGGCATGTAATGGAATATACTAATATTATATTAGATTTCAGATTATTTTAGATTGTATTAGACAATAAAGGACATTTTATTTTTGTTTTTCTGTCCCAATAAAGGTTAAGTGTCAACAAAGGAAGAGGCATGTGCACTGCACTTTAAATTCTGTCCATTTTGAGAAGCTTCCTATTCAGGGAAAGGAAATGGCTCAAAATGAAGTCTCTTAGACCGAACAAGAAGATTAACAATCCATTTCCATTTCCAATAATGTGTAAGATCTGCTTCCATCGGCGAGACCCTGGAAGTGCCCAGAAAATCTCAAAACTTGTTTTTGCCTGCAGTGACCACAATGTCCAAGTTCATTCACCGTTTTCCTCAGTCAGCCTACTTTTGGCGGGACATTGAGTATACAGCGGTGGATTAGACAGACACATTCTCTGTTCCCATAGACTGCAGAGCCGAAATCCTGACAATTTGCATCCTTCCTTCTTGCTTCCAATCCAAAGTAAACAGGATTGGACCTCAGTGACATTTAATGAGTTCTACTTGCTTTTCCCATCGTCCTTTGGCTACGAACATTTTACAGATGACTGAGTGTTTGCTAACCAGTAGATGGAGGTCTTCTTTTCGATGGACTATTTTAGATGTGACTGTTATACGTGCCCGAGTGGTCACACATTTTAACCTCAGTAGTTGAGTGGCCCTCTCCAGCGGGCTCTGTCTGCTGTCTACACAGTGAAGGTTTTGGCCTTCAGAGGCCCCCTAGTCTTTTACAAACTCCAGCCAGAGGAATGAGAACATAGGAAGAAGGGGCCTCTGTCGTCTCATCTCCCTCCTCACTGTCCTTTCCTCTTTAAATCCGCAGAAATGAAGGGTAAATGGAAGACGAACAAAAAATATGTATTTTTTTTTTTTTAATTAAGAATTTTAAAAAAGCCCCTGAATAAATGAAGCATGAACTCTCCCAAACTGCTGGTGGGAGCAGATTTACTGGAGCTACTGAGTTTATAGACTTTTCATTTTGTTAAGTGTTCAGGACAGAAGACAAAGCTTCAGAATAAGTGGGCCAATTCGGCCAACCCTAGCAGGTGGCTCTGCTGGGCGCACAGGGTTGTCTTCATCTCTAAGTCATTTCCCTGCCTGTGGTATGAGTCACTGTCAAACACCCACAGGGACCATGCAGGTAGTTAAACTGGGTGACACGGGCTGAGTATAAGTGGCAGAAACTGACACGCACTGGAAAACGTACGTCTTGCCCAAAGGTAGTAGCACAAGGAATGCCAGTTGGATCGCACGGGAGAAACCAGAAGTCTAGATTTTTATGTGAGATCATCTAATTTTTAAAATATTGTCAAGGAGCTAAAAAAAAAAATTAAACGTCCTGTCACTAATTTGCAGTCTCTGGTCTACAGAGAGTTCGTTATGCTTGTAGAGAACATGGAAGGCATTTGCAGATTCACAAACATCATTAACCTTATCATGTGTAACCAGGGCAAAAGACTCAAGAACATTGAGATAACCTGACAGCAGAGGCACCCATTTATAATCAAAAGACTTAGTAATGGTGGTAACATAGTGACTACCACTGTACATATGGGGTGAGTGGTTTGACGGTTAAAAATGACACTGAAAGATGAGAACGAATCACGCAAAATGTTGACACGAGCTTGACCTGTTATCCTCATTGTTGTTATCCTCATCAGCTGGAATGAGGGGAAAATCTTCGGTGGTGTAAATACTGGGTGCCTGAGGTCAGTCCAAAGAAGGCTCGGCATCTGAGTAATTAACATACTGTGGCAAACTGCTTCTGAAAGTTGTTGCCGGGCACGGAACCATTCCATGGGTTCAAAGCCCATTTCACCAAAATTTGAGGCTCCAGTGCAACTTCATGCATCCACCCATTCATTCATTCAACAAATACTTACTGAGCACTTACTATGAGCCAGGTACGATCAGAGGCACTGGAGATACAGTCGTGCATGAATCACACAAAAGTTCCTGACCTGCTGGAGTCTACATTCTAACTGTCTACATACATAGAACAAAGTATGTGATATATTAGCAACAAATCTTAGGAAGAAAAAATCAGGGAAAGGGAATAGTTGTGTGTGTCCTTCTGGGGAGAGAATTTTGAGTTGAAACGTGAGGGAAATGGGTGCTGACAGCGAGAAGGAGAAGTGGAGTAAGCCCTGCAGATTCCGGAGGAAGAAGATTCCAGACAGAAGCAACAGGGGCAAAGGCCTTGAGGGAAAGGGGCATCTGCCGTTTGCAAGGCCCACGTGATGAGGCATAGATGGAGGGGTAGAGTAGCTGCAGATGAGATCAGAGGGGCCTGACTGCACAGGGTGTTGGCTTTCACAAGAAGTGGCATAAGAAGCCATCGTAGGGAAGGAAGTCTCCTGATGACTAAACCAAGGGAGAGAAAGCCGGGTACAGTAAGACCAGCGGGGGCTGCTGCAGTAATCCAGGAGAGACGGTGCTGGCTTGGACTAAGCCCTTAGCAGTGGAGATGGCAAGAAGTCATCAGATTCTGTGTATATTTTGCCAGTAGAGCTGAAACAAGTTCCTGACTGGCTCCGTGCAGCATATAAGAAAGTGAAGAGTCGAGGATGAATTCGAGGCCTTTAGCCTGAGCCATTGGGAAGATGACGTTTCCATTGATGTGGAAAGACTAGACGAGAGTTGGCTTGGGGCTGGAGAACAGCACAAGCTCAGTTTTAGACCAGTCGTATATGAGGGACCCAGTTAGGAGATCTGCTCAGGCAGTGGGCTGTAGGGTCCAGAGGCCCACACTGAAGTCACTGGCATATAGACGGTATTTCAAGCTCTGAGACTGGACGAGATCACCTAGAGAACAAATACAGATAAGGAAGAGAAGAGGTCCACGCTCTGAGCTTTGAGGCACTCCAACACAAAAGGTTGGAAAAATGAAGACGGACCAGCAAAGTATACTAAGAAGGAACACTCAGAGAGACAGGAAATGAATCAGGTGACCGTAATGAGCTGGAGGCCTGGTAAAGATAAATCTCAAGTTAGGGAGTGGGATCAGTCTCTGAAAGGCTGCTGTTACTTATACAAGATAAGGATAGAGGACTGACCACTGGGCACAGAAATATGGAGGCCATTAGTAATCACACAAGAAGAGTTTGGTGGAGAGGAGGGGCCAAAGTCCCATTGGAGTACTTTCCCAAAAGAATGGGAGAGAAGAAATTGGAGACAGAAACTATACACAAACTTCAAAAGCTTTACTGTAAAAGGAAGAAAAGAAAGGTTGTGGAAGCTGGCTCAAGGGGGAGGTGGGCCCAAGTGTCTTTTTTTAGGATGGGAGAAGTTAACAGTAAGTTTCTATGATTCTAGGGATTACCCATCAAAGAGAGGGGGAGGGGAATGATGCAAGAGACAGAGGGACGGTCTGCTGGAGCAAATTTCTTGAATAGGTAAGAAAGGATGAGCTCTAGTAAACAAGTGAAGGACTAGACTCCTTCCAGAGCCCATCCACAAAGACAGGAGAGAAAGCAGAATAGATAGTCCCAGGGGCCGGGCGGTGGGCCTGCACAAATTTTTCTGACTGCCTTTACTTCCACAATGAATGAGTTTGGGGAAGGAGCTATGGAAGGGTTGTACAGAAAGGAGAGGGTACAAAAGGGCTGACTAGGAGTTGGGAAGCAGATGCTTTAGGGGAATATTGGTAAGACGCCTGAGCAACATTCAAGGCTAGTGATGACACTTTAAAAATAGTTTTCTCTTAATGACTTAACGTTTCATTTTGAAATCATTCCAGAATTACAAAAAAGGTGCAAAAATAGTTCAAAGAATTCCCATATGCCCGTCACCCAACTTCCTTAAATGTTCCCATCTCATATAACCACAGTACAGCTGGCACTATCGGGACATTATCGTCGACCCGCCACTATTAACCAAAGTACAGACCTTTTTCAAATTTAGCATATTGTCATACTGTTCTTTTCCTGGAGTGGGACCCAATCCGTGATCCCATTTTCCATGCGGTTGTGGGGTCTCCTTAGTCTTCTGTAACCTGGGACACTTCTTCAGTCTGTCTGTCGTCACCTTGACACTTTGGAAAAAGCTAGTCATAGAATGCCACTCAGTTTGGGCTTGTCTGTTTCCTCACAATTTAAGTCAGGTATGTATTTTTGGCAGTAAATACCACATAAGTGACATGTCCTGTTTAGCGCATGATATCTCGGAGCCCCTGATGTCTGCCACGGTCCTCCACTGGAAAGTTTGTTTTTTTCTCTTTGTAGTTAATAATTAGGTGATCGCGAATTCACAACACAAGCATTCTGCATGGTTTTTCTCCCACCCTATTCATCTCCACCGGGGCAGGTACTGAGTAGGTAGAGAACTGATTTAATACTGTGGTTTATCAAGTGAGCACCTTAGCTAAGGTTTAACCTAAAACAGTTGCCGATATCATCAAATACAAAGGTTAACTGCTTCAAAAGATTTTCCATGTAGACCAAGATAATCAATTATAGAAGAGGAAGTTTGATGGATTTTATGATTTCAAAGAAGAAAAATAGCCCTGATTCTCAAGTTTTGTGACAGTGATTAATTTATACCCAGCTTTTGTGGAAAGACTTCCGGGTACTTCTGGAAAATACTACTTAAGTCAATTTTTGTCACTACCGACTTACATACATTTGCATTTGAAAGCAGCCTATTGAAATATAAGTTATTTGTAAGCAGAAAGAGGTTCTAGATTTTTATTCGTCCATCCAACAGATACTTATTGGGCCAATATCTGGTCCAAAACCTGAACAACTGGTGTGTGCTACAGGTGATAGGGAAAATCAAATATGTATCAAATAACTAACTACAATATTCTGAAAGACTCCATGAAAAGTCAGAGTTTTTAATATTCCAAAGCTCTGATAGTGTAGATGTGCCTAATTAAACATTTTTCTTACGATGGGATCTTGAACTACTCTGCGGTTTCAGCCATCTATATTCAAAGCCATGGAGGCCTGGGGTGAGGTGGAAAACGTAGAACACAAATCCCGAGATCTGGAATCTAAAGTCGCCTGAGTGTCAACTTGTGTGGCCAGCTCAAGCCAGTAGAGCAAAGTAGCTAAGAGCACGTGTTCCGGAGTTTACCAAGGCTTGGCTTCCGAACCCGGGTCCTGCGTGTATGGTCTTTGTGAGTTTGGATACGCTTCTTAATTCCTCTAAGCCTGTTTCTTCATCAAAACAAGAAAAGTAAAGTAAACAGCACTTACGTCCCAGCATAGTTACAAGGCATTCGTGAGAAGATGCGTGCACAAGCACCAGTCTTCATACTTAATTTCGATTATGGCTGCTCTTATTATTAGTCACCTTTTGTGCTTCATTTTACATCTTACTTTCTTTAAATGCTTATTTAGAGAGAGAGTGAGTGAGAGCAGGGGAGGAGCAGAAAGAGAGAGAGAATCCGAAGCAGGCTCCCCACTCTGTGTGGAGCACGACGCAGGGCTCGATCGCAACAACCGTGAGATCCCGACCTGCGCCAAAATCAAGAGTTGGATGCTTAACTGACTGAGCCACCCAGGTGCCTCTCACTGTACATTTTAACTGTAACTGTAAAATAAGGGCAGTCAGCTAGACTGGAACGTCCCTAGCATCTGGAAACAAACGTCTGGAAAAATTACCCGACTTCCGCAGTTGTCTTTAACGACTGCTATTACACAAGCAAGCATAAAACTTGGTATAAACTGTTAATGCAATTGGATCCTAGCTAATAGATCCAAAATTAGCTTAAAAATTAAATTCAAAACAATAACAACAAAATCGAATTACATCTGTTAATGAGGAGAGTGGTGACTTCCTGGAATTAAGTCACCCTCTGCCCTGTGAGTGGGTGCCGATCCCCATGGGCGCAGGGCACAGGTTATTCTGTGCTCACCGCCCACACCATCTACTGTGTTCTTCCGGGAGATCAATTCTCTACTTCGCTTGCTTTGAACTACTGCAGCCTTCAATGACATCATTTGGCCTTCACTTTGCACAAACTCATGACTTATTTGGATCTGGTTCTTTGCTCACTAGCCCTTGGAAATTAAAGGAGTAACTTGGCATCAATTCGAGATTCATTTCTTAATGCGGACCTCGTTTTGCCAAAGATTTGCCCAGCTCCAAATCTTTCAGTGACTCTCTACTGTTTCAAAATCCTGACGTCTAAGTCCCTCTCAGACGTACGTTGGCAGTCATCCCTAACCAGCTTCTTCCCTTGTCAAACTAGGACACCTGCTGCCATAGACTGAAATGTCTATTTCCCCTCAGATCTCATATGTACAAACCTAGCCCCCAGAGGGATGATATTGGGAGGTGGGGGCTTTGGAAGGTGATTGGGTCACGAGCGTGGAACCCTCATGAAAGAGATTAGTGCTCTTGTAAAAAAAAAAGGTCCCGGAGAGCTCCCTTGCCCCCATTTTCCTGGCTAGGGCGTGGGTTTTCTCGTTTCAGGGACAGGAAGCAGGGTATTTTGTTTCAGTTCTCTGCCTGCTGCTGACCAGAGAGCTCTTGCCTACACCCCACGTACGTGCTACCATCCAGTGCCTGGCCCCTAAAAGCCCATGTCCTAATCGGATACCTCGGTGGATCGTCACAGCTTCACCTCAAGCTTGGTTCACTGCCACTGACTTCTTTTTATTTCCAATGCCAGGATTTCCCTTTCTGTTCATCTCACCTACATATTTTATCTGACGTTTCTATGTATTTGGGTAGGAGGTCGTCCACCTCAGCACTGGCAGCCATGTAAACTGAAATTCCTAGCATCGATTTCTAACCAATTAAACAAACTACACATCCTCATAAAATAACTTTATGACTGTTCATAGAAAATATATAAATATATACACATATATACATGTGTAAATACATATGTACTTCATAACTTTATGTCTGCTCATATAAGTATAGATATATAAATGCATATGTACATGTATACATACGTATTTGTATATATACATATATTTTTTTTTTTAAGAAGAGCACAAGTTCCATTTTAGTATAAATTAGCAACAAAATCACTGTTAGATGCAAGTATAATAATAATGGTCATGGTGTGACATTTCCTTTATACGATTAGGTTCTGAATTGCCACTGAGAAAAATAATAGTTGACATTTAGTGAGCATTTTCAATACTCCAGGCACCATTTAAAGCACTTCAAGGATCTTCTCATTTAATTTTCACAGCTCTTTATGGGGCAGGTGCCATTACTGTCCCAATTTGACAGATGTAGATATTAAGGCTTAAAGGGTTGAGTAATTTGACCAAAGTCATACAACTAGGAAATGGTGGGACCAGCAATCGAACCACGTCTGTTTGGCTTTAGGGTCCCAATAGATCATCACATTACACCTCATCTTAAATGGCTGAGGTAGACAAACTGGGTAGAGAGTAGGTATCCATAATACACAGAGATCCCTTAAAAATCACTGGGGGTAAAGATAAACACCATGATGTAAAAATAGGCAAGAGACTAGGATAAGTCCTTTATAATAGATAATATTCAGTAATAAACAGAGGGAAAAGATGTGCAAGCTCATTAATAATCAAATACAAATTAAAATAAGATGCTATTTTCTACCTATAAGAATAATGAAGATTAAAAAAATGATGAATTCCCAGGACCAGTTAGCTCCCATGAAGGAAAATAAACACTTGCACACAGCTGGTGGGAATTAAATCAGGACTCCAGAAGACAAATAGGGAATATTTTGTCAAAAAGCTTTTAAATGTTTATGCCATATGGAAAAAAATTCTTCCATTTTTGAAAGAAACAATAAGGTTATAAAATAACAATGCAACTATTTTTAAATTAAAATACAGATATATATATATATATATACACACATATATGTTTATATGTATATACAATGCTTTTAATTATATATATTATAGCAAAATATTAACAATAACTATCTCTATATGAAAAGGATTACAGGGAATTTTTCTTTTTTTTGTTTATTTGTATAATTGATTTTCCTATAGTAAACACGTTGCTAGTTTCATCACCCCTAGATCAGTATTTCTTAACAATACCTGGGCAGGTTGAAAAAGCAAGGTTCTGAACCTGTAAAATCAAAGGCTGGACTGGGAAGAATGACGTGGGTCTATAAATCTGGTCCCATAGGATGTCGAAGATAAAATAAATGAAAAAATTGAGCCACCAAGTAATGCAATGTAATCTCTTTACTTAAATATTATATATTATAAATTGGTAAATATGAGATTGTATATATTGTTTATATATTATGCATTAATTGTATTATATAATAAATATAACGGTTTGGGGAGAAGACAGACAGAAGACATTTAGTTTCTGCACATTTCTATTATTTTTTCCCAACAAGCATTAATTACTTTGATATTAAAACACTCAATTAGTGGCTCCTGGGTGGCTGAGTCGATTAAGGTTATGATCTCAGGGTTTGTGAGACTGAACCCCACCAGGAGCCCTGTGCTGACAGCACAGAGTCTGCTTGGGATTCTCTCTCTCCATCTCTCACTTCCCCTCCTCCACACACCCCTCCCCTGCTCACACACACTCTCTCTCAAATAAACGTTAAAAAATAAATAACACAGGGGCGCCTGGGTGGCGCAGTCGGTTGAGCGTCCGACTTCAGCCAGGTCACGATCTCGCGGTCCGTGAGTTCGAGCCCCGCGTCAGGCTCTGGGCTGATGGCTCGGAGCCTGGAGCCTGTTTCCGATTCTGTGTCTCCCTCTCTCTCTGCCCCTCCCCCGTTCATGCTCTGTCTCTCTCTGTCCCAAAAATAAATAAACGTTGAAAAAAAAATTAAAAAAAAATAATAATAATAAAAAAAATAAAAAATAAATAACACAAAAATACAAATTCGAGGGAGGAGCTGATCAAAATTCATAAAATGCACACATTTTTGTTCATTAAGTTACAGAAATACCAAACTCAGTGTTAACATCCACCAAGCTTAACGGATATTATTTAATAGCAAACAAATTACCCCTAGTTACAAGTCTAGTACTTGAAAATCAAATAGACTTATAGACATTTTTACTCCAAGACTGGTCTATGTGGGAAATGTTAAGATATTCAATAATTACTTCGCTACACTTAATGGTTATTGATCAATAATTGCTCACGAATGGAAACTGGAAATAGAACCAGAGGGCATGAATATGTAAAGAGCCTTAAAGGTGAGGAAACAGGCTTCACAGAAGTTCACCACCTGAGACAACACAGTCCCTGAGTCCCACCAAGTTTAGCTGTAGAAACTTTTTAGGTTGAAAACACACACAGCAATCCCAACAACTCTCTTGGATCTTCCTTTGGAGACTTAGGCTAGAGCTGTCCTGAAGTGACTCAGTAATGATACAACTTAGGTAAACTTCACGGTCACACTCTCAGGAAACGTGCCCACTGTCTAACAACAAATGGCATACAACTGCCATAAAAGTCATTCACGGTCTCAGGAGACAGGAGCTTGAGCTTACCTCTCATCAGGGCTGTGTGCCCTCCCGGGTGCCAACTTCCTGTGCTTCACCCTGACCCCATCAGAAGTCTGTCCCTTGGACTTCAGAGAGGCGCTACGCGGTACCAGGAAGAAAGGTGCCCGTCAGATGGACGTGGTGACCTCGTGCTCTCCTGGGAGGGCCACAGCCCAGGTTGCCCAAAGCACTCCTGGGGAATGGGACCA
This sequence comes from Leopardus geoffroyi, assembly GCF_018350155.1. NCBI lineage: Eukaryota > Metazoa > Chordata > Mammalia > Carnivora > Felidae > Leopardus > Leopardus geoffroyi. The sequence goes on along the minus strand of NC_059326.1, from coordinate 24,807,522 downwards.
CTCTTCTCCCCATGCCCGTGGCCACCCTTCTCCTCCCTGCTGGTGGGCACTGTGGGCAGGAAGGGGTGGAGGACTCCCTCCCACCCTCTGCCTCTCGGTGGTGCTGACAGGCCTGGGTTCTCGGACACAGCAGATGCTCTCTGGCCTCTTGTCTGTGAGTCACCAGGGGCTCTCCCCGAGGCAGGTGGCTGAACCGTCACCGTGTTTCTCCAGCCGTGGGGCCGGAGCAGGCTGAACCTGGCCCCCGGTTCCCCTGGTGCCTGAGGCCCAGAGTAGCCTCGCTTCCCATTCCCAGCCACCCCCTTGGATCACCACTGCTGGCGGAGCATCTGGGGAGCCGGGGTGGGGGTGGGGAAGGTCTTGTTGGAAAGGGAAGCACACCCGTTCCCTCTTGGGGTCAGGCGCGTCCTTGTCCCATTGTGTGCTAGGTGGACTGACCTGGCGAGCCAGCCAGGTGTTACCCGCGCCAGGTTGCAAGCCGGGGAATGAGTGATGGTGGAGGGCTGAGCCAGCCCCCCGGTGCTTGGCCATCTGAGGGCTACCATTGTGCCCATACATGGGTGCCATGGTTCCCTTACCTGTTCTTACTAGAAAGGTGCTGATTTGTGCGGATGTTTTAAGAGGGCAGAGGTCATTTGGGGGAGGTCTAGAGGTCAAGCAGGAGAGAAGATCCTTGCTTCCATTTCAGCCAGAGCCCCTCCCTTCTGTGATTCCTGTATTCTCCAGCCAGCTCATGTCAATAACTCATACAGAAAATTCTGGCTTCTTAAAATCCACACCTCCACGACTAAGGGATGTTCTTGCAGCATTTGATGCTCTAATACCTCTCTACACCTTATGGAAAACATTTCTTTTTCAAAATGACTCTCTCCTCTTGAAAACAAGGATAAATAAGTGAGATGAATGTATTAATAAACACTCTGGGCCAGGTCTAGTTCTCAGGTGTGGGTCTGAAAAGCACGCTGCTCTAATTCATCACAGTTTATTTTACAGCAGATTAGCAAAACCGGCCCTTCCGGTTCCTAACTAATCTCTACTGAGCAAGAAACGGTGGCAAGGCAGATTTGTTATATTAATGGATCCACTTTCAGTCACCGTGGCCAATTGCTTCGGCTCCTCACGGACCCCATTAGTGCCACCTTCCTCTTACATTTACTGGGGACACACCAAGTGTCTCACAAGTATGCACTGAGAATAACCAGAGTGAGTGTGCAGGAGGAGATGCCTTTTCACTTCCCAAGTAGCATCACTTGGGTAAAGTGATACACCAAGTTACAAACCCACTGGAAGCAATCCTTTTTAATGCCATGAGTCTGGGTTTGGGAGATGGGGTGGGGCCGGGTGGGGGAGCAGGGAAGAAGGAATGCTCTGGTTTTCTTAGCTCCTGCTGAAAGGAGTGGTGACTACAGGCATCTCCTTATGGGTCTGCTTCTGGGTAGGTTGGTTAGTGAAGGGGTGTGTGGGGCTCCTGAGCACAAGGAAGGGACCTCACCAGCAGTGACATATAGGAGTTCCATGGCTCAGAGCAAGGGACCATCCAGTGAGAAGGGACCATCCAGTGAGAAGCAGGATGGCAAGGGACCATCCAATGAGAAGGGACCATCCAATGAGAAGGTACCATCCATTGAGAAGGTACCATCCAATGAGAAGGTACCATCCAGTGAGAAGCAGGATGGCAAGGGACCGTCCAATGAGAAGCAAGAGCACAAAGGCTCATCTTATTTGGTCGTCTGCACGCAAACCTCTTGTAGTTACGGAACCTTTTCTTTAAAGCAAATCGTAAGCAGAGCCATATTAATACGTCACACAGATGAAAGCGTAGGTGTTCTGCCTGTAAAGGTGTTCCATCCATCTTTACTCGTGGATGTAAGAGTAAAGAACTATAGTCTGTCTTCCCCATGACTCCTGATAGGAGCTGGACACCATATCTCCTTCCGTTGGAGGATATCACATCACCTGGAAGAACTGGCAGAAGAAATGAAAGCAATGTTCTCCATGCCACCGAGGCAGGTCACTACGTGGGACAGGGTGAGGAGACAAGCAGTGTCCTGGAACTTCCTCTTTTCAACCCGGATAAAGTCTCTGACATCAAAACATGAGGGTGGGGGACTGAGATTGTTGTAAATCCTATGGGACTGTCAAGAACACGCTAATCTCACTGTGCGATACAGAAACAGTCGGCCGCCCTTCTACTTGTCCAGCTGTCGTGTAAGAAATGCAAGTTCCTTGTCAACACAGACAGCACGACGCACCATCACCTGTCCAGGCAACCTGTGTCCTTCCCTACCCGAGTCCCCACATGCAATTTTAGCCTCGTTACACGGAAGAATAAAACATACGCTTAGTCAGGGTTGTGAGCATAAAGCAGAATGATAGGTTTGAAGAGCAAATCCATTGTATTTACTGTTTAAGGTCATAAACTGCTACTGGTCTTAGAATGAAGAGTGTCATCACAAAGCATTTCTGCTCGCCTGTGGTTCGAAATGCTACATGTCATTTTGGAGGACTGAGAGAGCACGCAGCTCATATACCTTATGCCTATGGCACATGTTTGTTATAAATTTAGGATTGAATCCCAGCTGGTTCCAAGGACTCAGCACATTAGAAAAAACCTGGGAAGGGTCATGTGCGCTTGGAATACGTTTCCCTCTAGCCATTCAAAGGGGAGTCACACTGCAGCCCCTCTCGCCTTTTCCACCTTTGTTAGGCTCACCAGCTGGCCTGGAGGATGTTGACAACAAGGTGACTTTCACCCTTGGGTTACTGGTTGAGATTCATCATGGATTCAGTCCAGTTCAATCAATCCTGACAGCAGCTCGCGGACCCAACTCACGCGAAGGACGAATCAAGGTCTCCTTACTTACATCACCTACTTGGACTCTTTTGGGTACAAGCTGTCCCACAGATCCTCAGCAGCCCGGAGGGGCATAAGGATCGGAAGGAAACCTGTCTAGAGCACGCATTTGTTTCACAATCTGAGATCGGCAGGCTAGGTTTTCTGTCATGACGGAGACATTAGCAAACTAAGTGTGATACTTCATGGACAAATAAATGCCCAGGATTCACCCCCCCAATGCTCTGAATACTTTGGTTTACGTCAACTATCATCACATAAAGCAGGGACAACGGGGACAGGACACCTGTACCATTTGTCTTCTAACAATTAGCATCCAGGGAGGACTCATCTGTACCCAGCACAAAACTAAGTCCTTGACACTGATTATTGCTTTAAATCCTCCCAAAACCCTGAGTTAGGTACCATTTTACCCCAATTTCACAGGTGAGGAAACTACTAGGGCTTAGAGAGGTTAAGCAATTCAGGAGCTGGTCCAAAGGCAGCGAGCTAAGAAGGGGCAGGCAGGGATTTGAACCCAGCTGAGCTAGGTTATGCAGCCTTTGACTGAAACTTGACGCAGACACTAGAATTTTCAATTAACATGATTAACTGTGGGGTAAAATAAAACAAAAATCAACACTTAGAACAGTGCCTTCCACATAGTAACGCGCATGGACATTTCACCATTCACAGCACTAAAGGCAATGTTGCTTAGTCAACCTAACATTAAGGAAACAAATATTATTTACCTTTCTTTGGGGAAGGACACAGTCACACAATATACACAGATATCTAATATCCGCTGGGTATAGATGAACAGTCTAAAACCATCACTGAAGCAAAGGAAGTACAAAATCATTTCCAAGTATTCAGGGTACTGTGAATAAATAACACTATTCTACCCAAACAACATAACACAAAAAAAAGATTTAAAAATGTAAAGACCTCAAGTAGTTGTAATTATAGATAAATAAAATCATTGAGGGGCACCTGGGTGGCTCGGTCAGTTGAGCAGCCAACTCTTGATTTCAGCTCAGATCACAATCTTAGGGGTTCCGTTCGGGAGTTCCAGCCCAGGATCCGGTGCTCACAGCTTAGAGCCTGCTGGGATCCTGTCTTCCTCTCTCTGCCCCTCCCTTACCCTCCCCTCTCTTAAAAATAAATAAATGTTAAAAAGAAAAATAAGATAAAGTCTTTGAAAAGGATTTAAATTTTCATTTCAATGTACAAAATTATAAAGCTTCAAACGAACCATTGTTAAGTTTTAATGAAGTTTAAAGTTCAGCACCTACAAAAGACCTTATGCATAGTAGGTTTCCAATAAATCACTATCCTTTCATTATGTCTAGGATTTTTAAAACCTCTATGATGCAGGTTGCATGATATTTTCTTAGTAATGATTTTTTGGGGGCGAAATCTCAGGATCAATCTCTACTTCAAACAAAGATAAGGAAATAACTGTCATCCTGAAAGACAAAAAGAAATAACTAAATAACTGGCCAAAAATAATTAAAATAATTAAGAACAGAAGTGAAATGTTTAGATATGAGAGGTAAAAAGAAAAGCAGCTTCAAAATATCTTTATTAACATTTAAGAAAATATAAAACTGTCCTGTATGCAGTAGCATGGAAACACAAGAAATATATGTATACATTTAAGCCACCATGACAGGTGACTAGAATAAAGACATTTTGCAGTACTGGCTACATAATTAAACAGGTAAATTCAGACCAAGAAAATACGTCTTTCTCAAAAGCATTTTGAGAAATGCCCTGGGTTCCCATGGGGACTCAATAGCTTAACCAATGTGCACTCAAAAATAACTCTTCATTTTCTAAAAGAACTTCTAAAAACTACGGAGCATAAAAATACAAATTACTCCAGTTATTTCCATAGGGCAAACGTTAGATTAAATCTGCACTGACCAAAATGGTTAGTAAACCTCTGTTCTGTTTAAAAGGAAAATAAATAAACAAGAGAGCTATTGGGAAAATGGTAAAGATTTCTAGCAACAATCGCTACACCTTTCCAGCAGACCACGCGGCCCTTTCACCAATGGCAAATCTGAGGTTCCCCAAGTGTTCCCCACCATTAGGAAAATCAAGAGCATTACCTGTGGGGTGCCTAGGGTTTCTTTTGCATAAGCTTTTATCTCAGTTTAGCAACATAAAAAAAAAAAAGGCACAAAACACAGGATGTATATAACCTTGGCTCACCATTACTCTGGCCTCCTTAATACAATCTGCTAAAAGAGAGAAGTGTTGTGGTTCAGTTTTTTCTCATCACGTGTTTCTGTCTAATTGCAAAGCTAATGGGACAAGTAAACAGGCTGGCTGTACCGTACAACAGGTAAAATAAATCCTTCAAATCAACGACGGAGCTACCGTATTTAAAGAGACATGATTTTTTTGAAAGGGGAAAAAATGGAGGTAGTAACATTTTCAAAAATAGTAAAAAAAAAAAAATGATAAAAATAAAGTAATCCAAATTGAATGTGATTTGTACTTTCTAAATCCAGCCTGTATTTGTACATCATTTCCACATTTAAAGCCCTGGGTTCTACCTGGTACTTGCTAGAAGGAATCTGCAGGGAATGAAGCCTGGTGCCTGATTCCATATATGACAAAGCATTTTTAAAAAAACTATTGATAAGCACATTGCCTTGATTTTGACCATGCAATACGAAGCATAAATTTTAAAGGCCAAGCATTGGTCAGTAAAACTGAATCTCAGTAGTTGGCATGGTTCAAACAACTTTTAAGAGCATAGGAACCTGACTCAATTTAAATACTGGAACACACATTTATATGAGAAACACATTTTTAGGCCTAAAAATATAAACATTTTTCACACTTACACACTATGCACAACAAATACTACTTGAGACAAAACTGAGCAATCAGATCTGCCTAATGCTGTCAATTTTCTTGTCTTTCTGAGAGGCTTATCAATCCGCGGAGCAAAATCTATAGGCAAAAACGGAATAAATTCATGGTCTGTGGCCGCGGCCTCATTGGGACACATTAATCTTACAAGGAAAAGAAACCACATGCTAATACTGTAAAGAAAAACAAGGTGCCTATTTCCCAGAGTCTGATGAAATACTTTTTTACTTTTCCACTTTTTTCATGGACTATGCTTGCTTCTAAGGAGAAGAAGGAAGACTTGGTTAGGGAGTAAATCTTAAAGGATCCCCAAAGCTAGACAGATTTATAACGAAGTCTCTCACCTTCCAACATCTGTTACTAAAGTTCCTACACTTGTACTTAAGAAAAAAAATTAGACTACGAGGAAGTTCCATCTGCATTACTTTCTGAGTTGGGATTTACACACCTACCTGATGAGTTTTCCCTCATACTCTTTCTCCCTCAAATCTTCAAAGAAACATGCACATACACGCAAACACAGACGATGTACCGAGCCCTGCACGTACAGGATCGTCAACACCGAGAGAGAGGAGACAAGCCATACTATGATCAAAACAAATGACTGTAACCGTGAGAAACGGGTGGGTTTCTTTTAAAGCCCGCTTGGACCCTTAATGCCCCTCTTCCTGCTCCAGGAACTTTATAGGCTCAGAAAGGCAAAACAGTTTGCATTCAAGTAAGAGAAAGAAAACAGAATGTTCGCTTTTCGGGGGCACTACAAAATCAGCCACGGGACCCCGCTGCGCCCAAGTGCAGCATTAAGGAACGCCAGCCCAGACCCTAGATACATCGTGTAATCAAGGAGAGTAAATAAATAATAGTGGTCAATGTCATTAAGAAGGAGAAAAGTAATAACGATTGTCACCACGGGCTTCCGTACAGCAGCGACACACGGAGCGGGCTTCTCCTCCAGCCCCCACCGCCCGCAACCTCCCGGCAGCAGGACACCGCGGCGGAGAGAGAGGCCCGTGGGCGCCGCGCGCGCCGAGCCGTGGGGCGGGGCCGGTTCCGCGGGGCTCGGCGGGCACGCGCCCCGCCCGGCCCCGCCCTCCTCTCCAGCGCCGGCGAGTCCCGCGGGCTGGGCGGGTTTATCGGCTTCCGGTTGCTAGGGCCCGTGCCCTTGGCCTCAGGCCAGGCCTTGCGGCGGGGGTGGGGGTCGAGGGTAGTTAATCTAGGTGCTTTCCCGGCGGACTGCTTCTCGCGGGAGACTCGCAACCTGCCTTGACCTTTACCTCGCTGCCTCAATTCCGAGGAAAAGATGAAAGAGGAAAAGCCGGTCGTTTTGAGAAGCAGCTGATTGCCTTGAAGGATAGTGTAGGGGTCCAGCGCATCTTCTCCAATAATACGGAAGGAAAATTACCGGCATCAAGGGGGACGTACTAACAGGGACCATACCTTGAGCGCTTGTGTGCAAAGTTATCTTTGGGGGATAAAACGGCCCATTTATGCAGCTCCGGAGCATTCCCTTCCCAACTGTCAACGGAATACTGATGTGCCAGGCACTTTGATGTTGCCTTGAGAACTTAGCGCATGTTTTGAGCTTCTGGCATTATTTCTAAATTGTACCAATTGGAACAGAGATCCTGGAAAATCTGATTATATTGAAGACCATCTTAGTTTTGGGTTAAAGAGTATGACCCAACTAGTAGTGGTTGAAACTTAAAACAAGTCCTTTTGCAGAAAGAAAACAAGTTACCTGTGAACTGTAAACAGATATTTCGAGTCTTAAGAGGCTATCATGGAGGGATTTCCTTAATCTTTTTGACCAAATCTTTTCCCAAATACGTAAAGTAATAACAGTTTGAAGGTAGAGGTGAAAAAATGAGTGTTATTTTTACTGTTCGGGAAAATCAGTGTCTACTAGATGATATGGCATGGGCAGATTGAACATTTTGCTAATATGAGAAATTTTAGAATGATCCTGATTGGTAATAGTGTATGTATTTTAAAATTGTGTTAGTCATAACCTAAATTTTATCTAGATTCTTTCTAGAAGTTTTAAAGAATTTTTTTTCCTTATCCTCTTTTTCTTTTATAGGAATTCTGCTTGGACTCAGCACAGTATTAGCAAAGAATGATTTTCACTAAAATGTAGATTCTAATGAATTACTTTTCAGCAACAATTCAAACATATTGAAAACCTTTTCAATTCCCGATTAACCAATAGCTGTGAAAAACAGTGTTCATTGTTAGTTAAAATGCAAAACCACCCACAACTGCTTCGAAGACCTTTACCTCCAAAACTCCCTAAGCTGCCTTTACCTAAGAAGAGAGTCTATGCAGGTATGTGTATTAATCAGATATGTTATTAAGTTTATTTATTTTTCGTAGAAATTTCTCAGGCTGCACGGTTCAGAATCACAATAGTAAAAAAGACACTCACTAGTAACCAGTAACTTCCAAATGTTTGTTGTGAGAGGATAACATCCAATTCAATTCTACAGTTACAGTTGACCTTCATTATTTGTGGACTCTATGGGTGCAAGGTTACCTAACTGCTACAATTATTTCTAACGCCCAAACCAGTACCTTGTGCTGTATGTTATCTTTTTAACTCAACGATATGTCAATGAAGAAGACTTCAGAGCAGTAGAGACAGCTCTTTTTCCTTTTATCATAGGTGAAACTGTATGCAGGAGAGTAATACATATGGTAACTCTCAGTCATTAGTGGATGGACATGAGGCAGGCAGTGCAAACATACATGTTCCCAGCTGACGTCCAATAAGGAAAATGCTCTGCCTTCTTGTTTCAGCTCTCGTACTGTAAACAACTGCCCTTTTCTCACTCTGTTTTCAGTCTTTTTCCTCTGCCATGTTTTTAAAATTTTTGTGCCTTTTGTTGGTGCTTTTGCCATCACCCCCAGGAATAGTGTTCAAGTGCCGTCTGGTGTTCCTAAGCACAAGAAGGCTGCGATGTGCCTTTACAGAGAAAAGCATGCGTTAGTCAAGCTTCTTTCAGGCATGAGTTGCAGTGTTGCTGGCTGTTTGTTCAATGTTAACGAATCAACAATATATGTTAAGTGTCTTTAAATAGAAACACGGGTAAAACAAGATTATGTATTGATTGGTCGCTCATAATGTTGAGACCAGAAGTTTAGAGGAACCTAACCCTATATTTTCCTTAGAAGCAATGGCTCAGTATTGGATAATTCAGTGTCGACTGAGATTTTATAGAACAGAACGGCCACCGATAACAAGAACTGACTGCACTTCTTAGCACAGCGCTAGGAATTGGGGATGTAATAATGAGCAAAAGAGACCTTGTCCATCTTCTTAATTGGTTGCCCTCTGTTTGGATCAAATAATCACATAAGTAATTGTCAAATTACACTGTAGTAAAGCGAAGATGAGTCCCTCGGATAACCAGAACTTTATATAATACCCTTAGTCCTCTATTTCTGTATGTGGTATCTTTTGACTCTGTACGGCAATGATAAAAGCATATTTCCACTTCTTTCCCCCTTTCAGTCTCCTCAGTCACCTGATTTTAGTCCATTGTGTCCATTATTTTATAATGTATTTCATTATTTTCATGTCAACATTTATACTGTTAACATATGCCTAGTCCATCAGTTGATTTCCAATGCTAAATTATTACCTTTGATTCCTGGCTATTCAAGATGTAGAAATCAACATGCCCATACTACCTCCAATTTCCTATCCCACTTTCCCTTCAGCTTTTGTTATATCATTTCTACATGGTCATTTCTAGAATGTTCTATGTTTCTACATTTACAACCTGTTGTGTAACAATAATGCCCACAGTTATGTGGATTTACTGCTCACTACCAGTTCTTTTGTTGTAGTTTTTTCATTCATCTCTTGGTTGAAGTCTATCCTCTAGTACACAGTTCTTGCTATTGACATTTGGGGCTGGAAAATTCTTTTTGGGGGGAGGGGGCTCTCTTGCTTTTTGGCACCTTGGAGGTTCTATGACCTTGACTGTTAATAATCCTATGTTTCCAAAGGCTCTTGGTGGAGTACTTTGCGTATAGTAGGTGTTCAAAATATTTGTTGTTGAAATCCATTAATACTTAAAATGACTGAAGTACAGTTTATAAACATGAACAGTCAAACACTGAAATAAAACCCTGAAACGAATATCTATAATTTGCATAAGATGCTAGATGCCATAGGGAGTTAATGACGTGAGTGATCTGGTCCCTGCCCTTCAGGACATTTTAAGACCTTTAATCAAGTTCTGGAGATGAGATACACATAAAATAAGAACCTTAACAGTATAAAGCAGCATAGAATTTTGTCCAATTAATGGTATAGGCAATAGTAGTTCGTACATGTGAGTGAGCACTGGGGCAGGAATGGGGCTTGAACGAAGACTTAAGGAATTAGGAAAAGTGGAGTGAAATATGTTTTACAGAGGAGACTTGTGTACTTTTTGATGGCAGCGAAGAGTCTCTTGGAAAAGTAGAAATTTAATATACTAGAAAAAAACCATGGAGAAATGTGTCAAGAAATAGAGAAGCATGGAATTGAGAAGACAGATACCATCTCCATTGGGAAGATATCCCTAAACATCACTTCCCCCTTCACCTAGTCAGGGTACCTTCCTTTATGCTCCCATAGTATTCCATGTTTACCCCTACCAAGCATTTGTCCTTCTCTAGTTTAACTGTTTACCTGCCTAGTGTCTACACTTAATGGGGAGATGTTTGATGGCAGTAAGGTTTGTGCTGTGTGACTTTCCCCTCAGCACTGTGGGTACAGCTGGCACGTGATACATGTTAAATGTTTAGTGAATTAACGAAAACGGTGAGTATGGGCTACGTTAATCAAGAAAAATGGATTGAGTAAGGTTTTTAGGTAGACTTGGAAAGAAGAAAATGATTTCAACTGGCTAGTGGGAGAAGGTATTCCACGCAGTGTGGTCAAGGCAGGAAATGAAATTACAAATGAGCAGTATGGGCTTTGGGATTGTCAGTAATAAATTAGAGTATCTGGGGGTTTCTCCTGGAAACTGACGAATCGTTACACAGCAAGATTAGGTGAAGTGGGTCCAGTTTGCATAGATTTTTTTTTTTAATGTTCATTTATTTATTTTTGAGAGGGAGAGAGAGAGAGGGAAAGCCCACATTTAGGGGACAGGGAGAGAGAGGGAGAGAGAGAATCCCAAGCAGGCTCCATGCTTAGTTCAGAGCCCAACATGGGGCTGGATCTCACAACTTTGAGATCATGTCCTGAGCCAAATTCAAGAGTCAGAGGCTTAACCGACTGAGCCACCCAGGTGCCCTGGTTTTTTAAAAATGTTTACAGTTCACATAGATAAGTTATTCACCAAACTAAGAAGTCTGAATTATCACTGCTAAGATTCAGATAATTTGATGAAAACTTTATAAGGCTGCATCAGACAATCAAGGGTGAAGTTAAATTGATGTAGACTAGGATGATGGCAGTGAAAGTTAGAAGAGAAAATCTGGTTTTTTAAAAATGTCACTTAACTAAGAGAGAAGGAGGTTAAAATGCAATAGCCTGTGTGAAAGCACATTATAAGCTATAAAGTCACTGTGTGGTTGTAAGATGTTCCAGTACTTGTCATACTTCTCACTTGGTCTGAACTTACTGGCTTGCAGCAACCTGGAACAGTGCCGAATGCCCTAGAATGGGAATCCAAGGATCTGAATTCTGGTCTTAGCTTCAACACTAATATGATGTGTGGCTTTAGGAAGTCAATGGGTCTTGCCTTTCTATTCTGAAACAGCAGAACTTAATTAGGTCACTGGTTTTCGATCCTAATCTCCACTGTAAACCAGATGAAGAGGGGACATGAATCCATGAGAACAATAGCTCACTTCGTCTGCGATTCTCATGGTAGAAAAGGAAAGGGGAGTGGGATGGGGGACGAAAGGGGTGGGGAATTAGAAACTTTAGAGTTGACATATCTAATTTGAATATAGCCTGGGGTGATTAATTGCATGTGTTAAATGTGAGGAATTAGAAGTATGGAAGACAGAAAAATAACCCCACAAAAGATATCAGCATCCTAACTTCTCGAACCTGTAAGGTTATCTTCTATGGCAAAAAAAAAAAAAAAAAAAGAAAGAAAGAAAAGAAAATGTTATATGGGGTTCCAAATATGATCAAGTTAAGGCTCTTGTGATGAAAGGTTATTTTGGATTATTCGGGTGGGCCCAAAATGCAGTCACATGTATCCTTATAAGAGAGAAGCAGAGATTACACACACACACACACACACACACACACACACACACAGGCAGAGAGAAGACTATGATACGAAGATGGATCAAAGAGAGATTTGAAGGTGCTGGCCTTGAAGATAGGAGTGGTGTGGCCACAAGCCATGGCGTGCTGGCAGCCACCAGAAGCTGCAAGAGGCAAGGAATGGATTCTCTACAGGGGAGTCCAGAGAGAACAGGGCCCTGCTGATACCTTGATTTTTGGCTCAGTTATATAACTTTGGGCTTCTGGCCTCCAGAGCTGTGAGAGAATAAATTTCTGTTGTTTTATGCCATGAAGTTTGTGGTTATTCGTTACAGCAGCTAGAGGAAACTAATACAAGAGGAATCTAGGATTCCAGTGTGTGTGTGTGTGTGTGTGTGTGACTAAATAACAGCTGTATCTCTATGAGATAAAGGAGGACAGAAAGTGCTGATGACTTTGGTGTAGACATGACAAGTTTGAGGTGCTTAGGGCTTCCAGACCCAGATTTAGAATTATTACTGTAGATGGAAAATTAGTTACAATTGGGGGAGGGATAATGATAGAATCTTTGGAAGTACAAAATGGTAAGTTGAGAAAGAGAAAGGTTTGCGTAGAGAAGATAAATGGGCAGGTGGTAGGAATGGAAAAATGGCTCTCATGAGAGCCAAGGAAAGAGTGAATTTCATGGAGAATAGGGTGGATTAAAGTATCGAATGCCAAGAGGAGGTCACATAAAGGTAAATTATAATGTGTACCCGTTAGGTTTAGCAACAAGATATCAACGATCACTTTGTGATAACAGCTTTGGTAGTAGAGGTGGAAAATTGCAGGTCGTAACGGTTTGAAACGTAAATAGGAGGAAACTTTCAGTGTCAGCCTCAAAATGTAAAGAGATTGAAAGCGATCACTCATATCCTCATAAGGGGGAAAAGTAAATAAACTGATAATCGGTGACTTTCTTAGATCCATCAGAAAATTCGAGTCACAGAGCAAACCAGCATCCTGAAATCTGGAGAGACAGGCAGCTATAGAGAATCTCAGCTGAGACTGGTTTATTGGGATCAGAAGATACTTAAGCCAGTAAGTGGTAGGAACAGTTAAATGCTAATTTTGACAAATTGCTGGAGGTTGAGTGTGGACTAGCTTAAGAGTTAAAAACCCCTAGGGTCTGGTCTTAGGGGAGCCTCCACACTGCCATGGGTTTTAACTCCAGGAGCCCCACAAGATTCTCATGAAGAGCAGAGAAAAATTTGTTCATCTTTTCCCCAGTATGAGGGAGAAAGTAACCACTGAAACACTCCCAGAGCATGCTTCTGCCCTCTAAAGAAAACTACATCACCAGACCCTTATCTGACCTGGGGTAAGGTCAAGTTAGATAACCCTCTCCCCCTGTAGCTTTTCTGTGTCATGTAAGGGGAAGAAAAAGCTAAGGGTTGTGAAAGCCACAACCCAGGGATTCAGGCCCACTAAAACCCCGAGATTTTTATATAATAAATATATATATGAGGGGCGCCTGGGTGGCTCAGTCTGTTAAGTGTCTGACTTTGGCTTGGGTCATGCGCTCACAGTTAGTGAGTTCGAGCCTCATGTCGGGCTCTGTGCTGACAGCTCAGAGCCTGCAGCCTGCTTTGGATTCTGTGTCTCCTTCTCTTTCTCTGCCCCTCCCCTGCTATCGCTCTGTCTCTCTCAAAAATAAATAAACATTAAAATAAATAAAAATAAATGGGGCGCCTGGGTGGCTCAGTCAGTTAAGCGTCCAACTTTGGTTCAGGTCATGCTCTCGCCGTTTGTGAGTTCGAGCTCCACATCGGGCTCTGTGCTGACAGCTCAGAGCCTGGAACCTGCTTTGGATTCTTTGTCTCCCGCTCTCTCTGCCCCTCCTGTGCTTGAGTTCTGTCTTTCTCTGTCTCTCAATAATGAATAAGCATTAAAAGAAATAATAATAAATAAATAAATAAAAATAAATACATGAGATTTTTTATAATAAGAATATACAATAATTCCTTTCCCTAATACCTTATCACCACATCAGTAGGGTTCTAATATAAAAAGAGGGGATTACAACTGAAAGAGCTTTAAGATTCAGACTTTATTTAAGAAGGCATCTGTAGGGAAGCACAGAGACAACAAAGGAGGAAAAAAGAAAAACAAGAAAACTAGAAGAGACTTAAATGTCTGACACCAACAGCTAGTCACCTCCATTCCTATTCCCCAGTACATCGTGCTCAGCTTTTGGCAAAAGAATTACAACTCATGATTAGAAAAGATTAGAAAGAGAAAAAGGAAGCATTTAGAACCATACTCAGATAGGACACAGTAACTGAAATGATCAGACAGCAAATTGAAAATAACTGATTGATACATTAAGAACCTTGATGGAAAAAGTAGACAGCATGCAAGAACAGATGAATAATGTAAGGAGGGATATGGAAACTACGGAAAAATCAAGGGAAATGCTAGAAGTAAAAATTACCGCAATGGAAATAAACAGTGCCTTTAATGGGCTCATCACTAGCCTGGACACGACTGAGAAAAGGATCTGTGAGTTTGACAATAGGCCAGGTGAAAATTCTCAAACTCAAATGCGAGGAGTAAAAAGAATAAACAAAATAACAAAAAAGAATACCAAAAAAACCTGTGGGAAAATAACAAAAGACAGGACATACGGGTAATGGAAATACGAGAGGAGACAAAACAGCCATGAGAGCAGAAGAAATGTTTGAAGTAATAGTGGCTGAGAATTTGCCAAAATTAATGACAGACCAAACCACAAATCTGGGAAGCTCAGGGAACACCTACCAGGATAAATATATTTTAAAAATGCACTTAGTCATATCTTATTTAAACTGCAGAACACTAAAGACAGAGGGAAACTCTTGAAAGGAGGTGGGGCAGGGGGAGAGGGGAGATATCCCTACAGAGAAAAAAGATTCAGAATCAAACTGGATTTCTTGTCAGAAACCATGCAAGCAAGAAAAGAATAAAATGAAAAAGTTAAAAGTGTTGAAAGAAAAAAAAAACTCCACCAAAGTAGAATCTGTATTCAAGTGAAATTATCCTTCAAAAACGAAGGAGAGGGGGACCTGGGTGCCTCGGTTGAACGCTGACTCTTGATTTCAGTTCAGGTCACGATCCCACTGGGACCGTGGGACCCAGCCCTGCATGGGGGCTCCATGCTGAGCATGAAGTGTGCTTGATATTCTCTCTCTCTCTCTCTCTCTCTCTCTCTCTCTCCCTCCCCCTCTGCTCCTCTTCCCACCTCATGCTCTCTCTCTCTCTCTTAAAAAAAAAAAAAAATGAAGGAGAAATATAGACTTCCTCAGACAAAAACTGTGGGTATTTGTGGCCAGTAGAACTTTTTAGAAGTTCTTTTGTGTTAAAAGAAGAAAAATGATATTGGTCCAAAACTCAGATCTACCTAAAGAAAGGAGGAGTATCAGAGAAGGAAAACTGGAGTGAAATAAAAATTTATTTTTCTTATTCTTCCTTGATCTAATAACTATTTGAATGAATAATAGCCACAGTGTATTAGGTGATTACAGCATAAGGATAAATGAAATGAAAGGCAGCAACACTATAAAGAATGGGAGAGAGGTCTTGGGAATACTCTGTTAAAAGACACCCACAATACCTGTTAAGTGGCATCCTATTATTTGAAAGCAGACTTAGGGTATGGAAGTGTTGAATTACTACATTGCACACCTGAAACTATTATAACACTGTAGGTTAAATGACTGGAATTAAAGTTAAAAAAAAAAAAGAAAAGAAAAGAAAGTAGACTTCGATTATTGAAAGGATAATAAAAGAAACTTTTTATTATGAATTAAACATCCTTTCTAAATGCCGCACATCAGACTTGAGTTGTCTTGGTTTTTTGCATAGCAAGATAGTTGTAATTTACAGTTTTGATTCCAATCAATAAAGTACATGCCAATTAAAAAAAAAGAAAATAGACTTAGGTTAACTGTAAATGTATACTATAAACTTCAGGGAAACCACTTAACATTTTTAGTAAAAGAAGGATAATTGATATGCTAAGAGAGGAGAGAAGCTGAGAAACGGAAGGAGAGAAACTGAATGCTTGTAAAATGCTCAACTAAAACCAGAAAAAGAAAAAAAGGAAGGGAATATTAAAAAAAAAAAAAAGCAGCAGTGCAGTATACATATTTTGCATATAACAAAACAAACTATTATAGAGAGAGAGGCAAACCAGAGGAGACTCTTAAATACAGAGAACGAACTGAGGGTTGATGGGGGGATGGGGCAGCAGGGAAGATGGGTGATGGGCACTGAGGAGGGCACTTGTTGGGATGAGCACTGGGTGTTGTATGTGAGCGATGAATCACGGGAATCTACTCCCAAAACCAAAAGCACGCTGTATACCCTGTATGTTACCCAACTTGACAATAAATTATATAAATAAATAAATACATACATAAATACATCAAATAAATAAATAAATAAAAATAAAACAGTTACAGCAGATAAAAAACAAGACCCAACTATATGTTGTCTACGAGAGACTTACTTTTTAATAAATTATTTATTTTGAGAGAGAGAGAGTGCATGCAAGTGGGTGAGGGGCAGAGAGAGAGAGAGAGAGAGAGAGAGAGAATTCGAAGCAAGCTGCATGCTCTCAGTGCAGAATCTGACTTGGGGCTCAGACTCACGAACCATGAGATCATGAACTGAGTCAAAACCAAGAGTCAGACACTTAACCAAATGAGCCACCCAGGCACCCCTACAAGAAACTTACTTGAAATATAAAAACACAGAGAGGTTAAAAGTAAAGGTGTAGAGAAAGACATACCACACTAACACTAATCAAAAAAATATATAGTAGCTATATTAATTTCAGACAGAGCAGATTTCAGAACAAGAAAAGTTATTAGGGGAAAATAGCAATATTTACTTATAAAGGAGTCAATTCTTTAAGAAGACAACAGTCTTTAACTGACAGGCACCTAAAAGAGAGAGAGGCAAAATATTTCAGGCAAAAACTGCTAGAGTTGTTAGGAGAAATAGATAAATCCATTGTTGGAGAGTTCCACACCCCTTAGCAGTAATTAACAGATCTAGCAGGCAGAAAATTAGTAAGGATATAGTTGAACCAAATAGTACCAACAATTGACAGGATCTAATTGACATTTATAGAGCACTTCATCCAACCACAGCAGAAAATATTCTTCTCCCTCACATAAGACACTCATCAAGCTAGACCACATTCTGGGCCATAAAACACACTTAAAAAAAACAACAACAGATATTATACAGTGTTTGTTCTCAGAACACAATGGAATTAAACTAAAAATCAGTAACAGAAAGATATGTGGAAATCCAAAAATATTTGGAGATTAAACAACACACTTAAATAGCACATGGGTCAGAGAAGTCACAGAGATATTTTACAATGT